>NW_022436984.1:19305946-19344893 GCF_009761245.1 Sapajus apella
TTGACCTTGTGATCCGCCTGCCTCAGCCTCCCAAAGTGCTGTGATTATAGGCATGAACCACTGCTCCCGGCCAACAAAATCTTTTAAAAATGTAATTTGTTCCTAAATTTATGCTGCCAGGCATAAGATTTTGGGATACTGAGGGCCTGACTGCAAGGAGATCTAGATTGCTTTCTCAAGGAGAGATGAACAGTCCACACTTAACAAATGAGTAAGGCAATACAGGTACTATAAGAACTTTGATAAAAGAATTGGGTAATTAACACAGTGAGAACCAGGCCTCACCTGTGTAGGGTGGAGATGCTTTAGCTGGGGTGTCTAGGGAAAGATTCTGATGAATTGACATTTGGGCTAAGTCCTAAATGATCAGAAATGATTTGATATCATAAATTCTGTGTATATAGATGTTTGGAATCCATTTTACTGGAAATCTCATTGAGATTTGAGATGCAGAAAAATTGCTACAAAATCCAGAACTTAGTACCAATTGTGCTTTCAAAACCGTCTGTGTTGAGTATTCCTCATCAGTCGCTTGAGGATTGAGTTGGGGACAAACAAGGCATTAATGTTTCAGAATGTTAAAATGTTTCTTATCCAAGGCCAAATGCTCAGACCTGATAACATTTCCTCCTAGGTAATGTGCTAGCCTGATCGCATATTTCTCATTTAATACCTTTAGGAACTAGATCCAATAAAGGTTGCCCTTGGCCTTCTTGGAAAGACTTGAGTCTTAGAAAAGAACCGATTTACAAAAGTCAACATATGGCTGATAGCTTTTTTACTTGTTATCGTTTAGAAGATCAGTCTATTTCACCTTGGAAACTGAGGCTATTTAAAGATCTGAGTGTAGAGTTTGAAGGATTTTTTTATAATTCTCTTGAGATGGAAAGAAATAAGCTACTGGGATAATGAAGTGTGTGCACAGTTGATTGGTACAATGTGTTTACATTTCCCATTATGTATCTTAGAGAACTCTCCTGTTGTTGCTCAGATTTTTCTTTTTAAGTCAGTCTTGGGGTAGAAGATTAAAGCTCCCTGAAGAATATGGAAATGCAGTTGAACTCTTGGAAATCTGTATTCTACTGGCCTTGGTTTGTGATGAAGCTCACACACAATGTTTGTGTAAAAAAAAAAAAAAAAAAGTCCATCCAGGCACATTAAAAGAATATGGTGACTTCAGGGTTTAAGAATAGATCATTTTGCTGTAACATTTTATAAGAGTACTTGGCCATCTTTGCCTTAGGATAGTGAAGTGGTATTTCCCAGGACAGAATAACTGAAATCATCTGAGCTTCTAGGTTGTAGACTGCATAGTCCTTGGGAATTTTGACTTATAAACTAGGAAATTATTTCACCCTCATGAAACTTTCTTAAACTCTTAGGTCTTTCCCACTTCCACTTGTGTTGGAATTGAGCGTTCACCCAGGTATGGTGATGGTTAGGTGTAACAAGATGGGCCCAGAAGGCCACTTTGGGATTCATCTCTTATCCCTCATAGTGCATAAGAGAAGAAAGCTTATGGCTGTCTTAGAAAACTTCCCTTGTTCTGAAACCTACAGTAATTGGAACATGAGTGTAATAAATACAATGAATAGAATTCTGCCTATAAGCTCTTTCCAAAAGCCTGCTGATGCCCAGCCCATCTTGCTCTAAGGGGCTGTGGTCCAACAAGAGGGTATTGCCCATGGGTAGCTTCAAGTCTGCATGAGGAGCTAAAATATGAAGTAATCAGAAAATACTAGCAAATGAAGTAATCAGAAAATACTAGCAAAAGTCAGATCAGGATAGTTTGGATTAACATCCCGAGGACATGGGATGTGTGAATAGGTGTGCTGGGAATAGTTACTAGAAAAGTCAGAAGCAAGAAAGTGGCTAGGGTGGGCAGGAGAGGCCAGGAAGGTCAGGGACATTCTTGGAGCTGGAACTTGGGTAAGGTCTTCAAGGAAGACTCTGACTGCACTGGTCTGGGAGCTTGGCTAGGAAGACTTCTGAAAAACCCAGTCCCCAGACCCAAAGTAGGGGGTAGAAAGAAACAGTAATTCAAGGGTCAGTTGTGTTTGAAAAACATTTACATTTCTGATATCCAAAGTGCTATCTGTAGGATTAATAGCTATTAAAAGGGAACTGGAGTTCAGTGGACTCTGGCCAAATAAGTTTGGATAGAGCCTGAGTAAGCAACTGGGAGTTTCTGTATGGCACGACTCCTCAGGCCTTTGCATGCTGATGTACAGTGACTTCCCCAGATGGGCATATATAGCAATTTCCTGCTTATTTGATTATGGAATTGTGTGGGTTTTTTTTTCCCCCAGGAGGATCCTACATGAATATAGTTTAGTTCCAAATAATATAATTGCTGAGGAAATGCTAGCCTAAATGATTTCATTTCAGTATGTGTTTTAGTGTGAATCACTATCAATAGTCATGTTTTCAGTGGTCAGAGTGCCCAAGGGAGTTGAATGGAAGGAAGTCAGAGGGACTTCATTAAATAAGTCAGTGAATGAGGAGTCCTCCAAGGGATCCCCACCTGGCAACAAATATCCTAGGGCCATCTTGGTTCAGAAGTTATTACTCCGTATACTAACAGGCACATAACACATGCTTTAAAAAATACTTATTTTGTGAATATTATTCCTTTTTTTTTTAAGTGAAAACAAGTTTATTAGGAAAGTAAAGCAGTAAAGAATGGGTACTCCATAGACAGAGCAGCCCCTTTTCTTCATCTGAGATATGAGGAAGGATTTTGTGTCAATGGTATGGCTTCACCATCCCCCTGGGACAGGGTTGCAGCAGCTGGGGCTGTGAGGGAAGATGAGGCCGAAAGAGCCGGCAGGATTAGAGTTGCAGATAAGATACAGGACACTGTTAAATGTGAACTTCAGATCAAGTCTGTAATGTTTTAGTATAACTACGTTCCAAATATTACATGGGACATACTTATAAAGAATTATTTTTTCTGGAATTGAAACATAACTGGGCATCTTGTATTTTTATCTTCTGTCTGGTAGCCCCATGTAAGATGTTCAGGGAAGCCTAGACACACAGACCAGAAAGTGATGTAGAATGTACAAGGTAAGGCATTGAGGACTGATTCCAACTTTTAGAGAGCTCAAGTCCGACCTCTTGGAAATGGGTTAATACATCCTCAAACCCTCTTCCCACTCATCACTTTTATCCTATTCCCCTCAGTTTGGGAACATTTGTATATGAGAGGTTGTAGCCTGTCAGTTTTTTTTTTTTTTTTTGCTTGTTTTTAGTTTTTTTGAGACAGAGTCTCGCTCTGTTGCCCAGGCTGGAGTGCAGTGGCATGAGCCTGGTTCACTGCAGCCTCCCCAACCTGGGTTTAAGTGACTGTCATGCCTCAGCCTCCTGGGTAGCTGGGGCTACAGGCACACACCACCATTCCCGGCTAATTTTTGTAATTTTAGTAGAGATGGGCTTTCACCGTATTGGCCAGGCTGGTCTCGAACTCCTGGCCTCAAGTGATCTGCCCACCTTTGCCTCCCAATATGCCTATATTGAATCAAGTGCAAGATCCAAAATGTTACTAAAAAAGATTTTCAGCTTTTTAGATCCTCTTAAAAACGCAAAAAAAAAAAAAAAATCATTTCTTAGAAGCCAGTTGTGTGAACCGAGAAGTCTTGAAACCAAAAGAACTCCAAGTTCCCTGCCCGTGATGAACACTGTGGGGGAGGGCACATGCCCATCCAGGGCAAATCGCAGTGCGGAGAAGATGAGGGTTCTTAACAGTGCCAACTCTCACTTTTGGTATTTGTAATGGAGGACACTGAATTATATCACATGTGAAAATGAAACAGTGTTTTAAAAAGCCATATCTCTGTCCTGGCTCTGGATGAGATGAGCCTTTGGAGAAGGCAGAGGCGTGCTTGGTGGGTTGGGCTCTGGGCATTTCTTCCCCTGCCAAGAAGCGAAATGTCTTAGCGCCACGTGCAGTGATGATTACTAACTGGCCAGGGCTTACTGTAAGTGGGCTGTGCTCGAGGATCTCACCAGGAAGAAAAGGAATCAAACTAATGTCTTTCTCGAAAACTTCTCCCCATGACCTGCCCGTTGCCTGGACCACCTGTCCCAGGTGCGCTCCTCTTCCCCAAAACTCTTCCTGTCTCCCCTCTGCCCCAGAAGCCTACCTTTTCTCCAGCATGGGACGTTCTCCTGATGGCAGGGATCGATGAGGGGGGCTGGGTGAGCCTATGTGCTGTGAATGTGTTGGTGAGCCCTGGGGGAGGAGTCAAGAGAACCCAGGGAGTTGCAGGGCCACATGTGAGATACAGGGCACGGACCATGGAGAGCCGGTAGCCTTTGCTGACCATTGTACAGACAGTGACAGGGGATCCACATGACTCCAGCAGGCACGGTGACACAAGGACTCACTGGCTGCTATGGTGTTAACCACACCACTGGTGCTTGCTGTATCCTATGGCAACAGCAGCTCCTTGTTAATTCAGAGTGATGCTGGGGCAGGCAGTAGTACAGGCTCTCTCACCCCGGCTGGGGCAAACCCTGGCTCAAGAGCATCCTTGATTTATGGCCAAGCCCCAGGAACCTCATGGCTGGCTCTCCAGCATAGCCCACCCTAACCCAGCTTTGGAATCTGGTAATGGGAAAAGAGGGAAGCTCCAAAAAAAGTAATTCAGAGGTCAAGGTGAAACCTGAATGAGTCCATTAGATTCCACAATCAATATCCGGCTTCTAAACATTATACATATTGATGAGCTGATTGCTAGGAGACTAGTGCTGAGGGAGCTGAAATCTATTTTGCTGGGGCCAGATTGGTTGTTGATGGGCCATAGTAGACTATGGCAACTAAAAATACCCTGCCATCTAGTAAAACACAGCTTAAGCACGTTGGAGCCCCGTGAGCTTTCCTAAGAGCTGGGCAAAGCAAGGCTTTCACCGGGCTCTGCATATCTTGGCCCTGTAGGTCCTTCCTAAGGGACTGAGGGCTGGCCAGGGTCCTAGCTGGGGAACCTCTGGCGCTGAGAGGGTGGATGGCAGGTGGTGATATATGAAAATAGGATGTTTACTGAAGGGTAAATGGAGACCGGCCCGGGCTCTTTATAGTCTCTGAACACACGTGTTGACCTGAACTGCTTACTTAACTCTGTACTCAGGACTCAGAATTACAGACTGGGTGAGATGTGGCTCCCACAGTGGGAATAATTTCCTTAAAGGTCTTTAGTCCAAGAGGTTCCCTGGGAGGAAGGATGTGCCTGTGCGGGGCATGGGGTATGAGCACATGCAGGGCCTGGTGGCCAGGCTGCCTTCAGTGATGATGCACTTTCAGCCCTCCTCCCTTACCCACATGACCCGAGTATGGAGCATGGCTTGGTATCATGGTAGCGTATGCTAGAATCTAACATGGACTATCCTAACTCGCTAGACCCAAATGCAGCTGCTTTCCTGCTCCCCCAACACTACCTGACACATTGCTGGAGCTAGGGAGGGAAAGCCACTACCTGATTGCTAAGGCCTAGGGGAAGAGTCTCAGTCACGTGGCCTTTTGGGCAGCTCCTGGTCATTTGGATCACCATGCGGCGTGCTGGTGCTGAGCCCCCAGGCTGCACTGCTCACAGGGCATAGGCCGCTCTGCTTGGGGCAAGACACTGCCAAGGGGCAGAGAACAGGTTTCTAAAGGCAGGAAGTTGGAGGCAGTTGGGCTCATTAAACCCCTGTGGATCTTCAGCTGCAGAATTGCTCTGAGATACTCTGAAGACTTAAAGTTGTTCATTTACTAAAGCAAAAGCAAAACACAGTTAAACCAGGGCAAGACCTTTCTACCTGTGGTGCTGTGCATGGCTCTAATTCAAGGGCAGGCAGAGGGTGATGGGTTTCCAATGTCTCCCAAACATCTTTCCTCTGGTTTATGGGCCTGGCTGATGGGATTCCAGGGCCATCCTTTGATCTTACTCTGCTGGGTTAGGTTGGGGGAAGCTGCCTCTGCCTCGACAGGGTGATGCTCCCCTTACTCATCTGTGGGGGGCAGCAGGAGCCAAGGACTTGATCTGTTGCTGCTGGCCCGCCCTCTGTCAGGTGGCAGCTCTGGGCATCAGTGTGACGACAGCTTCTGAGGTGCCTGCTGTATATGCCCGCCTGCAGAGGCCTGGGGCCAGCACTGACGGAAACTTCTGTTTGATTCTCGGAACATCTTCAGAGATGGGTCACACCCTGCACTTGGCAGGGACAATGTTTTGTGGGCCTCCCCTGGCGCCCTTCTTTAAGGGGCTGTGTTGCCAGCTTGGGCCCAGAGAACACAGAGAGAAATGTACACAGTGTCTCCCCATAACCCCTGTAGGGACCATGCTGGGTGGGGCCCCAATTGCTCCAAAATAAGGTGGCGGAGGTCCAAGTGGTAAAGACGGAAGAAAGGCGGTCAGAGTGGACACGCTCCATGTTAAATTTCTGAGGAGCAAAGGTAAAATGCCAGGATTGCTGACACAATCAGGCCAGCGATGGGAAGAAAGCCTGAGAGAAGAGAAAAATGAAGCCTCAACTATCACAGAGCATCTAACTGAAAATACAAAGGTTTTAAGTGGACTGGCAGTTGGCAAAGGAAAAAATAAATCAGCCCCCTATTGAGTGACTTTCAGGAATGAGAGGCAGGCAGATTGGCTATTGAGGAAATATCCGAATGCACTGGATTTTGTCTGGGTTCAAAAGTCAAGAACATCTGCAAGGCCCACACCACACTTGCTGAGGAGCTGCTGGTGTAATTACGCTGCCGTGGACGAAACTAAGACGAGTTTGTGTCTGCCAGGGAGGTAACGATGGACGGAGCATGCTTCTGAGGGCGTCATCGCAGGCCCTGTTCGTCTTTCTGTGCAGTGGCACGGCAGCTGGTGAGCATGTGCTCAAGCCTGCTTCCCGTGTCACATGTGTCACTTTCCCAGCGCCAAACATCGTGGCCTCCATTCTGTGCACTGTTCTGTCCAGGGAGAAGGAGCATGAGCCCACATCTGCCGTGGCCACATCTCCAAGGCCAAGTGGGGCACAGCACCACTGCGCAGCTGTACCACCGGGGTGAGCCAACGCCCACCTCTGGGTCTCTGCTGTCTCCTTCTGAAGTGGGCGTCACAGCAGTCCCTACTTCATAGCCTCGCTGTGCCAATCCTCTAAGCTAATAATACTTGCTGAGTGCCGAGAACAGTGCCTGGTATCTATGTTAAACAAAACTCCCTGTCCAGAATGATCTCCCACGCCCCTCCCAGTTTTCACCTCCTAGGATTCTTTCCGGCTTTGTCCTTTTCAAATCTCTGAGGCAGGGAGGGCGATTATCAACCCATTTTTGAGATGGGGGAAGCAGAAGAAGACCTTTGAGGCGTTTTCCAGAGTTTAAGTGGCTGGTTAATGAATGGGTGGGGATGGAAGCCAAGACCTCAGGAGCTTGATCATACCACTGGCCGAGGGGAAGGAACTGCATCTAAGTCATGTGGCCCCTCACATGCCTCTGTTTACCCTTACCTCCTTCAGTTTCCCAGTCTCATCATTGCTCCTTCTCAGGCACAGGCTGAAGGGAAAGAAAAATAACTTCTAGGCACTGGGAAGAAGCAAATGCTGATGAGGCAGCCAGGCCCTGGGCCATGCGGAGGAGGACAGCATTGCAGGCCCCACAGTACACAGCCTGAAATGGACCAGGAGCAAGGGATCTAGGGTTTAGAGACTTGATGATCCAGTCTGCTCCCGAGCGCTAAGCAAGTGTGACCAGAAGCACCTGCTCCACCCTCTCTTGCCCGCTAGACAAAGGCTTAGCCCATGGGAACAGTGCATTATGTTACGATGCAGTTTCTTACTCAGTGGGTGACCATGTGCCTGTGGCTTCTGCATTTCAAACCAGCTCCTGGCCTTGCTACTTTGTGGACCACATCTGAGGGACAAGGGTTCCGAGGATGCGTTGGTATAGCCTGGCTGTCTTTTCCATCAAAAGCCACGACTCGTGAGCTAATCCTGTGTTCCTTCCCACCCTCAGGTTTCTCAGCGCTGGCCAGATAGGAACAAGACTGAAGAGGCTGCTGAGGCCCCACTAGGGCAATGTGAAGGATCTCTCTGGGAGAACATTGCCACGATTTCCCTGTATGAGAAGGAATATCCTCCAGGGTGGGCAAAACCACAGAGATGGGGGCAGGCAGCAGGCTGTATAATGGGCAGATTCATATCCCTCTCCTTCCGCTGAGCCCTGCCGTCCTCCGTTCAGGCAGCTTTCTACTTAGCACTCCGATTTCCGTGTCCAATCAATTGGCCACTCTTTGCACCACTTTAAAAATGAGTGACAGAGTCTTGACCTTGAAGCCAGCCAGTCGTGGAGACTTCTTTCACCATCTCCTTTTGAACTTAGACAAAGATTGGCAGAGAAAAGCACCAGTTTTGCTAAGATAGCGTCATTCGTAATGCAACTTCTTTGCATTAAATCCTGCACTTATTAGTGGTAGTAGTATCACTTACTTCCATTTGCAAATTATGTTATCTTACAAAGCACTCTCATGGTCATTATCTTATTTGATATTCAAAATCATTATGAGATGAATGAAGATTATTGTCCCCAGGAAACTAAGGCTCCAATTGGTTCACAAGTTTGCCGAGTATCACGAGGTGGTAGGCACCAGAGGGGGATGTGGATGTTCATTTTCTTATTAGAGCTGATATTAACAAGGCAGCAGACTTGCCAGCACTGTGCATCATAGTCTTCCCCATCCCAAGCATCGTGATTCCATTCCAAGGGAAATTCTTAAAGTGTGGCCAGCCTACAGCTGAGCCAGGACTGCTCCTGAAATGATAGTGGCCGTGTTGTTCCTAAGGGGCATAGCTGAGAATACGCTAAAATTTAGAAAATTGTTAAAATAAACAAAGCTAACAAAAATCAGAGAAAATAAAACCTTAGGGAAACTAGCAAGTGTGTTCCAAATTCTTCTTCCTTCTCCCCTACCCCCATTCTGTGCTTAGTTTTCCTGGTGAGGCTACCATTTCACAGCAAGGCATTTAGAAAAGCCATCCGGGCAGGAGTCAGTGAGTCAGTGCTTGCAGGACTTGTTCCTGGAACATCCCCTCCAGGTCAGCATACCTGTCTCCTTCCCCTCAGTAGGTATTCCAAGCCACTGCCCATGACAAGGTGGGGCAAACACGTGGTCAACAACTTAATTTTCCCCAAACCTTATTTAGGCTCTGGTTCCACATGCTGCTTGGGGTTGCCATGGAGACAGTCTACTGCCTTCTCCCTCAAATAGAACCGGAATCACACTTCTGCTTATATGCAAGGTAGAAGTGACAGAGTGGCATTTCTGTAAATGGCCCTTTCCAGTAAACTCAGCCCCGGCCAAGTGCCCAGGAATGTGTGACCAGGATACCTCAGGTCATGCCACAAGGTACTTAATGCAAAATGAGACATCTAATATCAGTGACGTGTAGCTCCCCTTGTAGTTAATGATTCTAAAAATGCCACTGCTAAATTGCTGTTAAGAAAAAACATCTCACATAACTGGAGCCTCGCCCTAAGTATCTCTGAGGGCCATCGTCACTGTGAACTGAGTCGCAACGGCTGTGTGCAGAGTTCCAGACTAGGAGTAACTGGGAAATGGAAGGAGGAGGTGGTGAGGAATCTAAAGAGTGCTAAGACAGGAAGCCCACCCTGAAAGCGTTTGCCACCCAGTGGGGAGACGTTCGTGTCCACAAACACGCTTTCTCTAGCCTAGTGCTACTGTGGGCATGTGAGCTGCATGATAGAAAGAATCACCTGGGAGCAGCTTAGATGGGTATAGGCTAAGGTTCAAACCTTAACTCCATTGGTTATTAGCTCAGGGTCTTTGGGTGAGTTTCTTAATATCTCTGAGCCTTGGCTACTTCACACTTCCTGACCAAGTTTGTTACAATCATTAAATGAAATGTTGCCTGCTGGATGGCCCAGCACGGTGTCTCACAGCAGGGGCTCAGTAAACGCTCTTTGTTTTTTCCCTTAACTCCTTCTTACCTATTGGAGGTAGGGCCTGTGGTGAACACGGAGGAAAGATGGTTCTGAGGCTGGGAGAGCCCCCAAGGTTGGGGGTTAGAGCTGCAGGCCTGGCCAGGGGCGGTGAGCAGTCCAGGATGTGCTGGACAGAGTCCCACGCTGGTTCTGCTGTGCAGCAAACCACACAGCGTGAAGGCCTGGCAAAAAGTGTGCAGTGGTGAGTTTGCTGAGTGTCGTGTGTGTGTGTAGAAGGAGATGGGAGACTGGGAAATGGGAAACAGGGCAAAAAGGGATGCCGATCACAAAGTGAAAAACCAGAACCACTACTCATGGGCTTTGTCAATGGAGAGGTGGAGATTGCATTGAGCAGCTGCCATGTGTGGGCCTTTGTTTCCAGCCTGAGCAAAGGCTTCAGTATTACTCTGCATTTACCCAGGAGATACTGACCACTGGCATTTTCAGCCTAAGGGGTTTACTTTACAAATTTTCAGGGGAAATGTTTATCAATCAACATTAGGAAGAGCTGGGTTTATTTTTAAGTTGTCTTTTTTTCCCACTGACACCTGCCTAGCCCCACTGTGGCACAACCTTCCCTACCATTCTTCTCAGAAAAAGGAACCACTGGGAATACAAACCAGGGCTAGAGAGCATGTACACTGCCCTGGAGGAGAGTGTTTTACCTGCTCAGAAATGCTGCATTATGCATGCAGAGCATGACAGAGTCTCTTGGGGGTCAAAAAATCCCAGATGTGACTTGAAGCAGCTGTGACTGTTTCCAGGAGGCCATGCCTCTGGGCTAAACAAGGTCCCTTTTCCCTGAATCGTGGAGACCATATGAGAAATTGCTTTGAAAGAGTATTCTTTGCTAGAATAGAGGGATGGGCTGATTATATGACTCCTCTGTCTCTGTCAGTCCATTTTCTATGACTTTAGGAGTCCTCCACGCCTGAAGATAACTGACTTGGTTATGTTACCTGGCTTCAAGGAAGGTGGAGGGATTGCTCCACAATGGTCACAGGTGAGAAAGGTGAACTGGGCCTGCGTTTAGTCTTATACTGCCACTTGGTAGCTTTGTTATTTTACCTTCTCCAGGTTTTCTATATTTTATCTGATAAGTACAGATAACATGATTTCTGTAGCTTCCTGGTAGGACTGTGATGAGAATGAATGGCGATAGTGTGTGTCCTGGTCTCTGGCAAGTCTCAGCACGTGCTGATACGTCAACTGCTGCTGCTTGTCATGGTGGTTGGTTGTGTTGCTGTTGTCCTTATCTAGAATGAAAAACTAGACAAAAGTTTTCAGTTTTCCAGGGAGTTGGGAGAATGTTTCCCAAACATTTTGGTAATGGAGTATCAGGGGCTTTCTCTTTCCCCAGTTCTTCTAGTGCAGCAGGTCATAGCTACACCCACTTCGTAGAACTGGGGAAAGAGAAGAACAATGCCAGGAATGATGGCAAGCATTTGTTTTTCAAAGTACTTTGACCATCTCTGGGGTTTCTACAAGACTCTGAAAGACAGACAGGGAAGGTGTTATCCCATGTCAGAGTAAAGATGAGGGGTGAATGTCTGGCCTGGAGCTAGATGGCTAATCAGTAATAGATAGAGGGTCCCATGATCTCCGTCTCTGCAGCTGCAGGGTCTGGGCACTGTTCTGGGGTTGAGCCCCAGGTGCAAGGAGGAGGAGAGAGGAAGAAAAACACACACAGCCATCACCCTGGGCCTGCTTAGCCTCCACTTGGTGGAGGAGGAGTGCCTTGACTTGGGAATGAGTGGGGTCTGCTGTGCACTGCAGGGCCTTGAATGGGGAAGGTGGAGGCTCACAGCTTGAGCCTTCATCAGAGAAGGCTTCTGACAGCTCGTGGCAGTCGAGATAATTCAGAAGGGTTAAGGAGCCTCCCTGGGGACATGAGAGACAGGCCCTGGAGGCGGCATGGAGTGGCATTAGGAATGCACCTTAGAAGCACATCTCACCAAAAATCTGCACTGGAGCAGCTGGGTGGAACTTGGGGGCTTCTAACATGGTAGATTACACAGAAAGAGCTTTCGAGAGAAGGGTCTGTCATTTGGAAATGACAAAATAGACTTAGTTCCAGGGTGTGGGGCCACACATATATGCAGTCAGCTGCCTAGCAGCCTCCTGGGGGCCACCATCCAACCCCTGCCAGAGCGCAGAATGAAGTCCTGATGGAGTTCAAGCCCATACCTTACGGGGCCACTCTGAGGATACAGTGGTTCCATAGTGACGTTGTCAAAGTATCTGGAGCTGGTGGGCAGGAGCCACTCAATGAGGGAGCTAAACACGTACCAGCATCAAGTGTGTCTTCTCTAAGCCCCAGACTTCGGAGAAGTAAGGTGGTGTCTTGAATGCTCTGTGGGAGAAGGTGCTGTCAGACAGCAGGAGATGCTCCTCAGAAGTGTTTTGTCTAGACGAGCTCTTTTCTTTTGAGACAGGGTCTCGTTTTGTCACCCGGGCTGGAGTGCAGTGATGCAATCACATTTAACTACAGCCCAAACTCCCTGGGCACAGATGATCCTCCCACCTCATCCTTCAGAGTAGCTGGGACCACAGGTGAGCACCATCACACCAGACTAATTTTTATATTTTTTTTGTAGAGATGAGGTTTTGCCATGTTGCCCAGGCTGGTCTTGAACTCCTAGGTTCAAGCAATCTGCCTGCCTTGGCCTCCCAGAGTGCTGGGATTACAGGCGTGAGCAACCATGCCCGGCCAGCAAGAGCTCTTGGTTCCTGGTACAGACTCCCTGTTCAGTGGAGCTCTGGGTTCTGGTATTCCTTGGAGTAAATGACTCTTAGTTCTGGTATCTGGAAAAGGAGCCTCATGTTCCTTTGAGAGCTGCTTGAAGTCTTGTGGCCTGGCCTGATCTCTCCAGCCCTAGTTTTTGGGGCTTCTGGCCGAAAGGCCTACTTCAGCATTAGTAAACCAGCTTTTCTGTCTGTCCATCCATCTACTCACTCACTCACTAGAACAAGTAATTAATTGAGTGCATTCCAGGGCTGTTGGAAATAAAACCTGCAGATGTTGTCCCTGCCGTCCTGGTGTCTAACGTGTCGTCAGGGAGAGGAGCCATTATATAAATAGACACATTACAGCACAACACAATGTGACCTCTTATCCACGGTGATTCTAGGACTTCCCTGATAAGGCAGCCCTCCCAAACTTGAGTGTCTGTTCCTCAAGTCTTAGAAAAACATGAGATTGGAACCCTCCTTTCTTTTTATCCTTGATGCAGAATTTAATGAGATTTTATCTGTGGCCTACAAACTTAATGGAGCCTAGGACTTTTCTTCCTGGATTGAAATCATTAACAATGTTAAGAGCTCTTAGCAGCTCTACCCATGTAGCAAAGTGTAATTCACATTCTAGTCCTCACATAACTTACGACTTAAATTACATGTAAGCATACAGTATCATGCTAGGTGCTGTGAGGGCATTAAGGAGTTTATAATTAAGAAGATAAAAAATTCATATGTGAATTCAAAGAATAACGATGCAAGCCAAGTGTAGGGTAAATGCTGGAGTGTCTAGAATAGCTAATAAGATGGGTGGATGGTAGGTCCAGTGACTGAATATGGGGACACCAGAGGCAGTGACAAGCTCTTTTTGGACATGCGGAGTTGGATGTTTCTCAACGATGTGTGGTCCAGAGGGCTGGTGGCTCCCTGGGTCTGGAGCTCAGGAGTGTTCTGTGCTGTAGATCTAGATTTAGGGATTGTGGCACATGGTGGTCCAGGAAGTGCTCGAGATTGATACCTGTTTCTTTGCTCTTTGGTTTGGGAACCAGTCCCTACCGCCATGTTTTCTCCTGCTTCCCTAGGCCGATCATCCCCCATCGCTTCCTAGGTTCTTCTTCCTCTGCCTGGCCCATGGATTTAGGGCTTCCTCAGCAGATTCTTTCTACACATGTTAAAGTCAATGAACCATAATCTGATTAGAAACTTTAGAGAGTCCATAAGGTCTTTCACTGATGGCAAGTTAATCAAGTGTTGCTTTTATTGGCTCGGCACACATAGGAGGTGATGAATGCCATGCATGGCTGTGTAAAAGCACTCAGCTTTTGGGGAGTGATCCCTGCATGCATAATAGGGAACTCTTTCTTGGTTTTCCCTCAAAACCCCACTTTCTCTTACTATCAGCTGCTGAAAAAAAGTATCCTTTTGCTACGACTTTTCAAAAAAAAAATTTTTTTTTTTTTGAGACAAGAGTCTTTGTCACCCAGGCTGGAATGCAGTGGCATGACCTCGGCTCACTGCAACCTCCACCTCCTGGGTTCAAGTGAACACATCCAGTTAATTTTTGTGTTTTTAGTAGAGACGGCTTTTCACCATGTTGGCCGGGCTGGTCTCAAACTCCCTACCTCACATGATCTGCCTGCCTCGGCCTCCCAAAATGCTGGGATTACAGGCATGAGCCACTGTGCTCAGGCTCCATATTGTATTTTACACTGAGATTTTTGATCTTTCCACCTGATGTTTTCTGCAAAATAATGTAATGAAGGACTAAAGCATGCTGTTCTTTCAGCCCAATGGTCTCTATTTTTTTTTTTTTTGCTTCATTTTTTGGTAATGAATAGATTTAAGTGTTTAATGCATGTGTTCTTAGCTTCTCTAAGCACATCTTTAAGATCTATGGCATGAATTTCCAAGAAGGAAGGGTTTAAATATTAATAAGATTGGGAATCAGCTGTTTTGTATGAGTATTTTAGAATCTCCCAAAACTTGAGTGAATCCTAAAGAATTCAGCCTCCTTATCATTAGAGATTTAGGTTCTTTTGGATCTTTGCAGGAGTAAGTTGTTTCCAGCTGAGGAGTAGACAAAGGACACATGAAAGGTCTTGAGGCCTCCTAGAGGTAGATGTCGATTTTCAGATATCTCAAAGTTTTATCAAATTCATGTGATCTTTTTCTTGTTTGCATGTAGCTCAGCAGAGGGTGGTGCTGGTGGAGCCCAGTCGTGGCCTTGTTTTGTGTTGGTTGGCACATGTGCCCTTGGTCTCATGTACAGACATGGGCTGAGTAGAGGTCACTCAGTAACTGGCAGGGCTAGGAGGAGATAAGCCAGTTCTTAGGCCCCAAGCCGCCTCCTCTCCCACTGTCCCACAGATGGGGCTCACCTGTAGTCGTGGGTAGATTTAAGAAATCTGAGAGAGAAATCAGGGTATTTCTCCCACTGTGGTGAATTATGCAGCATCTACATCCCTTCAACACAGACTTGTCATCTGGGAGAAAAATTTGTCTGAGTGGGGAGCTTTGAAAAATTGGTGCTAGAACTTGGAGAGTTTAGGGTGGCTCTAGGGCTCAAGTGAGGGATGGTCATGTTGAGAAGGAATGCTAAGGACATCGAGAAGGGTGTGGTATCTGGTGGATTTCATGTTAGTTTTTTCTATCTCTACTTACTTTTCCTTTAAAGTTTTTTAAAATGTAGTATCTTTATGACAGGAGAGAGAATTAGTTCTTCTATATGCACTGAGAAATTCCTATTTTTTTTGAGACAGGGTCTAGATTTATCATCCAGGCTAGAGTGTAGAGGTGAGAACACAGCTCACTGCAATCTTGACCTCCTGATCTCAAGCAATCATCCCATCTCAGCTTCTCAATTAGCTGGGACTACAGGTGTGTACTACCACATCTGCTAATTTAAAAAGGTTTTCGTGTGTAGAGATGGGGGTCTCACTATGTTGCCCAGGATGGTCTTGAACTCCTGAGCTCAAGTGATCCTCAAAGTGCTCTTCCAAAGTGCTGGGATTACAGGGGTGAGCCATTGCACCCAGCACAGGAAGTTTCTTATTTGGCAAAGTCTGCAGATCATGTTTTATTTGAGAAATCTTCACATCCTCTCAAATTGAGTATTTCTTTAGCCAAATTGGGAATCTTAGGTGCTCTGATCTGTGCAGATTACAGTACATTTAAAAGAGCATACAATCTAAACACAGTAAAGCCCCATTACAGAGTGTCTTGTTCATACATTTACTTCCTACTACAGGTAGAATTTCATGTGCTGGCTGTGGAAGGGGCAGGCGGGGCCATTCCTGCCCCAGGAAGGGTAAAGACTGTGTCATGTGGTCTTTAGCTTTCTCTTGTCTAGTCTCTGGAACAGCTTTAAGGTTTTTCAAAATTGTAACTCATTTATTTTTAGTTAAGCTCTGGTCATTGTACCAAACAATTTTATCAACAATACATATTTAAGATTCAGACTCTATTCAACTAGCATTTTGCAAGGACTGTGAGGACCAGGACAGAAAAGGATTCAGACAATAAATGCAGTTGGAGGAGGAAAAAACAATCACCACATAAACCATTTTTTAGGTTTCTATAGTTACTTTAAAACCAGATGATTCAAATTCAACCCAAATTTCTGAAGCTTTATGGTTGTATATAGTAAACCAATCTGTCCACCAGCTGGAAACTAAAAGCACACGTAGGAATGACTTCATGGGCTAGAGTCCTCTGCTGTGGGCTTGGGGCTGAGTCACCTCAGGGCTAAGTTGGTGAGGGGGAAATGGGAAGGGAGGGGAGAACCACAGGTCTTCAGAGCATGTCTTACCAGTTTGCATTTTGCAGAAGCCCAAAGGAACAGGTTGTATTATTGAATGTTGCAGAGGCTGGAGGGTCTCACAGCTCCTTTCACCATCTAAGTTGTGTTCATTCCCCTTTGCTGTCACACAGCCCTCCTCTTCAGGGAGAGCTGCCATGATATGGCAGTGGCCAGGGCATGCCAGCTGGGATGGACAGCCACCCGGAGAGGGTGTCAGAACAGTTAGGCTGGAGGCCAGCCCACGTGGGCTGGATAAGCTGCATGTAAATCAAGGTTGTTATATGGAAACAGCTGGTTCCACTTGAATTTAATTGAAAACAAGACATCAGGGGTAGGGAGACAAGGAGGGGTTGTGGGGTGGACAGAAGGGAAAAGAGCTGATGAATTGGGTTCTTGAGCTGATGCTGTACGGACAACCTGTCAAGGGAGAGAACACATCCAGTGAGTCAGGATCGGTGTGGAGCTTGGAAACAAGGTGTGGGACGGCTGGGCTGAGCTGTGGACTCTGTAGGCTTGGAATTGGACACCTGCTTCCTTTCCGAGCATGTGATCTCTAAATTACTTGCCTAGAGAGACCACAGGAAAGCCAGGGTAGGCAGTGGCATTTGCCTTCTGCCCTCTGGTCTCTCTTACTTGCTGCCTTTCCACTAAAGTGTGTTTGTGCCTTGTCTTGGGGTTGAATTTGGGGAACTTGCTGCTGCACCCCTCTTTCAGTGTGAACTGGCCTCCAGCAGAGGGCCATGGGATGTTCTCTGCTGTTTGTCTCACGTTTGGAGAACACCGGTGGGATTTGGGGTGGGGAAGGCCACCGCGAGACAAACACCACTGAGAAGGGCATCCCAACAGATCGTAGATCATTGTCATGAAGTCCCCCCACCTTTTCCTGGAAAATCTAGGCCTTCTTTGGCTCTAGGGTTGGGACTAGAGAAAAACCCAGGAAACAACCAACAGACATGTAGCATGGCATGTGTGGAGTCCTTTCTGATGGGCGAAAGCAGAAAGAAGTAGATATCAGAACCTCCCCAAAGGAGAATACACCCTGCAGGACATCCTCAACGCTCAGGGAGTCAGTAGTGCCAGTGTTCATTAGGTGTGGAAAAAGGTGCATGAGTGGGTGAAGGGCAGACACTGGGGCAGTAGGAGAGGAGGAGGCTTGGGACCTGGGAACTGGCTTCTCTCATCCTGGCCCTGCCAGTGGCTGAGTGACAGCTCCTCAGGCCATGTCTGTACATGTATTTGTGGCCCCAGCCAGTTCAGACACACCCATTACCCTAGATCTCCAGAACTAGTAGCTCCACTGATAGGAACAACGCTTCAATGTTTAGGCAGGACCTAAACAATCTCTCAGTCAAGCTCCTGTTTGATAAAAGAAAAACGTATGTTAAGGTCTCATGGAGGAAAGCAAAGTAACATCAGCTTGAGGATAAACTTTGGAAGATGATGGAGTGCACACTGAGGCCTCAGCTTGGGGCTTTCTAAGTGCCCACTCAGTAACCCAAAACAGGAATGTAAAATGGTGTAGCTGCTTTGGAAGACTCTCTGGCAGTTCTTCAAATGATTAAACATGGTTGCCGTATAACCCAGCAATTCCACTCCTAGGTATAATCCCCAGAGAAGTGAAAACACTTGTCCACACAGAAACCTGAGCATGCATGTTCATAGCAGTGTTATCCATAATAGCCAAAAAGCAGAAGTCACCCGAATGGCCGTCAACTGCTGAATGGATAAATAAAATGTGAAATATCCATGGTTGAGCCATAAAAAGGAATGAAGCACTGATATGGATGACATTATGCAAAGTAACTGATAATATTATGCTAAGTAACTGACTTCAGATGCAAAAGACCACAAATTACATGATTGCACTCATATGAAATGTCCAGAATGGGGAAATCCTTGGAGACAGAAAGTAACTCGTGGCTGCATAGGGCTGGGGGTGGGGAATCAGAGAATAGCGGGTGATTGCTAAAGGATAAGGAGTTTCTTTTTGAGGTAATGAAAATGTTCTAAAACGGGTGATGGTTTAGTACGTATCTCTGAATATACTAAAACATTTGAGTTGTACACTTTACATGGGTGAATCTATGGTGTGTGATTTATCTCAAAGCTGTTTTTAAAGAAAGTCAACCAAATCATTGTCATCTTACCCCATACACATGCCTGTTGCTCCCCCATTTTCATAAACCAAGCAGACTATTAGCTCATCCCTATATTGGTGAGCTGAAGCCATCAGAAGAGAGAGTAGCTCTCTCTGAGGACTCGAGGAAGCCTGGAAATGACCCCTGCCCTAAAAGGTTTATAAAATATTTTCACAAAATCGAAATAAACTGCTTAGGCAGTGGTCTTCAATGAACCGAAGGAGACTGAAGAATAAGGGCTACATAAAGGTATCAGGGAGGTGGTCTTTTATACAGCCAGGCCCCTCATAGAGTTTCTGAAGTTCTTGGGAAGAGGAGAGTTGTCCAGAGAAAAAGGCGCGTGGAATTGGAACTGCCAGAATTCCCATAGCTTTTGTGAGAGATGGTGGCCAAAGATGATAGGAAATAGAAATTGTTGCGAGAAAAAAAAAAATATCATTAGCAGAGCCCTCTTAAAAGATGAGAGAAAATAACAATAGTTGACCTTACATGAGCACTTGTGTGCCAGCTAGTCTCTCAAGTTTTGCATGTATTAGCTTATTTGTTCCTTGCAGTGACCCCGTGAATTATGTGCTATTATTGGCCCCATTTTCTAGATTAGGAAACTCAGTTACAGAGTCATTGGGTCACTTGCTCAAGGTCCTAGCTGGTGAGTGGTAGAGCTGGGTAAACTGACAGGGTGACCAGAGCCCTGGTCACTAATTTCTGGCTGTGAGTGGCTCCGTCTGGTCGCCCCAGTGTTCTGATCAACCATGAATTTTCCATGTACTGTTATACACAAGGGTTGTGGCCCTTCGCGAGACCTTTGAAGGGAGGCAGTGTCGTTTTGTTCTTTCCTCCTGGTGTGATGCCTGCTGTCTTACAGAAAGGATTCAATGCGTATTTACTGCTTTGGACTGAATTAAGTCAGATGGATAATAAATAGAGGCAGTTAACTGACTTCTATGTTGTTTCTGATATTTGGTTTAGCAGTGAGGATAGGATTATAACTATCAATATATGTCCACGTTTCCTCATATAGGGAAAATGAGCTAAGGCTCAAATGAGATTACAGGTGGGCAAGTGCTCTGAGATCGCAGAAACAAGCCCTTTCTGCATAGGGGAATTCTTCCTTCATGGGACTGTTTTCTTAAGGGCACCCCTTGGTGTGAATGTGGTTTCTAATGAGCTGATACTCCCCTGGGAGGCCAAGTTGAAAGATAGCATGAGAGTGTCTCTATTGACATCAGTTTGAGGTTATCTCTGACACTGGGGGATTGCTATAGTCTGGATAATTGAAATCCATAGGATTGGTTCAGGGCAGAGACCAGTTAAGACCTACTCCAAAGGAGCTGTCCCCAGGAACCCTCTGGATTAATGTGAATTGCTTTTCCTTTACTTTCCTTTGCCCACCTTTCAGGCAAGAGGTTAGGAAAGACTCTGAGCTCTTGATTCCCCATTCCTTCAGCCGAAGCCGTCTTTGCCATGTGGCTGTTTACTGTGTCACATCGTCTCAGGTGTTTGTGTCTCTCTCCATCCGGTCTGGCACTTTCTGAGGTAAAGTGCCTGGATATATCATGATATTAATACTGCAGCTCTGCAGAAAGGCAACACTACTTCCACACACACATTTTCTCATTAATCTGCACAATAATCCTGGGTGAACAGGTAAGGGCTATTATCCCTCTTTTAAGGATGAGGCTTAGGAAGCACCTTTTTCTAGGCTCCAGAGCTGGGGAATGGTAGAGCCTGGTCTTCAGCCCAGGTAGCATAGGTCCACAGTCGTCACATGCTCTCTGATTTTACGTTTTTGTTTCTATCCCCCATAGCACCTGGGAAACTTGAGCTTTGTAAAAATGCATTGAATGGTAGTTTTACAAATTGCCACTTGCTTTTCCATCGTATGTAGTGTGGCTCATTGGAAAAGAGCTGGACTAGAGGCCCCGAAACTCTTTAGATTTGCTGAGCTGCTAACCCAGTACATGCTGTCTCCAAAGCCAAGCCCCCTTGCACTCTTGGGGACAGAACATTAGAGGTGGGGGACACAGGAGTAAGAAGCAATTGCTTCAGAGCTTCCACAGGGTAGGGGGTCAGCTGCCCTCCCTGGAATTGTAACCTGTGCCTCATTTTGAATTCTTCCTTTAAGTTTTGGATGACCCGCCACCTGCTCCCTTCCTACTGACCATCTTCATTAAGCCCTTTCCCTTGGGGTGCCCCTACCCCAAGCCCATGTGGGCCCAGCCTCTCTGCCCAGCAGCAGCTGCCTGGGGTGCTTTCAGCTCAAGCCTGAGCTTACCATGAGGCAAGAGAAGCTCTTTAATAGAGACATGTGAGCTGATCCTCTGGCTTGTGTTGCTAAGCAGCTGGCTTTCGGTTGCCTGGAGATTATCATGGAGTTGAGACCACACGGTGCAAATGTGTGTATCATCCGGTGCTGAGATGTGCTTAAACGCCTAAGAACCACCACACCTTTATCTTGCAGCTCTGATTTAATGTTAAATCCCTGTAACTTGAGGCTACATCCTTCACATGTTAGTCGTTGGAAATAACAAGTGCATAAAAGATCATGTTTCGATATCCCTGGCTTTACGGGGCTTGACAATTATTTCCTCAAGATATAAGAGGGGAGAAAATACCAGACACCTTCTGTAGAGCCGAATAAAGGAAAGAAGCAGATACTGAACCCTTGTGCTTTTAACGGGAGGAAGACGGCGCTTCTGAATTTTCCTCGATGTGACTGTGTATTTGCAAGGAGGGAAATAGAGGAGTAGGCCTTGCTGAGTGGAGAGCATTGCAGAAAGTTCTGATGGGAGGACATTTGGCGCTGAAAGTCTTCTAGAAAATGCAGAAATCACAAATCCCTGGGTCCCTGGTGTCGTGACACATATACGTCTTCTTGAGGCTCTGACAGCTTTCAGATAGGAGATGGGAGTGCGGAGGATGTAGCCAGACATTCTGCTAATGACCATTTATGTGCCCAGAGCAGTGCCCATGTGGAGAAGCCATCAGCCAGCTCCCTGATGCTCACAGGGTAGGGTCTAAGTTTCCTCCTACGAGGAAGAAATGCCAAGTGGGGTCAATAGGATGCCTGACTTTGGCCTGAAATTGCCATTTGGAGACCAGCTTTGGAGGTAGAGCAGAGCCCAGGGACGTTTCTAGTTTCTGTCAACCAGGCAGGTGTGTTTATCACCTCACCTGTGTCCTCAGCCCATCTTAGGTGCTGTGGTGGACACAGAAGTACACGACGCGAAGACACCCATGAAGCAGTGTGGGCGGGTTTGAAACTCAGTGCTGACTTGTACAGTGCAGCCTTTGTGGTTTGGGAGGGCAGAGCAGGGAGCCATTCCTCAAGATCAGGGGGTTGGGAAGGTTCCCTGGGGAGGGGCCTGGGCTCACCTTGGAGGATGGCTTTTGAGGAAAGGAGGGAGGACACTCGAGCCAGGGAGAGCCTGGAAAGCAAAGGTGGGGTGGTTGGAGTGAGTGTGGCTTGTAATGGGCATGTGGAGAAACCACACTGGCCAGAGGAGAATGCTTTTGAGTGCAGCAGGAAGAAAGGTTGTTATTGGAAGTTTTAAGGAGAGAAGTGTAAATTAATTGGCATTTAAACATGGGTTCGTTGTGTCTTTGGGCTCCTTGGAGATACTGAGAGATGGAGAGGAGGAAGGAGCACTCCCTCCTCAGGCCCTGATTCCCAATCAACAAATGGACCCAACCCACCAAGCCACCTTCTCCCATCTCCTTCTGTGCCTTAAATCTGTCAGGGACTTTCATAGAAACCTTTCCTTGTGGGTGGGGAATTGGCTGTTCATTCCTGTCCTTGCCATTTAGTGGCTAAGCAATTTGTTTCTTGATCTTTATAAGAATGGGAAAGAGACATGTTTTTGTTTGGGGAGAGTTATAACATATATGTCCACTGCCAGGGACATTAAATCCTTGTACCAACTTTGAGGCTTTCTTTACCAGGAAGGCCAGTTGTTTTTGAATAGGAAGATGAAGGACGGAGGCAGAGGAGACGTTAAGGGAACGATGATTGTTGGGATGGGTGAAGAGGAAGCATTCTTCACTGTGTGTTGGCATTCACGGGGGCAGGGTAACAGAGAGGCTGGGAGTGCCGGGAGTGCAGGCTCCCATGCCAGACTGAATCCAGACTCTGCCACTTCCTAGCAGTGGACCTTCAGGCTGGTTGTTTGACTCACCAGGAAAAATGATAGGACTGGGGTCCACTTCCCCACCGCATCAGGTTTCGTGATGCCTAAGAGAGGGTTAACACAAATAAAATGTATGAAAAAGTGCTTGGCAAATAATCTTCTCTCAGTAAGTGTTAGGGATGCTGCTGTTACATTACTGGCCTACATAGCACTGAGAAAAAAATACGTGTTTTTGTCTGTACTTAGTGGCAGCAAAGAGTTGCATGGAAATTAATTCATGGGGGAAGTGAGGCTGAATGCAGGACTAGGATTGAGGGCACATACCATGGAAGGCGTAGGTCAGTAACCAAAGCCAGGCTTGGGTTTGCAGGAAACAACAGAGCTCTGGGTTCCCTGGTGCTCATCAGCCAGCAGGGACATGGACAGCTCTGAGAGCACGGGACCAGCCTAAGGACACCCAGGGCTACACAGCCTACCATGTTCTCGGTAGGCTCAGTGAGGGGAAACTCAGGTACCCAGAGCTGGGCAGGGTGTTTTAAAGGTATCCAGTCTGCCTACAGGTAGGTTTGCTAGGGCCTTAAGAACTATCTGAAGTTTGATACTGGGCAGCCAGGACATGAGGACTGTTTTTTAGGATGTCCGGTTTCTTATTTCTAAGACTTGCACTAAAGGGAGAGGGTGTTCCCCTTTCCTTTCCAACAGGCCCTGTGAACAAGCATAGTGTCCTACCTAATACACTCATTTCACCTTTTCTCTCTAAGCATACTGGTTTTGTTGTTTGTTTGTTTGTTTTTGGTTTTGGTTTTTTGAGACAGAGTTTCACTCTTGTTGCCCAGGCTGGAGTGCAGTGGCACGATCGTGGCTCACTGCAACCTCTGCCTCCCAGGCTTAAGTGATTCTCCTGCCTCGGCCTGCTGAGTAGCTGGGATGACAGGCATGCGCCACCACGCCTGGCTAACTTTTGTATTTTTAGTGGAGTTGGGGTTTCACCGTGTTTGCCAGGCTGATCTCGAACTCCTGACCTTGAACTCCCGACCTCAGGTGATCCACCTACCTCAGCCTCCCAAAGTGCTAGGATTACAGGTGTGAGCCACCACACCTAGCCAAGCATGCTGCATCTTTATCATTAATTAGCATCAGTAAGCATTTACTGTGTACCTAAAATACATCCATCCGACTAGTGAACCCAAGGGAGAATTCTGGAGCATAAGCTCAGGGAGTTCACAGGCTGGCCCAGGATCTCCTAGACTGAGTTGACTCTTCCTAGGACTCTTCTAACACCTGTGATGTTGGTGACAGAGGATTTCAGCCATCGTGGGCTGGGCAAACCGAGGCAGGCTTCCAGCAACAGTGGGACTTGAGCTAGGACTTAAAGGTTTTGCATAAGCAGATAACATATTGGGGTAGTCATTCTTGGCCCAGGTCAGGGATACCCTGTGGGGATCAGTGTGGGAGGCAAGGCTAACTTCAGTGGGTGGAATCAGGTTGGGAGAATTCAGTGGGGCAGGATATTTGAAGCCTCAGTGCCACCCACTTTGGGTTGGGAATTTCTAGAATATCATGCCAGTTTTTTTCTATATCCCAGGAAATGGGGGACTTGCATCTCACAGACTTGTGAAGTATAAATAACTCAAATGTTGAGAAATGACAAGGTTGGCAAGCTTGAATCTTCGGTCTGCTGCTCAGCAGCTGACTCCTGGGGCCTGCGATGATATGCAAGGGAACTTGGCTGGCAAATTTTGAATTCTCCCTTCTCCAGGGCCATGGCAAGAGGGGTGAGGGCAGAGGGGGGAATCAGTGCTTTGCTTCAGGGCAACTGCCATACATAACCACTGTCTTCAAAGAAAAGCCTTCCGCAAGTAGGTTTCCATTACACAGCAAGTCAAGGAGGAGCTGGTGAAATCAGTGAGTTAGATGTGGCGCCCATCCTCAGGATCTTTTGTTACGGTGTTGGTAATGGCGGTGACGGTGATGATGAAGAGGAGGAGATGTTGCACTTAACATAGTGGATTGCATAGCTCTTCCATTCAGGTCATCTTATTGGATCCTAAAGCAAAACTGTGAGGTAGGCAGAGTATTCTCTCCGGCTGAAAGTCAGAAAGCATTCTCTCCAGTTGAAAGTCAGAGAGTATTCTCTCCAGTTGAAAGTCAGGGGCTGAGAAGAATTTGTAAGCCAGCGCTTTTTTTTTTTTTTTTTTTTTGTATATTAAACCACTGTGTCTCTTGTTGACGAACATTTTGTGACAGGACAGCTGTGGCTAGAAGTGTTCAGACAGAGGGGCTCCTGTGGGCCTGAGGCACCAAAATCGATCTCTGGAAATAGAATTTGAGCTTAGAGGTTTGGGCTGAAAAGTAGGACACAGGATAGTAAAAAGTATAGAATGTGTGTGTGTGCATGTGTGTGCATGCATGGGACACAGGACAGTGAGAAGTATATAATGTGTGTATGTGCATGTGTGAGTGTGCACAGGACACAGGATGATGCGAGGAGAGAATGTATATGTGCACATGTGAGTGTGCCTGGGACACGGGATGGTGAGACGTATAGAATGYGTATATGCGCACGTGTGAGCRTGCCCGGGACACGGGATGGTGAGATGTATAGAATGCGTATATGTGCACGTGTGAGYGTGCCCSGGACACGGGATGGTGAGATGTATAGAATGCGTATATGTGCACGTGTGAGCGTGCCCGGGACACGGGATGGTGAGATGTATAGAATGCGTATATGTGCACGTGTGAGCGTGCCCGGGACACGGGATGGTGAGATGTATAGGATGCGTATATGTGCACGTGTGAGCGTACATGGGACACAGGATGATAAGTGTAGAATGAGTATATGTGCATATGTAAATGTGCATGGGGAGGTGTTGTCAGAGGAAAGGGAGGTGAAAGTGTGAAGATATAATTTGTGAATTAACAAATATAGTTGGATTTTTCTGGGACTGGAACCTAGAGGAGGGAAGGAGACGGATATTCATTGACATCCTTCCATGTGCCAGAATCTGTGCTAAGCACTTTTATGTATGTCATCTAATTTAATCATCACAACCTTCCTGTGAAGCTGGTATTGTATCCATTTTATACATCTGAAAACTAATGCATAAACAGAAAAGGTACCTCCCTCAAGGTCTCATAGTAAAGCCACAGGGATCCAGGTCTGTCTGAGTCGAAGGGCCATAACTGCCTACTGCTGTGCCCCAGGACCAAACCTCTGGGCCAGACTGTACTGCTGATCCAGAGATTATGCAGCCTGGCATATTATTTGATTCTGCAGCCCAGGCTAAGGGGCATTAGAGAGAGGGGGGATTTCATCTACAGAATTGCAAATCAGTAGGAAGTAAAATCTCTCTCATAGAGGCTGATACTCTCTCCTGCAGTGGATTTGAATATTTGTTTTACCATTAAATAGATAAGCACATAATTGGTAGCTGCTGCTGTGTGCTGAGAAAATAATACAGCTTTATTTTTCTTTAGCTCTAAAAGAAGTTTTCCACAGTGATTTCAAATAGTCTTTGAGATACCCAAGTCCTCGTGCAGATGTGTGCCTTCCTAAGTGACTGTGGCCTTCACTCACAGAGGCAGAAGCCTGGGTGGCACTGGAGGACGTCAGCGTAAGTCTGTTCATCATAGACTTACCTTTGATGAGCCCAGGGCTGAGGAAGAACACCTGGCTATTGTATGTCCTTTTGGGCTCTAAGATAATACCTCTAGCACTAAACTCCTTGACTTTGAGGATTCCCTTTCACCTCCCTCCAAGCTTTCCTAGACTCTAGCTCTGTAAGAAACTGGTTCTAGGAGAACTTGTTCTGTGTTGTGATCTATGGGAGGAGGTGGCTGAGTCCCAGTGACCTCTGCAATTTTGCTTGTGATATATAACCATGGGTACATTTCATGCTCAAAACAATACTGCTTTACATTTGAATATAACTTTATACTTTCTTTTTTTTTATTTTTGAGATAGAATCTCACTCTGTTGCCCAGGCTGGAGTACAGTAGCACCATCTCAGCTCACTGCAACCTCCACGGCTTGGGTTCAAGCAATTCTCCTGCCTCAGCCTCCTGAGTAACTGGGATTACAGGTGTATATCCAATGAATTTTTTTGTACTTTTAGTAGAGATGAGGTTTCACCATGTTGCCCAGGCTGGTTTCAAACTCCTGAGCTCAGGCATTCTGTCAGCCTTGGCTTCCCAAAGTGCCAGGATTACAGGCGTGAGCCCCTGCGCCCGGCCCATAACTTTATTCTTCTCTGGCCACGCTGTTTTATTTTAGTCCTTCCACAGCAATGTGTATAGAAGTAATGGTAGATATTTTTAACAGAAGGATGCCGAAGTGTCTTTCTTAGAATGGCAAGAATTGAGACAGATGAGGCTAAGGCAAGCCTTCCTCAATTTTCTTCATGCTTTTTTTCTGCCCCCCACTAATAGTGTGGATGGACTTTTTTTTTTCCTAGAAAGGTTCTCACCTGATCCATATAAGGCATGCACATAATCCATGCACAACCAGAATTAGACTCTTCTGCAGCTGATGGAGCACCTGGAGCCTTTTGTACCCCGAGGCTGGGAGTCTGGGGGCCCCTCCGTCAGTGCTGAGCTCCACCTGTCTGAGTTGTGCTTATTGTAGGCGGGAGCAGCCTTTTCCTATTAGCTGTGCCACAGTTCAATTTGGAATTGTGCGTTCTTTCTGCTTTCCCCTTTTAGAAGGGATGGATTTAGCCTTGGCATGCCAAATACAAACCCTCACTTCATCTCGAGAGCTCTCTTCCCATCCACCCCTCCTCTGGCAGGCTATTTACAGACTTGTCATGATCTGCTCGTCATCCTACCACGCGGGTCAATCTACCAGTGAAATGAAAGGAAAGAAAGGCCCCAAGCCAACAGATTTGGGCAGATGAGCCTTATATAACACGTGCTAAAAATATGCAGCTAATTGGAATGGAAAAGGGAAAAATGAGTTGTGCTTTAGTCTTAATCTGAGACACCAAAGAGCGATCGCAGAGCCATTCCTCCTGGTGGAAGATGCCCCTATGTAAATAATTTTACTGTTGTGCATACTCTCCATTTTGTGGCTTTTTAAACTGTGTTTAATTCCTACTTATCCCTCTGTGGGACTGAGTTCAGGCAGCAGAAACTGAGACTAAGGGAGCATGAAGGAAAAGATGCAGGAAGCTCTTGCCCCTTCAGGGTAGAAGGAGGCAGTGTCTAGGTGGGTGACTGGGTGTTAAGATGCTAAGCTCCCACTTTTGACTTCTTCCACAGCTAAACACTTAGAAAATTCACATTATCAAAGGTTCTTATTTCCCTGAAAATTGGTTACCATTGGGGATTTTTGTAAAGATTGCAGGGAATACTGTCTTCTCCCTGTTCCATCCCCATCTGCCCCTGCTGGACCCAGGACCTCACGCCATTTAAATGATCTCTCATCCTCTTCTTGCATCTTTCATCTTTTTCTCCTGTTTTCTTCCTCTACCGATGATATGCTCAATCCTCCCTTTTAGTGCCATATTGTGGGTGACTCGTGTTTAGTGTCTATGGAGCATGAGCTCAGGGGCAGGGCATTAGTCTAATCCATTGTCAAATTTCTGTAATGCCCAGCTCTAGTGCCTGGGCCAAGATGGCACCAAATACATGCTTATTGAATACGTGAATCATTCAATGAATCAGTGCATGGACAAACCAAAGGTAGCATATTATGGTTTCTGAAAAATATAGCATGAGAAATGAACCCTGCTTTCATTATTCAAGTCTGATGTTGGTTTCCTTTGGCAGTCGGATGATGCCTCCATCCAGCTCAGTCACCTGATTACTGTTCTGTGTGACACCCCACAAATGAGGACATGAGGATTCTAAAGATAGTAGAATGAGACGTCATGGAGTGAATTAGAAACAGAGGAAGGCTAACTTTGGTGTTTGGAAAGCACATGAGTATCATAGGTTGATAAGTGATAAAGAGATGGCTTGACACTACTTACCAGTTTAAAAATGAAGAAGCCCTAGGGAGTTCAGGAAACCTGACAAAAAAATACATGATTAGCTAGTGGCAGATCCAAGAAAGTGGCTCATGTTGGGTGCTTAAAAAATCTTACAAACATAGGACACGTCTCCAGAATCTGGCCCTCTGCAGTCACCACCGTGCCTCTCACTGATGGGGGAGGAAGCATTGCACGTACACAGGCAGCTCCAAGGAGGGCTGTGGGTGTCCACCTTCCAGTTGAAATGCCTGTCCTTTGTCTGTTGAGGGCCAGGCAGCTGCAGTTACTCATAATGAACTCTGCTGCCTCATGGCTGGGAACAGATCACCCTCTCTTGCATGATTTATTGCACCTAGAATCCACTTAATGCATCTGTTGTTTGTTTGACATTGCAGCCATACATCTGAGTCAGACTAAAGGGATTCCAGGTGTCAGATCAGAAAGGCTTGATGTGCAGTCCCCCTAAGAGCTGGCTTTAGGAAGGTTCCAGGAGATAAGAAGCAGGGAGAGGTAGTCAGCTTCTTCTCTGCTCAGGGTCAGATAGTATGCTGGGTTTAGGAGAAGGCAACTTACCCTCCTGGCCTAGTGCTGCTGGGCACGTACTTGTGTCCCTGATCGCCCATTTCCTCCTATAATTTATTTCATCCTTATACCAACTCTGAGGTCACTACTCTCCCTACTTTAAGGTGGCACAGCAGGGGCCAGCAACATTATGTGACTTGCCCAGGATCCATCATGCTTCAAAGCCTAAGCTCCTTGTTTAAGGTTGCCTCTGGATTGATACTTTAATATTTCTGTTAAGTCCTTGCACTCTGATAACACATTTAATTTAGGGTTATATAATTCGAGTATTATGGTGTATGCTTATTAAACAAGTGGTTTTGTGATGTATGACATGCCTGGCTCAGTGCTCAATGCTGTGATTTATGGTAGAGAAACCACCCCAGAATTCCTGCTTTCAGGGAGCTTATAGTTAAGGTGAACTTTCCTCAGACATTTAAAAAACAAAACAAGGCTCTATGTGATTAGATGCCAGAATGAATGACATAGATGGTAAATACTCTTACAACACCTTCTAGCGTCTTCAGCTCATTGACCTAAAGTTTCCCCACTCCTGAAACAACCCCCTGATGGTAAATTACTCTAGTTAGAGCCATGTGCATTCTTCTGCTTCACCATTCTGTTGGGGCTTAACTTCCCACCACTCCCAGTGTTCCAGTGCTGCATATGACTGATGCTGCCAACTTGTTCATTAAAGTAATGTAGACATGCAGAAAAATGTATGGCTAGTGAGTATACAACTGACTGATTTGTTTTTGTAAAGACAGAGTTTACCTCTGTCACCCAGGCTGCAGTGGCATGATCTCAACTCACTGCAGCCTTTGCCTCCCAGGTTCAAGAGAATCTCATGTCTCAGCCTCCTGAGTAGCTGAGACTACAGGCACCTGCCACCATGCCCAGCTAATTTTTGTATTTTTAATAGAGACAGGGTCTCACCATGTTGGCCAGGCTGTTCTCAAATGCCTGACCTCAGGTGATCTGCCTGCCTCGGCCTCCCAAAGTTCTGGGATTACAGGAGTGAGCCACCATGCCCGGCTGCTGACTGAATTTTTTAAGTGCTGGGTGACCAGCATCCAGATGGAGAAAGAAAACAAGACCAGCCCCCTCCATGCTCTCTTCTGGTCACTACCCTCCACCCACCTTCTTGACTCTGAAGACCATGAAGTAGTTTTACTTGTTTTTGAACTCTACATGGATTCTTTTTTTCTTTTTCTCTTTTTTTTTTTACATGGATTCTTACAGTGTATACTCTTGCGTCTGGGTTTTCACTCAACATTATGTTTCTGAGATTCATCCATGTTTTTGTGTGTAGTTTATTCATTTTCATTGCTGCAGACTAGTCCATTGTGGGAGTATATCCGTTCTACAACTGATGGAAATGCACTTGTCTCCTGTTTAGGGGTAGTACAAACGATGCTGCTATGAACATTCTAGTTCATGCCTTCTGATGAACAAATGTACATGCTCGCATCGAGTGCATACCTAGGAGTAGCATTGCTGAGTCATGGGTTTCAGCTGCTCAGCCTCAGGAGATACTGTCAGTGTTCCAGAATGACTCTACAAATGTACACTCCCACCAATAGTCTGAGAGTTCCATCGCTTCACAATCTGGCGAAAACGGGATTATTCATCTCTTTTCCATATTTAGTTGTTCTGGTGGGTGTGTTTTATTGTATCTTTTTTTGTGGTAAAATATACAAAACATTAAAGTTACCATTTTAAGTGTATAGTTCAGTGGCATTCAGTGCATTTACATTATTGGACAACCATTACCGCTATCCATCTTCGTCTTTCCAAGTTGAAATTCCGTACCCATGAAACACTCTCTACTCCCCCCAGCCCCTGGCAATCGTAGTACTACTTTGTCTCCATGAATTTCACTACTCTACGCACTTCATGTAAGTGGAATCAGGCAGTATTTTTGTGACTAGTTTATTTCACATGGCTCAGTGTCTTCAAGGCTCATCCCATGTTGTAGCGTGTACTAGAATTTTTAAGTCTGAATAGTATTCCATTATATGTATAATATATACCACATTCTGTTTATCCACCATTCTTTGATTTTATTTTGATTTTAATTTGCATTTCCCTGATGGTCTTTGCATTGCTCTTGAGTGCCTTTTTGTTTTTTTTTTTTTTTTTTTTGACTGAGTCTTGCTCTGTCACCCAGGCTGGAGTGCAGTGGCGCAATCTTGGCTCACTGCAACCTCTGCCACACAGGTTCAGGCGATTCTTCTGCCTCATTCTCCTGAGTAGCTGGGACTACAGGCGTGCACCACCATGCCCAGCTAATTTTTTTTTTTTTTTTGTATTTTTAGTAGAGATGGGTTTCACCATATTGGCCAGGCTGGTCTGAAATTCCTGACCTCGTGATCCACCTGCCTCATCCTCCCAAAGTCCTGGGATTACAGGCATGAGCCACTGCACCTGGCTTCTTGAGTGCCTTTTTATATGCGTATCATCTATCTGGATAACTTCTCTTAGCAGTGCCTGTTCAAGTCTTCTGCCCATTTTTCTATTGGATTGTCTGCTTTAAAAAAAATTGATTTGTACAAGGTCTTTTTAGATTTTTGGACATGAGTCTTTGTTGAGCATGTGAATTACAAGTACCCTGTTGTCTGTGGCTTACCTTATTGTTCTTTAAGATGATCTTTTGATAAACAGAAGTCCTTGAGGACTGAATCAATTTATCAGTTATTTTCTTTATAGTTTGACCTCTTTGTATTCCATTCAAGAACATACTGCCTACCTGAAGGTCATAAGGACGTTCACCTATGACTTCTTCCAAAAGTTTTGTTTTACCTTTCACCTCATATGCCTGCCTTTTTAACTGGGAGTAGCTATTTTGACCCTAGGGGAACTAGGCTGCTTATGGCACAAACATAGGATTTGGGCAGCACTGTAGTAAAATCATATTAACTTAGTAACAGGGTCAGGGGACTGGTGGAAGCAAACATACGTGCAGGTATCATGCTGGCTTCAGGCATCATTTTTTTCTAGAGTTGCGTGTGAATTTTATCTAGTGAATTTGGCCATAGTATAAACATGGAGTCTGACTTTTCAGAGATTTCTACCAGAGTTCCAGAGGTAGTCTCCTCACTGACCTCTGCTGTCACCGACTTGCCAAATTACCTCCATCTCCCATTCTCTCTGACACACGCTCAGGGCATACTTGAAAGCTCACAGCCGTAGTGGAGCAGCTAATGCTGTACTCCCACTGTGTGCTTCTGTCCTTACCAGTAGTTGTGTGTTTCTCAAAGGCCACTTGTATTTGTTGTTATTATAATAAATAATTTTAATTAAATCTTATTTAAACTGATATGAGTGTGAAAAAAATTTTCTATTAAGACTAAGTTGAATGTGACGGAAGAAGTCAAAGATAGTTTTTCTATAAAATTACTGTTGGCCAGGTGTGGTGACTCATGCCTGTATCCCCCGCACTTTGGGAGGCTGAGGCAGGCGGATCACGAGGTCAGGAGTTCAAGACCAGCCTGGCCAACATAGCAAACACCATCTCTACTAAAAATACAAAACTTAGCCAGACATGGTGTCACGTGTCTGTAATCCCAGCTATTTGAGAGGCTGAGGCAGGAGAATCACTTGAACCCAGGAGGTAGAGGCTTCAGTGAGCCGAGATCGCACCACTGCACTCTATCCTGGGTGACAGAGAGAGACTCTGTCTCAAAAAAAAAAAAAAAAAAAATCTACTATTGGATTATATGTGAAAAAAATAATAAGGCCCTAAAAAGATTCTGAACTCACATATATTTCACAAGTATCTTTAAGTTTTTGTTTCACTAGAAAGAAACTTAAATTGGGCTGGGCATGGTGACTCACAGTATAATCTGAATACTTTAGGAGGCTGAGGCAGTAGAATTGGTTGAGCCCAGGAGTTCAAGACCAGCCTGGGCAACATAGAGAGACCATGTCTCTACAAGAAAATTAAAAAAAAAAATTAGCCAGGCATAGTGGAATGTGCCTGTAGTCCCAGCTACTTGGGAGGCTGAGGCAGGTAGATTACTTGAGCCTGGGAGGTTGAGGTTGCAGTGAGCCATAATCATGCTACTGCACTCCAGCCTGGGCAACAGAGCAAGTCAGTCTCGCTCTCCCTCACTCTCCCTCGCTCTCCCTCGCTCTCCCTCGCTCTCTTTCTCCCTCCCTTTCTCCCTCCCTTTCTCCCTCTTTCTCTCTCTCTCTCTCTCTCTCTCTCACACACACACACACACACACACACAGCATGGTGGCTCACGCCTGTAATCCCAGCATTTTGGGAGACATAGGTGGGTGGATCATAAGGTCAAGAGATTGAGACCACCTTGGCCATCACGGTGAAACGCTGTCTCTACTAAACATACAAAACTTAGCTGGGCATGCCAGTATTCCCAGCTACTCAGGAGGCTGAGACAAGAGAATCACTTGAACCCCAGGAGGTGGAGGTTGCAGTGAGCAGAGATCCTGCCACTGCACTCCAGCCTGGTGACAGAGTGAGACTTTGTCTAAAAAAAAGAAATTGGAAATCATAGATAATGTTTGTCTGTAAGAGACAATGAGGGTGACCATACCTGAAAGAACTTGGCCTTCTGTTATTGGCAAGTGAGTACATATGTTTGTTTTTCAGTGTTTTAAATTTGAATATTGTCAGTTAAAATACATATATCTTTTCTTTGCATGATTCTCTGCTTTACTGACTTTTTATTAAGCAAACACTGTTCCATTCACCACAGACAAGTGGGACAGAAGGAAATGAACGCTGTCCTCCAGAGCTGGCCTCAAACTAAGAAATTTTGAAGTGTTGTTTAGCTAAAAAAATTTAATACTTAAAAATTTGCATACTATCCCATATTTATAAACAAAAGTATTTTTCTTTTCAAAGGTCTAAAATTGCAGCTTAGGGCAAGGCACGGTGGCTCACGCCTGTAATCCCAGTACTTAGGGAGGCCAAGGCGGGTGGATCACTTGAGGCCAGGAGTTCAAGACCAGCCTGTCCATCACTGTAAAACCCCGTCTCTACTAAAAGTACAAAAATTAGCTGGGCGTGGTGACGTGTGCCTGTAATCCTAGCTATTTAGGAGGCCAAGGCAGGAGAATCCCTTGAACCCGGGAGGTGGAGGTTATAGTGAGCCAAGATCATGCCACCATACTCCAGCCTGTGCGACAAAGCGAGACCCTATCAAAAAAAAACAAAACAAAAAAAAGCAAAAAAAAAAAACTACAACTTAGCTGAATTCTTGATAGAAGGTGGTGATTTAGATGCTTTCTTTTCTGGTTTGTCTTCTATGTCTGTGTGCACCTGGAGCCATTGTGCTCTGGAAAGCAGGTACACTGGAGCCCCTAGTGGAGGCTGGCTAGTGCCTTGCAGTGCCGGGTGATGCCTGGGCTTTGGACCCTGGTCTGTCCCCTGGGGCTCCCATGTGTGCCGGTGAGACAGCAGTGTGTGTTCATAGGGGATCCTCTGTCAAGGGGCTATGTCAGAAGCCTGCCTGCTCTCCTGCCTTGGAGGCTGATCCTTCACCCTAGGGGGGGCAGACACTGAGGGCCAGCACTCTGGTCACGCCAAGGACGCTATGGTGACCTACTGAAAAATGAGCTATTCCCCTGCCCACCCCTGCCTGCTCTGCCCCCAAGCACCCTTTTGGGGATTACTCACATGCTTTTCTGGTATCAGGTTAGGAGATTATTAGACCTTCCATTTATTTACCCAATTCTCGTCCCTGCTCCCAAGAGTAATAACTCAGGAACCCGTGCCCCAGCCGTGCTGGGAACATGCTTAGAAAGTGAGGGGAAACCTTTGGACCGGCACCCATGTGGTTTTGAATCACTCAAGGACAATCTGCCTGAGTCACTGGCTTGGTGGCCATGGGCCAAGCAAGGAATCATCCAGTAGCGCCTCTGCCCTCACTGTCCTCCTCCTCCACATTCCTGTACAGAGAGGAAGCCAGCGGGAGGCCCCACTTCCAAGACATTGACTCGTGTGCCCCCGTGTGGCCCTGATGGAAGGCTCAGAAAATGCAGCCAGGTTTTCCCAGCCTTGCTCCACCAAGGCCAGAGGATGCCCTAAGGACAGCCTACAGTCCCTGCACTCGTCTTTTTGCATGATCTTTGATTTTTCTTGCTATTATTTCTTAACGGTTAAGTGTCCCAAGTCCTCATTTAACTTGAGTTAAAGAAGTGTGGTTTTGGGGGGTTCCAGGATTTTCCGTTGGTGTAGGGAATGTCTCCTCCCAGTTCTGAGAGACTTCCTCCAACACACAGCCTGTTGCAGGTGTGCGTTCTTAGTAAAAGGGGCAGGGACAAAAGCTCTGCCTGTCCCTCTTATACTTTCAGACTGTAATCAATCAGCAGGCAGTCACCAAACACCTGTTCAGACTGTGACGTTGAATTTCCAGGATCAAGACCAGAGTCTGGTACAGACACAAGCTTTCCAGTGCTTGTATTTTTAACTCCTTAGATGCTTGGACCTTTTGTGGGCTCCTGGGGCAGTGGTCATGAAGGAAGAGTGCTCCCAGGGGATGAGCAAGGTGATCCCCTTTGGCTGGGAAGAAAAAAGTCAATGTCCATCTGTTTTCTTTACGCCACGAAACATGTTCCCTTTATAGTTTTATAATTGCACTTAAATAAAAATAATTGCACTTAAAAAATATTTGGGAGGTTATAGTGGAAGCTGTTGGTGTCCCCCGGCCATAGCTGTGTCCCTTGGTCTGCCACAGAGGTGACTCCCAGAATACACTTAGGACTCCCTGTGTCTCCTTCTGAGGGTGACCTGAGCCACCCCGATATTATGGGGTAGAGGCTAACACCTGATAGGCCCCACATTTTTGGCGATTTGATTTTAAGAAAACTCGCAGGTATATATCATCATTCCAATAACAGTCGCCATTATTGAGTACCTACTGTGTACCTGGTGCTGGATAATGAGTACATTCTAAATGTCGCACCCACTCTGGAAGGTAGATATTATCCTCTCCCACCCCACTTTTCTTTAAAGAGATGAGGAAACCGAGACTCAGCAATGCTGTGAGGATCCGGGAGCAGATTGCAGGTCTTGCTGGACCCAAGGCCCATTCGCCCTCTTTACTGCCATGCTGGTTCCTCTACAGTGTGAGCAGCCTTTACATTCTGCACCACTAATGCCACTCAGAGGGTCCTGATCCTTCCCCTTCTGCCTCTTCTTGTTGTCCTCCCTCTGTTCCTCTTGGATTCTCAGGAGCTAGTGTTACCCCAGAAATGAAGAATTAAAGACTGTTCACACCCACATAGAACCGTCTGCTCTCTTAGCCTCAGGGCAGGGCTGATGGGGGTGGTATTTAGCCCCTTGGAAAGGTGGTGCAAACATAGAACCTGGTGTAGATGGCTTGGCTGGAGGGGGGCTATCTGGCAATTCAGTGCATCTTGTGAGTTTTGAAGAACAAGGGTGGCTATATCATTTATCCTCCAAGAAAGGACACCGTTAAGAATGACAAGTGGCACTATATAGAATTAAGAAAACAGGCAATATCTAGGACTATCCTCAGTGACTTGAAAGCTGTGTCCTCCCTACCCACTCTATAAATATCCCTGCACTTTCTACCTTGCACCTGTGATTGACCTGTTGGATCCCTTTCAACCTTTCAGTACCCGTCCTTCAAACCCCCATCAGGCTTTGTAGCAGCTATTTATTCAGTTAGCAAACTTTTTCTGGCCTCCAATTTGCATTCTTTCCTAACTTATGGATACCTTCTCTTTTGCCTAAATGTTGCCTTTTCCTGGCCATTTGACCATAAACTCATGATATCATGCCTTATTCAGCAACTCTCAGAACAAAGTAAACAAATATGCAAATTTGCTTAAATTGAGAAAGCTTATATTTACAAAGTTGTGCCAGGTTTCTTTCTCACTTGTCTACAGTTCTTCAAACGCTGGTCCTATTCCTGATGTATTAGATTGTAAACCCCTGAGGGCAGAGGCTGGGTGTTCCCACCCAATTACACATGGTGGGCACCTCATTCGTAACTCATTCTAGCACATTCAGCGCTCTGCCCTCTGGAGTCTTGCGGCTGAGTCAACACTCAGGAATCCAGCGCAGTAGGCTAATTCCACGCTGGCTCTGACCTCATCCAACCCTGCTGTCCCAGTGAAATCCAGCCCAGAGCACCCTGCCGGGGGGAGGAGGTGCTGGGGCTATAACTCTCCCGTTGTTTCTTCTCCTGGAAAATGTAAAACCAAAACCAAACATTCTACATTATACCCTCACTCACAGGGTCACTTGGAAGCTTCAGTGAGACAAGGGATATGGGTGTGTTTCAGGAAAGAAATTTGATACAAGTGTCAAGTGCTATTATAGAAGACCTTAAGCATTTATTTTGGTAGCACCCCAATAATGACAAGAGACGGGCTTGTCTAAAGCCAGCACCGCCACCTTCCTCTGTGTTCGCCATTTCATTCCCTCGTGTCTTATTGCCAGGCGGTTGGGCCAGGGAGCTGCCTTTCCTTTTGCTTGCTGCTCCTTCATCATTTCATACCATATTCTCCTATAAAGTAGCATCTGGGCACCTCCCTTCGTGTAGGTTACCGAGACTTTCAAAAAGACATCTCAACCCCATGTCACTAAGACAAAATGTAATGCATTAAGTGATTCCAATGGCAGTTAGCTAATGCACGTTTAAGGCATGCTTGCTGTAAATTGTTGTGGGAGCCTGCTGTCATTTCTGAGATGTAGGTGTAACCCAGCCCCTCACCTTACTGGGCTAGTAGTGAATTGCCAGCAAGTGCATTCAGAAATATGAACATTCTCCGCTGCCTCCAGTAGAGCCTCGGAGTGTCTCCTTGCTTGGTTGACCTGATGTTTTAGAACTCCTCTCTGCATCTTCCTGCCTTCTTCTCTTTCACCCTTCTTAATGGTTCCTGAAATTGGCCTCAGCAATGCACATTGGAAGCTTCCTTCAGACCTCATTTCCAGTTCATCACCTGACATTTGCTTCAGGTAATCTGACACCAGTCCTCAGCAAGATGTGTGTCTAGGAGTCCAGCGAGAGGCCAGATTAGGGGCAGCTGCGGCTTCAAGGAGTGGCCCGCAAAGTGGAATTTGGACACAGTGTCCAGAGTAGGCAAGATGAACTACTGGGATTTGGAAAACAGACTTTTGATCTGTATTCATTGTCTTACCTATGAAACAAGAACATGATTTAGCTTTAATATTTGATGTATGGATTGCTGGAGTATGTGTTTATAATTTATGTGAAAACATATCAAAATGTTTTTGCTGGTATTTGCAGTCAAAAATATTTGGAGACCTCTGGCTTGGTAGACCTAAGTAAGTCAAAGAAATGAAAGAGGCAGAGAACACGTTAATTGGAGCAAGAAGAAGATGCGGCCTGTACCCAGGGCCAGGTGCAGACACTGGTGCACACATACACTCTGTTCACACAGCACACACTCTTGCACTCACAAGTGTTCACTCTCATGTACCGCATGCATATCACACATACTCTCACTCCCACACACTCTCTCAAACACATACATATACCTTTTGCTTAATAATTCAAAAGTTGAAAGGCATGTGGCCAGGCACAGTAGCTTATGCCTGTAATCCTAGCACTTTGGGAGGCCGAGGCGAGTGGATCACTTGAGATCAGGAGTTCAAAACCAGCCTGGCCAACATGGTGAAAGCC
>NW_022436984.1:19344993-19503650 GCF_009761245.1 Sapajus apella
TCTGTCTTTAAAAAAAAAAAAAAAAGGCCGGGCGCGGTGGCTCAAGCCTGTAATCCCAGCACTTTGGGAGGCCGAGGCGGGTGGATCACGAGGTCAAGAGATCGAGACCATCCTGGTCAACATGGTGAAACCCCGTCTCTACTAAAAATACAAAAAACATTAGCTGGGCATGGTGGTGCATGCCTGTAATCCCAGCTATTGAGGAGGTTGAGGCAGGAGAATTGCCTGAACCCAGGAGGCGGAGGTTGCGGTGAGCCAAGATCGTGCCATTGCACTCCAGCCTGGGTAACGAGCGAATCTCCGTCTCAAAAAAAAAAAAAAAATTTATAGGCACCTATTCCCTACCGAACAAATGACTTATATGCGAACTGAAAGAGGGCCACATGCTCCTGGGAACTGAAAGCCATGCAGTAGCCTAGTTAATCCCTTGAAGAAGCACTCATGTGGCCACTTGCTGATGGACAGTCCATTCTAATGGCTGAGATCGGACCCAGGCCTCAAGAAGCCAGCCTGTGGCATGTACACTATGACTGAAATTTAGTGACGTGGCCATTTTCTGCATGTTCAACAAATATTGGGCGGACATCATTGGTATATTCATCTATAGATCACATGATCTGATGGCAGGTAAGAAGAAAAAACATGGCCCCCAGCCTTAAGAACTTATTACTGTTTGGTCTGGGAGGTCGTAGAGACCTACATCAAACCGGGCACTGACGGATGTTTATAAAGTGTTAGACTCTGCAGCTCAGAGGAAGCAGGGCTGTGAAGTGGGAGGGCTTTGAGCAAGACACAGAACTTCAGCGGAACCTAGAAGAATGGGCAGTTGAATTAACAAAGAGGAGGGGAGATTCAGTCAGCACAATTCCATCCGTTGAGGGACTGAGGACCTGTGGAGCGAAAGGTGCTGTTTGTGAATTGAGTGGTGCCTGGGTCATGGAGCAATTCAAGCACACGTTGGAAGAGCCTGGGAGGGACTTCAAGTTAGGGCCTAGATAACCTCTACAGTCCCCTGGAGCCCTGGAGTTGTCTAGTTACATGACAGCCTTTTCTAACTGGCTCTGGCTAGAAGGTCATAGATTCACTGATTGTGGGGGATGGAGAGGTTCTTTACTGGGATAAAATAGACTATTGAGGAGAGTTTTACCTCTTCTACCCAGAAGTAAACAGGAGAATCAAGCGAGGGGCTGCTGTGGGTAGCTAAAGTTTTTTTCTAAGTTGATTCCATCCTTCAAAGAGCTGTCACAGCATACTCTTAGAAACCAAACCTAATTGCTGTTATGAATTTGCTACTTTGAGGCATGACACCTCTGGCATGGTTTGTGGAATGTAAGCACTATTGCTTAGAGATGTATGGGGGGGGCAGGCTTTGAAACATTTACATCTCGTGTTTCCCTGAGGCAGTTGCTATAAGACATTGATTCTAGTTCTACCTGTAGATGTTGATAGGATGAATTTTTGTGCTAGTTAAGCTCCAAAAACACCAATTAGAGAAATATTTCTGGCCAAAGACAATGCTTATTGGGGTGCACCCTAAAACGTCTCAAAATTTACATGTGGGGTAGGATAATGACATCATTTGGCCGAAGACTTCCAAGCCGTGCAAGCGAGAAAAAAATAGTATAGGCAATATGTTCCTTCCTAGAATCCATTTAGAGGATATAGAAGAGAAGTCTCTTGTAAATGTTATTATAATTAATACTGTCGTATTATGTGTGACATGCCACATATGAGGAACACACAGCCATTGTGATGTGAAAGGTTCCTGTGGTTCTCATGAGGGGAACAGCAGGGGCTGGCGTAGGGTGTGCACTCTGTAAATTACTGTTGGTCTAATGACGAGGTCCCCGCAGGGAAGATTAGAACACGAATGGAATACAAATTCCTCTCTTCCTGTGCTTTGTTACGTAAGCACACACCGTTTTATGATTCTGTGATTAACTCTTGAAAAAGTCACTTAATCCCCTTGAGATTCAGGTTTTTTCTACAATAAAATGCATTATAATGCATTGTGTACATTATAGTACACATGTATTAATGAGTGTATATATCAAAATTTTCTGTAAACTTTGCTTTTAATCAAACATCAGTTAAATGTTTTCCTGTAAGCAGCACATTTTAACAGTGACAGTGCTTTAAAAGTGTAAAAGAAAAGTTGTCCCCCAACCTCTTATTCTCCACTCCCCAGAAGTTAGCCGCTGCTGTTCTTAATATGCTTTAGCAGTGTTGCACAAATACATGTGATCATAATTACCACTGATTTCAGATAATATTTCTACTTTTATGGCATTTTGTAAATTGATGAATCATTTTCCCCAAAGAGAATGATTGCATCTTGGGGCTAGGATTCAGCTGCGAAGATTCAGGAGGCTTTAAGAGCTCATTTTAGGTAATTTTCTGCTTTTGAATATTGTAGAAAAGAAATTCCTTTGTTAAAAGACACAATTAAATGGACGCTAAAGCAGACTAACATTCATTTATTCCTCCATTAAAAAATGAGTTGGCACTTATCGTGTGCAAAGCAGTTACCCAGCCTATGAAAGTTTGTAAGAGCCATAGTGTCTAAGCCAGGACCCAGGAGTTTCGTGAGGGTATTATAGCGCAGAGCACATCTGCCAAAAGAGGGGTAGGGCAGAGGGCCATGGACTCACTGTGAGCTCCTCTAGCCCCCTCTAGCTGGGGGCTTAGGAAGGGCTGCCAAGGGGCGCTAACATTTGGAGTTTACTTTGCACAGGTTAGTTATAATTTAGTTATACAAGATGAACTATTTTTTCTCCCACAAAATGGTTGTGGTTACACATGCCAGAATTTCTTCTTTCCAGAGCCTTTTTTTTTTTTTTTTGGTCTTAAATGTTTTCCAGTTCCACTGTTTCAGAGGCCTTTGAGTAGGACACAAAATATAAAGCTCTCACCAGATGCCAGGATATAACAAATGTCAGCTAAGTTACACCGTCTTAGCGGAAACCAAGCCTCCTCTCCTGCTTTCTGGGTCTCCCATGTCAGGAGAGCTCCTAGTTTGCAGAATGCACCAGACCACGGCAGGGGAGGCTATGTCTGTGTTAACAAAGGTGCATTTGGAGTGACCACACAGTGAAACTGCCCTGTCTAGATCATCAGTGCAGGACTGTGTATATTGTTCGAGCCAGAAAAGACACAAAGGGTTTGGTCTGCTCGTGTGGTTTTACAGTTTGGGAAACTGAGGCACTGAGCTGTGACATGATTCGTTCAAAGGCAGATAGATGGTGGGGACGATGGCTGTCAGATGTAGAAAGAATAGGTATTATGAATCTATTCCAGTACTCAACCACCTTGGCAACCCTACAGGGCCATTCTATGTGTATTCTTGCCTAGATTCATTGACCCCAAAACCTTTTAGGCCTGAATCACTTCAGTGGTGACTCATTTCTAGTCTCTGTTCTGCTCTGCTATCGGTCTATTTGCTCCATTCCAACGTTTTGATGCTTCTTTTGTTCCCCACATTGTGGAGTGTCTCAGGGTACCAGGGCTGTAGGGAAAGCCTCAGCATCTTTGCAGCAGCAGGCGTTCCTGATGCATGAGCTCTGTAGGAAACGCTGTTGAGCCAGTGTAGTCTGCAAGGCACAGCTCAGACCGGAGTGATGGCTGTGCTGGTGTACAGTTTTCAAAACTTACTGACTCGTAAACTTAAGATCTGTACATTTTAGTTTATGTTAATACATCGTCGATTTATTTTTATGTATCTATTTTTTTGAGACGGGGTCTTGCTCTGTCACCCAGGCTGGAGTGCAGTGATCTCCGCTCACTACAACCTCCCCCTCCCAGGCTCAAGTGATACTTCCGCTTCAGCCTCCCAAGTAGCTGGGACTACAGGAGCGTGCCATCATACCCAGCTAATTTTTCTATTTTTTCTAGAGATGGGGTTTTACCATGTTGCCCAGGCTAGTCTTTGAACCCCTGGGCTCAAGTGATCCACCCACCTTGGCCTCCCAAAGTGCTGGGATTACAGGCATGAGCCACTGCGCCCAGCGAATCCTCAATTTAAAAACAAAAACACAAAAACCTCAAGTGACTTCACTTATAAATCTGGACATTTAGGTTGGCGGATTCCCTTTGAAACTATTTTGCACATGGGCACAGAGGTGGCCCTAGGTAAAGTGGGGACACTTGTCTTCATGCCCTAGCCTTCCCTATCCATGCCCTTTTCCTTTCCAAGAATGGTTCTTCCGCTTCTTGTTCCTCTTTCAACTTCCCCTTCCTTAGCCTTCTGTCGCCACAACTTTCTCCCGTTAGGCAGGGAAATGATGGCCACACCAATGCACTGACAGTAGGATGCGTTCTGTGAGGATTGTGGATTTAGAGTTACACCTGGGGAAGTCTGCTGAGTCTGTTCTTGCCTTGCTGTAAAGGAGTTCTTGAAGTTGGGTAATTTATAACAAAAAGAGGTTTAACTGGCTCACGGTTCTATCGGCTGTCCAAGCATGGCACCAACATCTGCTTGGCTTCTGGTGAGGGCCACAGGAAGCTTACAGTCATGGAAGAAGATGAAGAGGGAGCCAGCATGTCCCATGGCAAGAACGGAAGTGAGAGCAGGGAGGTGGCATACTATTTTAAACAACCAGATCGCATGTGAACTCAGAGTAAGAACTCTTGTTATCGTGAGGACAGCTCCAAGCTATTCATGAGGGATCTGCCCCATGACACAAACACCTCCCACTGGGTCCCATCACCAATGTTGGGGATTACATTTCAACATGAGATTTGGAGAGGACAGACATGCAAACTATATGAGCCAGGCTATACCACAACCACAGCTGTCACTGTTTGAGCACATGCTGTGTGCCAGGCACTGTGCGAGCACATGCTGTGTGCCAGGCACTGTGCTAAATGCTTTCCATGAACCATCACGTTCAACCCTCACAGTCCCCTGCAAGGCAGGCCCTCTTATTACCCCTTCCTTAGAGGTGTTTTAAAGAGATGCTGCATAACTGTGCTCCGCTGGTGGGGGACCAGAATTAGAACCCAGGCATCTGGCAAAGTCAGGACTCTCTCTATACAACCTCTTGAGAGGAAAGAAGGACTTGTTAATGGTGGAATGTCCTGTACTGATAGGGGACAGTTGAATAGCCAGTTGAAGGACTTCTCTATCTCCTTAAAAGACACCACATGAATGGCCACTTATGTATGAAGCCATGGTTGAATGGTGGTGATAATAAACCAAAAAGCAGGCTGGATTCAGTGCAGTGCTCTGCATGTACCAGCTGTTTTGTGTTCATTAATGACTAGAGCTACTGTTAATCCCCCATCTGCATGGACAGTATTGGTTATGAATGTGGCAGATGCCCTCCCAGGGTGTAGGATGTTGGGTAAATACTAACCAACATGGCCAGAGTTTGCAGAACCACTTTGTAAAGGAACGAGGAGGAGCCCTGCATCCCTTAAACCCATGCCCACTGGGTTCTGAGACCACAGGACTCTTGATAAGATTGTGGTGGTTGTGAGTTTTGCCCGGTCACCTATGACTGACAGTGCAATGAGGCGATTTGGCCTCTTCACTTTTCCATTTGTTTTCTGGCTCACTTCACTTGACTCTGTTTTCCACTTAAATTTTATGACATGGGTTATAAATGACCCAAGTCAGAACCTTGGGATGTGCTGGCTTAGCTCTTCCCAGGACTTGCAGGGAAAGCAGGTACAATAGAAACATCTGTCTATTTGATGGGAGAGAATGCAAGAGCCTAGAGAACACAGCTGTCTAATCCCAAAGACATCGGCCCTCTAGCTCTTATTCAAAGAAAGTCAACAATGGTGAGAGTCCCCTGCCAGCTCATTACCCCTAATCTTGGTGAGATCCATGCTGGTGCTCTGGGAAATAGCCAATTATGGGAAGTTTTTGGTGGAGTTCCACAGAGAAGGAGATGAATTAAAAGCCAGGGAAACCAGGTTGTGATGAAGGTACCAATATGACATGCTGGGTTAATAGCTCCCCTGCCTGCCCCGTAGGATTTTGGTGGAAAGAAAGTGCCAATAAACATGGGGGTGACAATGTTCTGTAACAGCTCAGGATGCTGCACCAGTGTAAGCCTTCACTGTCATTTCCCTTAGAGGGATCACCTCCTATAAACTCTGGGTATGTAAAGTGTCCTTGGGTTGCCTTGCCACATCCAGGAGCTCCAAGAACTGCTGACTGATGTCAGCAAACCCAGCAGACCTGGACTCTGAGATACTCGGCTCCTCTCATCTTTCAGCCCCCACTAAAGGAATTCACGTCAGAATAGGCTAGACTCTCAACCTCTCTCCATCACCTGGTGTGTTTATTGTTATTGCCAAACAGTACCACGTAAAGTGGGGCGTGTGTGTGCAATCTAATGTTATTCAGAAATAAAAGAAATGAAGTACTGAGACATGCTACAACGTGGATGAACCTTCATCACTATGCTGAGTGAAAGATGCCAGTCACAAAAGACCACATGTTGTATGATTCCATTTGTGATATGTCCAAAATAGGCAAATCCATAGAGACAAAGTAAATTAGTGATTGCCAGGAGCCAGGTGGTGGGGGAGAGAGGCAGCAGTGAATGAGGAATGCCTGGGAAAGGGTGTGGAACTTCTGTTTTGGGGTGATGACAATGTTCTCAAATTGACTGTAGGGATGATTACATGACAGAATATATGCAAAACCAGTGATGGTATACTCTCAACAGGTGAATTGTGTAGTATGTGAATTCTATCTCAGACTGTTAATTAAGACAAATTATGCAAACTGAAATACAACAGTAAAATAGCATAATACTAAACAAAACTAAAATAACCTAATAACATAAGTACTAACACAGCTGTTTTGCATGTCATCTGATCTTTGGCAGCTTGGGGACATCTTTTGTGTGGTTATAGTCACAGTGTGCTGCTTTCAGTTGTCTTGTCTATAATTCTGTCAGTTTGCTATTTTGCTTAATTATTTTCCAATTGATAGGCACTCAGGCATCCAGACTTCTTGTGGTGATGGTTGTTACGACAGACAGCATTTCCATAGATCTCGAAACTTTCTTTAGGATTTTCTCTGAAGTGAGACTATTGAGTCAAAGTTTCTTACTCTAAAATGTAATCTTCTTTTTTAATCTATTTTACTCAATAAAGTTTGAAGTTGTAAAAATGGCTGAGAAACAGGAGGAAGTAAGAGCACAATTTATATCTGAAGTCAGCAGCGTCGTCTTTGTACGGTAATAAGACTCCCCTACCACCCCATCCTAGACCGTGTTCAGGCATTGCTCACCTACATGAATGTCTTATATCTAAATGGTAGGCAATGGCTGGTAACTGGAGAACAGTTTGTGAATTGCATCTGTTTTAAAGTTGTATTGTGCAGGACAATCACTTATTATTACTTTGTGAAATAAATTTTGATATTTGATAGAGAAGTCTTCCATTCTTTTTTTTTTTCTTTTAAAGAAAACAGCACAAATATTCTTTATTCTTATCAACTTTTTTTGTTGCTTTATTTTTTGGCCATTTTTCTTCTGTGAATTTTAGGATTAGCTTCTCAAATGCTGTGAGAAACCTACTAGGATTTAAGTTGGAAATGCATTAATTTTTGAATTACTGATTAGAATGGTTATACATCTCTTAAAGTTGTTAATTTCTTTTTAAGTTTTATGAAGCAGAACACTTGCCTAAAATGAATCCTTAGAAAATATGTCTATAATTGGTATCCTGGGAACATAACAAAATAGTTTTCTGCAAAATGAAATTTTGACCAAAGGCTCAAATTGTCTTCAGTGAAGTTGTTTTTACCTTTAGTGAAATCTATATATACCAAAAATGAATAGTTTTAATACTAGGAGTAAAAACAGGTCACTGCTTTATAGATCAGATCAAGATGTTAATTTATTACCCCATTGTGAGACATCAGCCAATCTCTGGTCTTGAGGAGATTCTCACTTCTTCTTATGAAAAGCTTTAAATGAAATTTTCTGGCAGAATTTCAGTTACACTGAGTTAATTTATTTCTGCTTCTCACATTCTAATTTTGAGGATAGCAGATAAAGATGTCACAGCGCATTTGCATGAGGAACTCTGGCTGGATGAGGAGAAAATAGCTTTCAAGGTCATTACCAGGGTTTATTCTTGACTGTGCCCCAGTTTCCCCAGGGATTACAAGATGCCTGGTTTCATGATGCCCCAGGCCAAGTGCCTAATAAGCCACGGAGTGAAAAAGATTACTTCAGGCACGCAGAGGGCAGAGCGAGAGATGGATATCAAAGGGCGGGGTGCAGATCCACCCTTGTGTCTGCCAAGAGTCTGTTGTTCACATTTCCGTTAGCTCAAGGTGAGAAGTGCTTGGGGACAGCATCAGCAGCTGGTGGGCAAGAGGGAGGAATGATGTCCCTAGAGGACCAGCCTTCCTAGAGGACCTCTCAGAACTGGCTCCTCTGATTAAGTTCTGGAACTACCAGACTCATTTCTTTGACTTACCTTTGCCCACTTCGTGGCCCCTGATCTGAGATGATGTTCACTTGGCCACCGTGACAAAAAGCCCCAGATAGTGTCCTTGCACATCCCCGGTCATGACTGTGAATTACACTACAATTCTTCCCACAGCTTAATGCTCAGTGCCCAAACCATCACTCCAAAGCCAGTGTTTAAACACTATAGTGTTGTTTGGTCCTGTTCTGGCTGCAAAAGATTTCCTGGGGAGTTGATTAGAGTTGCAGATTTTCAAGCCTTACCCAGTGGAATTGGAGAGTAGCCACAGAGTTTATGGCTTCACTAGCTTCCCGGGTGATTCTGATAAGCAGCCCAGGCTGGGAACCACTGCTTTAGACAACTTTAACCTAAGGCTTTATGGAGGAACCCCGCCCTCCAGCAAACGGTTAAATATAGACTGCCCAGGAAGTAATATCATTCCAGTCATATCTCAGGTAGGTCCCTCTGTCTTGCAAGTCTTTGGGCTTTCGTAATTCCCCCTAACTCTGACTTCCTCATGATACTAGGCAATATGTATGTGTCCATGGCCTCCACACAGGAGCCAAGGCTTCTCTGGGCCCAGAAAGACAGCCCTTTGGGCTTGGGGCCACACTTGGATGTTAACCACAAGATATGTGCTCTGCTTTAGGTTTAAAGGTGCTGCTCTCCCTAGGGCCAATGCAGCACCTCACAGAATGGGGGGCCCGGCTGAGCCAATGCAGCTCTGAGCTGGAGGCAAAGGCGGAGCCGTTTTGTGCACACACACGCACAATGAGTTGTGTTCTTCCACATCTCGTCCTCGGAGTTTGTGCCAAGCTGGATCAAAGTACTAGTGAGTGGTTTTAGGACTGTAAAATGTGACAATGTCCGTTGATCCAGACTCTCAGACCCTTTTTTTTATTTTTGTTTTTGAGTTGGAGTCTTACTCTGTCACCTAGACTGGAGCGGGTGGCACCATCTTGGCTCACTGCAACCTCCACCTCCTGGGTTCAAGCTGTTCTCATGCCTCAGCCTCCTGAGTAGCTGAGATTACAGGCGTGTGCCACCACACCCAGCTAATTTTTATATTTTTAGTAGAGATGAAGTTTCTTCATGTTGGTCAGGCTGGCCTCAAGTGATCCACCTGCCTCAGCCTCCCAATGTACTGGGATTATAGGCATGAGCCACTGTGCTCAGTTGATTCAGACTTTTTGTTTGTTTGTTTGTTTTAAGGAGTGGAAAGTTTAATAGGCAAGAAAGAAGGGAGAAGAAAGACGGAAGAAGCTCCCCTGTGCAGAGACAGAGGGAGGGAGGCTCCAAAGCCAAGAGACGAGACCCCCTGATGCAGACTCTTAAAAGAGGCTGACTCCTAGAATATTAGAGCTATCACTTAGTCTGATTTTTCCTATCACATAGATAAACAGCTGAAGCCCAGAGAAGGAAAGAGACTCGCCCAACTAGGTGGTGGGCAAAAGAGCCAAGCCCCCAACTTATAATGATGTGCACACTTCACTGCACCATGCTGCCCCTGGGTCTCGCAAGTGTACATAAGTCATCACTATGCTGTGCTGTTCTCATTCCCCCCCCACTCTCTCATGGACTTAACACACAGAAGAACCCTGAAGTTTAAATCAATAAAACACCCCTCCTTTTGCTGAAAGTATACATTCTAAAGGAACATGGACTACTCGCAGAAATTATTGTAAAATACTTCAGGCTTCCTTGTTAAGGGTTCAAATTAAAGGAGCATAAAGCAACCCCTATTTTATGTTGAAATTGCTGTGTTAAAAGTTTAGATTTACCAAACAATTGAATTAAGATGTAATTATTAGCATTTCCAAAAAATGTAGTCGCTCTTCAAAAGCACTCACCACAGGGTTCCCTTATATAGCACTTAATGTACTTAATGTACTGTACATTTAAAATTGGGTTTGATTGATGGGAAGGCCATTGACATGCAGCTTTCCAGGAACACGACTTTTTACAGAAAAAGTAGGAACACTGAATGTGCTTTGTTTAGGCCGTTGTGTGACATGTCACAGCAAAATTCTATTAGACAAGCAGTGTCTCTTTTCAAGGAGCTTATAAATTCACAGCACAGAACACAGCAGCCAAATAAAACTATAGATCACAGTATGAGGATTTGTCTTACGTGGTAGACTGAGTTCACCCTGACATCTCATTTCATGGACAGGAAGGTCAAGCCAGTTGCCTTTCTTGACATTACTGAGCAGCATTTGAGATCATGAAATTCTCAAGAAGTAGTAATTCTGAAATAACCGTAGACCCTTTCTCAAGTTTAGCATTTGCCCTGGATTACCTGGGAGGCGTACACAGTTTTGAAACCCCTTCCCCACTGCCAGGTGGTCCAGGCAAATGCATCTGTAATGCCCCAGTAATTTTGATGGAACATACCTAGAGGATCTCCGAACCAGAAGGAACTTGAAAAACATGAACCATCCGATGTAAATTTATCCTGGGGAAGATGAGGCCAAGGCAAGAGGAATGACCTACCCAAGGGTCACATATTTGATTGTGACACATGTCTGAGCCAAGATTATTCTCCATTACTGGACTCCCTGTCTGGAGTACTTTCCATATGCTTTTCAATTTGGATAGAACATACATTTTCCTCTCTCTCCTGTTCCCTTCCCTCTCCCTGAACAGCCAGCGACTTCCCCTTTCCCCCACTTTAGAATACCACTCCTGGAATACCCAACTACGAGTTGTGCCTTAAACCAGAAATTTCGCTGAACCCAAAACCCTCGTTCGGTGTCACCGGCAGCTGCTGAGTCAGTCAGTCACTGACTTGCTCAGTGCAGTTGTCCCTCAATGCCTCTCCTGCTTTTCAATGGCACCGCCAGCCACTCTTCCTGTCACTGCTTCTAAACACTGGCTGAACATTAGAATCCCCCTGTGAGCTTTAAGAAAAATACCAGTGCCTGGGCTCCATCCCAGGGATTGTGATTCAGTCATCTGCGGTGGGTCACAGCTGCTGGCTCTCTCAGCCCTCTCCCGGTGAGTTTAACGTGCAGGCAGGGTTGAGAACAGGTGCCTGCAACATTAGTCCTAATTATTTTTGTGTACCTCCTGGACCTAATTTACCAGTTGCTGTAGGCAAAGCACAGAGGAAGTTAAGTGTTCACGGAAGTAAATGGAGTCACAAAAGCTGTCTGGTTTCCTAAGACACCATAAGCTGCCCTCCTCTACTGCAGTCCTATCTAGTGCCTGTGCCTTTGCCTATTACAAAATTTTAAAAGACTTTTGAATGTCATATTCTATAACTCTACTGGCCGATTCTTGGAATAAAACAAATCTCCTTGCTCCCACTCCCGCTTTGGAGGGGGTCTTGTGGTACACAGGGACTTTGTGTGGCCCCAGTGAATCTTGGCAAAAAAAAGCAGTTCTCAAATTTGTTCACAAACATGTGCCTGTGTATTACTGAAAGAAGTTTGTACAGCTAGTGCTCGACTTACGACCACAGTCGGGACCGTGGACCGGTCGTAACATGATTTGGTCATAACTTGAGTAGGTTATATGTACAGTTGAAATGGTGCACGCGCAGATGGTAGTGCTGCCGGAAGCTGGTCCGCACTGTTGTACGCCCAGCTGGGCAACGTTTGTGCTGCCAGACGCGGAGCAGTCGTGGCTAGTGATTGTGGTCGTAAAGCCGAATGGTCGTAAGTTGCATAGGTGGTAAGTCAATCAATACCTGTATACCCAAACAAAATGAGGGCTGATGGCTTCCTCATCACTAAAAATTGGAGTCAAAAGACTTCAGAGGCCAGGTAGAAAACCTCTGAAGAATAGACCATTTTCTTGTGATCAGATTGTAAGTTCCATATCAATATTGCATCATCCACTTACCCTTTATTGTAAAATAACCAAAGAACATGTAATGTAACACAAGACTCTGAGTATGATGACGTCAGCCCAGCATGATGGTCTTGCATCACTGTTCTGCAGGCCTAAGGGACTAATTAAATTGGCCTATCTAATTTAAACATAAGCATGCTGAAAATAGGAAACATTCGTAGAGGGTACATATTAACTCAAGATGCTTGGCCACAGACTTCTAGAAGAGAACAGAAATGTATAGAATTTGTTTGATTAGTGTTTAAAAAGGGGGGAGGAGAACCCTCATTTCAATGTGCTATCATGAAAGGAATCTTATACATGGAAACAATTACTGTCAAGAAATGCGTGTACTTACTGCTTGCTCTTGTGCGCCCTTTAAAGACTGTTAGACTGTTTAGAGCTAAGAATAGCTTTTATTTTGTGAAAAGACATTTTAATCATGTATGCGAGAGAAAAACACAGTGATTTTGAGCTGTTAAGTGGATGAACTACAGTGTGTTTGATACCACATTGCTTTGCCTACCTACTATTGTCAATATTTTAGTATTTCATTTAATTAGTAATGATTAGAGCTAGGCTATGGGGGTGTGGGGTGAGGTTGGGGAGAAGCATGCAAAGTAAATCTTAAAGCCTACTTTTCCTAAAGTAACTAGCAATCTAACAGGAAACAATATGAATACCCCATCAAGCACTCAAAGTGTATAATTAAATGTTTAATGGATGAATATCCAATTGGATAGTAAAGACTCCAAGTACTATGGTAGTTCAAAGAAGAAGATCCCTGTGGACTACCCTGATATCGAAAGCTTTCATGGAAAAATTAGATCTCAAAGGATAGGAAGGATTTAGATGAGGAGAGGGCAGAAAGCTCTAAGGAGGAGGACTGGTACGATGAGAAGTTTGGAGGGAGGAATAAGCTTGGACTCCGAGCGGGGTAGCCAGGAGACTGACCTGGTTGGTGTGATAAGAGGATGAGAGGAAGAATGAAAGAACCGCAGCATGAAAGTAGAACCAGACAGTGCAGGGACCTTGTTAATACCAGATGCCCCAGCTTTCTCTGAATTCTTATGTCTACAGCCTCTTCTGCTCAGTTGAATTCCTAGTTATAGGCTATTTACATGCTGCAGGCATGCTGGGCTGGTGGTACTCGCCTGTGGTACCAGCTACTCCAGAGGCTGAGGCAGAAGGATGACTTGAGCCCTGGAGTTTGAGACCAGCCTGGGCAGCATAGCGAGACTCTCATCTCAGAAACAAACCCCAAAATACATACATAAATGCATCAGGCAGATGTTCATTCTAAATTGTGCTCAGGGTTATTTTTTGTATCTTTAGTAGCTCCTTACACAGGGTTGCAGGTATAGAAGGTCTGTATGTAAATGACATACAGTAAACTTCACCCATTTTAGCGTATAGTTCTTTGAGTTTTGACAATTACAGTCATATAACCATTATCACAATAAAAATATGGCAATAAAAATATAAATTAAAAAAATAAAAAACACATTGTTTTCATGTGTTTAATTACCATGTATCTCTTTTGGTAAGGTATCATTCAAATCTTGAGCCCGTTTTTTATTGGATTGTTTTCTTATTATTGAGTTCTGAGAGTTCTTTACATATTCTAGATATGTTTTACCGGATGTGTGATTTGCAAATTTTTTTCCCATTTTGAGACTTGTGTTTTCATTCTCTTAACATCTTTCAAACAGGAGAGGCTATTATTTTGACAAAGTCCAATTTGTCAGTCTTTGATGAATTGTGCTATTAACATCATAGCTAATCTTTACCTAAACCCAACGTCACAAAGATTTTTTGTGTTTTCCTCCATTGTTTTATAGTTTAGGTTTTACATTTTTGTCTATGGTCTATATTTGAGTTCATTTTTGTACAAAACATGGGTCCGTACTTATTTTTTATGCATAGGCATTTAGTTGTTTCACTGCCGCTTGTTGAAAGACTGCCATTTCTCCATTGACTTGCCTTTGCACCTTTTCTGAAACTCAATCGTATGCACATATGTGGGCTAATTTCTGGACTCTATTCTGTTGATCTATTGTCTATGTGTTTGTTTTTCATTGTAATGATAGGAATGACAGCTTTCTACATCTTAATCAGTGTTCTAATTACTTTTGAATGAGTAAGTCGATCTCTTTTAGGTGATTCAGATAAGATAGCTAATGAGGTCTAGCTGATTTTTAAATGTGGGAGCCAGGCATGGTGGCTCACACCTGGAATTTGGAAGTACTTTAGGAGGCAAGGTGGAAAGATTGCTTGAGGCCAGGAGTTCGAGACCAGGCTGGGCAACATAGCAAGACCACATTTCTGTTAAAAAAAAAAAAAAAAAAAAGACCCAGCCAGGCAGGGCATGGTGGCACATTCCTGTAGTCCCAACTACTTGGGAGGTTGAAGTGGAACGATCGATTGAGTCCAGAGCTTCACGGCTGCAGTGAGCTGTGATTATGCCACTGCACTAGATCCAGCCTAGGCAACAGAATGAGAATGTGTCTCTATTTTATTTTTTATTTTTTTTATGTAGTCCTGGTCACATCACTACTGAACTTGTCGGAAGTGGTTCTCAACCCCTTCCCAGAAATGGCCTGCTGAATGAGTGATTGTAGAGGTGAGGTCTAGCAGTGTGTGTTTGAGCATGCGTTTTGGGTAATTATGATGCATGCTGAAGTTTCATATTCACTGTTATTTTAAGGAGAGAGAACCTCAGAATTTAGTTCATTTAGAAGAAAATGGTGATAGAGTTATATTAATAGACCTAGTCTATTAGGCTAGCAAAAAAAAAAATGGAAAATTAAAACAGAGATACAACTGCCTGTCACACCACAATACACCTCCCAGGGAGCACCCCCTTGAGATGCCCTAGTCTTTCACGCACCCCCTGTGCTCCCTAGCCTGTGTATTGTGGTGTCAGAGGGAGTTGTCTCCATGACTTTTCATTTTCTGTGAGTTTTAGGTTTTTCTGTGTGTTAATTCAGGTTTGTCAAGGGATTGTGGTCATCGTTTGAATGAGAGAACCACCATTTTTTCCCCTCCTCTGGCCTTTAAAACTTGCTTTTTTTAATAATCCTTTAACCATCATACTCCAGCAGGAAATGTGTTTTCCCCCTCAGGAGCAGGAGGCAATTTCTGATCTCTAGAAAGGTCTTCGGACTGCATATAAACGTTGACAGAGCCACGTCGGGGTGGGGGTGGGGTCTCACAGGTGCATATTTCAGGCTGACAGGTTAAAAGTCAACCTGAAGTTCTTCTGGTTAATGACTCATTAAGTTGCAGGTAGTTCTTATCCAGAAATCAACTGGAGTTCTCATGAGCTGAAAATAGGGAGAATATATCTTTTGAGCTTTTAAAAATGTACCACGCTTCCCCAGGGCAAGAGGAAGATCATTGCTGTGGTCTTGCTTGTTTGACAGTAGATGCAGGAAGAACTCTACTTCCAAGGAGTTATTTGGGCCGGAATGCTAGCCAGAGACGCTAGGGCATCTCTAGAATGAAGGAGCCATGCCTTTTTGAACACTGCAATCTTTTTCTCAGGCAGGTGATTTGGAAGAAGAAAAGATATTATGTCATGTCTTCATCTTAGTTATCCTGCCTTAAACACATGCATGCACACAGAGGCATGAGAGTTGAACCTTTTACTTCAAATTTTCCGTCATAGATTTGATCTGGGCGTTTGCTAATTGCTGCGTTTGAAAAAAGAAGATTATGTTTATTTAAAAAACAGAAGCGTTAACTTCAATCTGTGTAGCCTCAGTATTGAGGAGGGGACTGACCTGGAGAAGAAAATAGACTTTTTCTCCATGGCTGGGTGTTCCTGCTGGGCACAGGATGGCTCAGTCAGATTTAGGGAACACTTTAATCAGAAGCTTTCTTCATTGCTTGACTCAATACAAACTTTTTGTTCCCAGAGGTTAATGTCCATGTGATGATTACATTTGCTCCTGAATCACCTAACTTATCCTCTTACCTTTCAAAATTCTGCATGAAACAGCCAGGGTCCATACAAATGAGCTGGAAGCAGGGCCTCTGGTCTTCCCTCTGTCACCTCTTTGTGCTCTCTGGCATGTATATTGTGATGTGAGAGGGAGTTGTCTCTATGAGTTTTAATTTTCCAGGTTTTATCTTTGCCAGCAGCCTGGTTTCAAAAAAACTTTCAGAACTTCTTGTCAAAGCCCGTATGCATTTAAAAGAAACTGGCCTCTCCTCTTCGTATCGGCTAATAATTTGTCATATCGTTTTTTCATTTATAGCATTTGAGAAGGAAAGTTCACTTAAAAAAATCTGTAAACCACCTGTTAGAGAAATACAAACAGAATGCTTGTTTTCTGGGATAAAGTGTGGGGGAACCTTCATTTCATAGTTTTTAATGTGGGTGGTATGGTGGAAAAGACATGAACTTTGGAACCAGCCTGGCCTTCGTACCAAATCAAACTCCACCACTTAATAACTCTTCATGCCTGAGTGAGTCACTTGGATTTTCTTAGCCCCGTTTTCCTCATTGTTTGGTGGAGGTAATGATACCAATCGTGTAGAATCCTTTTGAGAAATGGAGAAAATATGTGCCAATCACCTGCTCTACCATAAATCAGTGGCCCCCAACCTGTTGGTACCAGGGACTGGTTTTGTGGAAGACAGTTTTCCCACTGATGGGCAGGGAGCGGTGTGGGGGGCAGAAGGGGAGGGCACTTGATTCTCATAAGAGCCCCAACCTAGATCCCTCACGTGTGCAGTTCACAGTAGGGTTCAGGCTCCTATGAGAATCTAATGCAGCTGCTGGTCGGACGGGAGGCGGAGCTCAGGCAGTAATGCTCACTCATCCACCACCTCCTGCTGTGAGGCCGGGTTCCTAACAGGCCACAGACCAGTACTGTGGTCCCCTGGGGTCACCTGCTGTAAATGGTGCCTAATACTTCTAACATTCCATTTGTAATGGATTTTATCTTTTGCTTTAGAGATGCCAAGCACCCATCAGCCTTTGCAAAATTCCCCAAATTTACTTCCTGCCTCGCTCTCCCTGCAGTTCCTACAACCCTTATGCCCCACAGTTTTCCTACCTGCCCAGCACCATGTCTCCAAAAAGGATCTGAAATTAATCTCTGTTGAACTTATAATGGCCCTCCCAGAGGCTTTCTGTTTCAACAGGGTTGAAAGCCTCATGCTAAGGACTAAAGCAAACACAGAGGGGCGGGAAGCAAGAGGGGTCACTTTACTTTTTAGGATACCAGGACTTGGTCTGTGTCTCTGAGTTCCCAGCTCTCAGGAGCTAGGTCAGCCTGACTCGCTTTTACACAGGCCCTGGTTTCCATGTGATAGTGATTCTAACATAAGCTGACCTATCATAGCATTGATTTTTCCTCTGCCTCTCTCCATAGGCAGAAGGAGTGTGTAACACAAAGGACAGCAGTCATGAAACCTACAAGACATCCAGCAGATGCTGGTTGAGCAAATGAACAAGCCTCAGAGTTAAAAACATTTTTCCTTCTAATGTTTACCCTAGCTTTCTCCTGCTGGTTTACCTCTTAGCTCTTGAATTAAGTATTTACTGCTACATAACAAGTTATCCCAAATTTAGCAGCTTAAGATGATAATCAAGATTTATTATCTTACTCAGTTTCTGTGAGTTGGTTTCTGTAACCCCATAGCCTTTAGGGCTGCAGTGCCTATGGTATTAAAAGGCTTGTTATTTGTTTGAGGGGGGGAATGTCCAATTTCACTTGGCATGTTCACACCCTTTCCATGTTCATCACCTCGCACCTGAGGACAGGCAGATGCCCCATTTAGACTTTCAGTTCAGGAGCAACTTTAGCTGGGGAGCCAGGCTTGCTAGCATTTCAGAGGTATAGCAGCCTACCTTGGCCGGGCAGTGCTACTCCATTGCCAGGGATTCTTTCTTTTTTTTTTTTTTGACATGGAGTTTTGCTCTTGTTGTCCAGGCTGGAGTGCGGTGGCATGATCTCAGCTCATTGCAACCTCCACCTCCTGGGTTCAAGCAATTATCCTGCTTCAGCCTCCCAAGTAGCTGGGATTACAGGTACTTGCCACCATGCCCAGCTAATTTTTTGTATTTTTAGTAGAGATGAGGTTTCACCATGTTGGTCAGGCTGGTCTCAAACTCCTGACCTCGGGTGATCCGCCTAACTTGGCCTCCCAAAGTGCTATGATTACAGGTGTGAGCCACCGCGCCCGGCCAGATTCTTAAGACTGTGTGGTAGACCTCAACCCCAGTCTAGCCTTTGCTCCCTATTCCCAAATACTGCTTAACCCAAAACCTACTGAAAAGGCAGGTGGGTGACTGTACCGTATGCAGGGTTTAGATTTTTGAGTTAGGAAAGAGACACTTTCTTTAAGTAAAGACACAACTCTTGGGCCTCCCTGAGATCAGCAAGGTAGATGGAAGGTGAATTTTAGGAAAGAAGCTGGGTAGCGCAGGACCGTTCCTACTTTCCCCACAGGGCCCTAAAGAATGTATACCTATACGAAGTCTGGCTGCGATTTAAGGCAGGGCTTGTGGCCAGTAATATTTACCTTCTGGACAAAGACAACTCACTCGTGCTAGGAATTGGATCTCTACTTTTACTTCATTAGCACCAAGAACTGAGCTAAATGGGTCTCCCTTAAGCATTTGTGGCCTGAGAATTTTTTCTTAGGTTCATTAAACTGAAAACGCCCACCACCCCTCCCTCCTCTTTTGTTCCCCTCTTGGCAGTTTTCATTTTCTCCAAATGGAAGTTTATAGATATGCAGCTCAACATTGAGCTGAAGTTTCTGTTGGTTGCAGACCTATTAGAAATAGACATTTTTCCTCATACGGTGACTATTCTTTTCCCAACATTCTCATATCACTATAGAGGACAGCTTGGGGAAGAGAGGGGTTGCCAAGCCTTAAGGCCCAAACAACTGGGAATCTGGTGAATTTCCTAGACTGTGATGTCCCCTAGCTAGGGAAAGTACCAGCAGCAGGGGTGTCGGGGAGAGGCACTGCGTGCATGTGCGTGTCAGAGCTCATGAGACTTGAAGGAGCATGAGTTAGATTCTGGGATGCTTTCAGTTATGAAAAGCTTATTGCTTTTGACCTTCTCATGCCTCTCTCCATGTGCAGTCTCAGTGGAACATAAAACTGGTAAGAAGAACTTTAATTGAAGTAGGTTTTTGAGGCCAAAGGAAAAGATATAAGTTCCACAAGAGCTGTGGCCATTATAGCTATTTCTGTGGAAAGACTTGGGGCTTACTCACCTGTATGAAGCTTCGTAAGGGAGGTCTGTCTCCCCAGTGCCCTGCCGTGGGGACTAGATGGGCTTGGGTCGATAGAAGGGAGGGTGGAAGGAAGGCAAGCTTGTTTCCTGATCAGTAGGACCCAAAAACCAGGGACACTAGGTTGTGTTATGTAAAATAAGTCCCTCTGCTTTCTGGGAAGATGTGAGGTTCATTTAGGCAATTACTAGCCCAGATTGGGTGGCACAATAATTATCTTTACTTCCTTTTTAAATTTTTTTTTGAGACCAAGTCTTGGTCTGTTGCCCAGGCTGGAGTGTGGTGGTGTGACTCCAGCTCACTACAACCTCCACCTCCTGGGTTCAAGGAATTCTCCTGCCTCAGCCTCCTGAGTAGCTGGGATTACAGGTGTGTGCCACCATGCCCAGCTAATTTTTGTATTTTTAGTAGAGATGGGGTTTTGCCACGTTGGCCAGGCTAGTCTAGAACTCCTGAACTCAGGTGATCTGCCCACCTCGGCCTCCCAAAGTGCTGGGATTGTAGGCATGAGACACCATGCCCGGCCATCTTTACTCTTTTTTATCCTCTCTCTTTCTCCATCTCTTTTGCCTTACCATTCTTTCATTTTATCTCTGTTTTATCTTCACACTCCCTGAAATTCTTCTTCCTTCCCAGGTCGTCTGATCAGAATACCCACCCAGTCAGCATTCTGGGAGACCTGGCTGGGGCTCCAGATCTCTTGGGAAAGACCATTATTTTTCTTTTTAATTTTAACTTTAAAATTAGCAAGTGCTCAAAACTGCCTTTGCAAAGAAGGAGTTTGAGGAACTAAAAAGTTGGCTCATTGGGGTAGTCTGGGAAATTGTGCAGTCAGGTACCTTTGGGAAGCTCTGTGGAGCCCAAGGGAAGGTGGCTGGGAGCCTCATGACGTCGAAGGGTGTGATCTTGAGTTCACTTTGCTTTACTCTCATCGAACGTGGACTGCCACTGAGTAGGTGACATGGAGTGGCTGCTATAGACAGCAGTGGAAGGGTATGGGTTTTCCATAAATGACCCCATATAGCCTTTTGGGCTACAGTGTCTATGGCATTAAAAGGCTTGTTATTTGTTCAAGGAGGGGAATGTCCCACTTCACTTGGCACAGTCACACCCTTTCCATATTTACCAACTAGCACCTGGGGACAGGCAGATTCCCTACTAAGACTTTTAGTTCTGCTGTCCACAGGCCCATTTTAATACAGCATTTTAGAAGCGTGAACAGTGACCAGAACCTGGCCTCAGGGAACGTGGGCTCCATTGTGCTCAGGTACCCAAGAATGCAGCAATTGCTCAGTTTCCTGTGATTCATCTCAGATCATCACTGGCACCAACAGGGATTCTGGCCCCACCCTTGGCTGGTGCCCCACTTGGCAGATTTCCCAGGCTGGGAGCACTCTTTGAGCTTTCAGTAGGTTTTTGCTGGAGGGTTTTTGCTCTGTGGTTTCCTCCTGGAAGTAGTAATTTTTCCTGGGTACCAGAGGCATGCAGTAAAGTTCCACTGTGACTCTAATATGTAACTTTGAATGGATGGCAGAAGGAAGGAATAAATGGGTGAATGAATGAATATAGACTAGAGGCTAGCAGGCTTCCTGCTTAAGTGAAATCACTGTTCCTCAGTGCTTCACGTTCAACACAGTGTGCTCGGCATCAGAAACCACGGTGTAGTCAGATTGGGTGGGCATCTTCTTTTCTCCCATTATCTGTCAATCACCATGTTTTACCTCAGTTTACTCTGGTGCTGCTGTGCCTCCCATTCAAAGTCTGAGGTTTTCACTTCTTTTTTTCTGACATGGCGCACACTAGCTGCAGCTTTGTTCTCATACCTGGACAGAGCATAAGTTCTGCCATGAACACAGCGCAGATCATTCAGAAAGTGAAGAGGAAGAAGAAACAATGGTTCATGTCAAACCTGAGATGCCAATCTTGAAATGCCACCAGTTCTCTTCTGATTCGATTACATGCAGAATAAAACATGCAGGCAATCCCAAACCTCTCCTCTCAGACGTTTCTGATTCTCATTGTGTGCCTCTCTGGGAAGATACAGATAGCATCAAATAATCTCTCTGAGGGAATTCGTTGCTGTTTCCTCTTTCCTGTTTTGAACAAATTTTCTTTAATGCATTGTGTGAGTACACATGTAGAACATATTCTTTGGCATCACATAAATATTTACACAATATTTAAAACTTACTGTCATAAAATATTTATTTCACTTGTAAACATTATCATCTATTTTTCTATGGAAAATGACAAAATAAAAGGCATGACTGCTTTGATTTTTAGTACCTGGTTTTGTTTTCTTTCCGTTGACCTTGCATATTTACCAATAAATTTATAAAGTAAACAGAGCATTATTGAAAGGGAAAATTAAGGAAACTCCCCAAAGATTGAGAGGGGAAGGTCGCATTCGGGCGCTGTCAGGAGCACCTCCTAATCATAACCACTGTAATCTGGGCTATCACGGCACTTCCTTGCTTTGTTAGCAGAGACCTGTCTATTAAGAACCAAATCCAGAATTTCTGAGAGCAAAAGTTGAGGCAGTAGCCATGGGTTATCCTTTTGGGCCCAGAACATTGCCTGGAACCCAGGGTCTATATGACAAACATTGTCAGGATGAAAAGCTTATTATATACCCTTTCAGAAATTTTCCATGTGTAGTCTTGCTTATACATGTTTGAGCATATTCTTTTTTTTTCCTCATTTTACGCAAATCCACACTATCAACATGTTTCCTAGTTTTCTTTTTCTGCTTAGTTTCTTGGGGGACTTAGCAGAGCTGCTGTGTTAACCTGCTGCATGAAATTCCATTACGTGGGTGCGCCGTGACTTAATCAGTCCCCCTCAGCTTTCTTTTCTAAGTGTCTAGGTGAGAGCAAGGGCAGATGTGTGGGGAGGTGGGTGATCAGCAGCTGACAGGAGGCTTCTACACACGCAGTTGGGTGCAAGTGGGACTAGGCTATTTTGCCATTCTTGGGAGGTGTGGATGGCTGGGCCAGGCTGGAACCCAAACTGACATTTACTGTTGGCTGCATGGCTTTTCACAAGACAGTTATTTAACCTCTTGGAACCAAAAGTCATGCCTTGTGATATTAGAGGAAGTATGTAAGATGCTTACATATTGCCTGAATATGTAATATTGATACTTCATAGATGTGTAACACAACACAGGTACCAGTGATGCTCCTGTGCACGTGTGCATGAGAAGCACATGTGCATGTGCGTGATGCTCTGTCACATGTGCAAGTTACTGCCTTGCGTGCGTGCGGGCTACTGCCTCGTGTGTGTTGGATAGTAGTACATCATATGCATAAGCTGCTTGGAGTCATGCTCAGCATGTGGAATGGGCCCCATAAATGCTAGCTATTGTCTTTCAGCTTTCGAATATCCAGGGTTTGACAGTTATTTAGACCATAATTTAGACTAGGATAGTTATTTAGACCAGGATAGTTGAATTGTTTTCTTTGTGTTGTAAAATTACCTTGAAGACTAGAATTACTCTTTACCTGGGTTCCAAGAAAAGCCTTCTGATGAGCTGCCCCCCACCCCAACCCCAGGCTTTTCCTCAAACTAGTCCCATTTCTGCTTTTGTTCTAGAGCTAAGTCAGTGTTCCTTGCCCAGCCCAATCTTCCTGAGTTTTCCCAGTCTGGAGATGGAGTGAGCTGCCCTAAAACCTGATGGGATGGGGTGTGGGGGAGATAAGGCAGACACTCTCTTACAGTGGCAGGTACGTAACATCTGGGAGCAGCTGAACCCCAGCAGGGTGGGGGCCACAAGGGAGCATCGAAGCAGGTTCTGCAGGGTCAGGAATGAGGCTTTTCCTCAGTAAGGCATTGCTGGCTCCAGGGAAATAGAGATGCAGGGTTTCTGGGAGTCAGTATCGGATGACTAAAGCCATAGCTTTGGTTGATGTAACCTGTTTCTGGAAAGATAAAAGAGAGAAAACCTGAACCGTGGCTGTATACGTCTGATCTCCTCTGGGCCAGGGTTGTGCTGATAAATGTTTAACAACAACCTCCCAAGAAAGTCCTGATTTGTAGCATTTGTTGATTTTCCTGTAAATACCCCATGGTGGTCATTTCAGGCTGCTACGTGTGGTCTCCAGATGAGGAGGGGTGTGCGCTACAGGATCCAGAGCCAGCTCCACACCCCGGCCCTCCCATGGTCGCAGGAGGAGAAAACTCTCCAGGCAAAATTCAGCTGTCACCATCTGAACCCTCACTTCTTTGGCAGTATTTTTTCTCTGCCACTTCTGGTTCTTACACTGTTGATTTTGGGGGCCATCCTGGAGTGTCCCCTGGGGTGAAGGAGGTCCTGGAAGCCTACCTACCACCCCACAGTAGCCTAGTGGAGAGAGAGAAGGGTAAACAGTGGCTGCCCTCCCACCACCCTTGCGAAGCCTGGTGTGTTTAAGAAGGAGAACGTCATGTGGACCTTTGTCAGTCATTATAGTCAAGGTCAGGACTATGGTGCAAGCAGAATTTAGGGCTGCCCCAAGTCTCAGGAATCAAGATAAATAATATTGTAGTAGTTTAGTAAATCAGATTAATGAGGGAATAACAAAATTTTAAGTAAAGATAAAGGATGACTCCCTTTTGTCCTTCCTTTTGCCGCATGCTCCAGCATGGGTCTGTGCTGCTCCTCTCAACTTGGGGTTTGGGTTGAGCCAGGGCATTGCCCCTCTCCTGATAGATAACATAGGAAAGCAGTGACTCAAAGAGGTTAAATGACTTGTTCAAGGATATTAGGCAAGTTTTGGGAAAAGACAAAATTTGTCCAGTCTGCTAACACCTCACTCAACCATGCTGGCAGAAAGGGAAATCAAAAGAAAGAGCTCAGAGAAAAGAAAGAAGGCCCCGCAGCACACCTGCCTGGGGAAAGGTCCCTGTGTGCCCTGAACACAAAGGGCAGGTGACTGTCCTACAGTGAGGAATGACAGTGGTGCCCCAACATCATGCATGTCGGCAAGTCTGCTCCAGGCAAGGGTGACCCCTGTGCTTGGCAGTGCTTGCCACCTGCACCCTAGAAGGCATTTCCGGCATCCAGGCATCGGGCTGTGTATGTTAGGAATTCACTGCAAGTCAATGATATGGCAAAGATATAGTGTCAATCTGAGTGCCTATCAGCCCATGAGTGGATAAAGTAAATTACACACACACACACACACACACACACACACATCTATACACCATGGAATAGTACTCAACCATAAAAAAGAATGAAATAATGTCTGATGCCGCAACTTGGATGGAACTGGAGGCCATTATTCCAAGTGAAGTAACTCAAGAATTGAAAACCAAAACTGCATGTTCTCGCTTAAAAGTGAGAGCTAAGCTATGGGTATGCAAAGACATACAGAATGGAATCATGGACATTGGAGACTCAGAACAGGAAGGGTGGGAGGGAGGTGATGATAAAAAACTACTTTTTGGGTACAGTATACACTACACAGGTGACAGGTGCACTAAAACTTTAGACTTTGCCACGATATTAATCTGTGTAACCAAAAACCACTTGTACCCCAAAGCTATTGAAATTTTTTTAAAGTTTTTTTTTTTTAAAAGAAATTTCCTGTGAAATATTCCTAAACTGAAAGGCATCTTATGAACACTGAGGTTGTGGGTGCCCATGGCCCCACATGCGGAGGGTGTTCAGTTTCTTCAGCTTGTTTTTTGTGTGGGAGGAGATGCAGCAGGTAAGGGAAAGGACAGTGGAGCAGTGAAAGCTTCAATGACCAGACTGGCCAGAAAATGTGGCCTAGGGTTTGGTGCCAGGGGCTGCTGCTCCCTGAGTCCCTGAGTGTTCCTCTGGTGCAGACTGAGAAGTCTCAGCCCCAAGGAAAAGGGACCAGGTGAAGTTAGATAAACAGAAGAATAACTGCACAGTACAGACCTCTTTTAGCTGTTCTTGCCACCTGCCTACAGCCTGTGAGAGATTCTTCTGTGCACTGGGGCTGTAAAATATTCATTGATATAAAAGCTTCTGGAGCTTGAAGTTCATAGCCTAATTGAATCAAGGAGAAACGATGCCTGGAATGTTGTTGCAGGTTGGGGTTACTGTGGACCTGGAAGCTGCTTCAGAGGACATCTGTGCTTCACCTTACGCCTTTGTGAATTTTGTTGCATCTGCACAGCAAGTTCTCCATTTCCAGAAGGCTTCCCAAAAGCTATCCAGCTTTGTCTTGGCCTTTTTTGACTCAAGTTCACCCCTTCTGCAGTGGGGCAGATGCAGGTGTAAAACAAGGGAACTCCAAAGAGCCAAATGGGTCCTCTGGGAGGTCAGCCAACCTTGCTGTTGCCTCAGAGGTCACAGCAAATGAACTGTCACGCTGGCTGAACATGGCTGAGTGCGTCCACTGCTAGCAGCGAGCCCCCTCAGAGTGGTTCAGAGGCAAAGGGGGATGGGTCCGGTAACTCTGGTGTGCAGCAGGCCCAGTGTGTATGTGCTCAGTTCAGAAGCAAGGGCGGCTGGGAAGCTGGGGGTTTCCCTCTTCTCTCCCCTTCTCTGCTGCAAGCTGCAGTTCCCTGTCCTGTTTGTGCCAGGCAGCCCCCTACTCCTGCAGCATGAGGGAACCACTCATTACCTAATGCTTTTTAGGCAAGTGAAAGCTTTAAAAAGTCATTAAAGAGCATTAGAGAACACTTTTTCAAATGTCAACCTATATAATCCCATCATCCATCCTAGTGCAGCGCAGCTCTTATGTTATCTTCAGCCTGCAAATTTGCTTGATGCGTGGCTGTATTATTCATTCTTTTTTCACAGTATTACATCACCTTTCTCCAGGTTTCTGTGGTCTTTTCTCACTCTTTTAAAGTTGCTGTCAATGTAATGTAATTAATTAGGCCATTCTCCTAAGAGTTGACAGTCAAGCCGTTTCTGTTTGTTGGCTAATATAGATATGCAAAGGGAAACATCTGTAAGGATAGAGCTTTTAGTTTGTCTAACTATTGACTTAGAGTCAATTCCTAAGGAGTTGCCATATCAAAGGGTGTGACTCTCTTTGTGGTGTTTCCCATGTGGTCTCTGTGTCTTGTGATACTGCTTTCTGAAAACATTGTCAACTGGCATGGCCTCTAGCAGTGAATGAATAAGTCAGTTTCATAGTAGACTTGCAATAATGGATTATAATTTTAAAACAAATTAGTTACTTTTTAGGTATTAAATTGTATGTCAGTGGTATGCCAAAACGGTTAAGCTTTGTGTCTTAAAATTCCTAGTAAGAGTCAATATCTTATGAAAATGTTATGTTTGTGGCATTTAAGACATTATCTATAGAGATCTTGATGTATATATTTCAATTTGTTGATACATAGACCTTTGTGGTGGTTTTGCCATTTAATCAGAAACTAATTGGGAGGAAACAACCAGAGAAATTCAGATTGTAAAACATTCAATAAGACAACATCCTGGACTCTACGTAAATGTATCTAGAACAGTATAGGAAACTGTTCTAGACTAAGACTAAGAAAATATGGCAACCAAATGCAAGGCATTTGGGTAGTTCCCGGATGAAAATTAGAAACTACGAAGGACACTTGGGGAACAACTGGGAAAATTCAAATAAAATTATGTATTAGACAATGTCATATCGATGTTACATTTCTTGACTCTGTTATTGTGATTATATAGCTGAATGTCTTTTTGTTAGGAGATCGAGGCTGAAGTATTTACGAGTGAAGTGTCACTCCATCTTTAACTTTGGTTCAGCAAAATGATATGCGTATATATCATACATATTATATGTACAATACTATATTATGGGTCAATATATAATATGTAAATTATACATATTATATACATACACATGTATATACACGTTTGCATAGTTTATACGTCAGACACACACATATTACCTCTACTATGAGAGTTGCATTTTATTTTGGTGATAACACTTAACAGAAGATCTACACTTTTAGCAAATTAAGTGTATAATACAGTATGTTAACTATAGACACAAAGCTGCACAGTAGGTCTCCAGGATATTCATCTTGCATAACTGGAACTTGGTACCCTTTTAGTAATGTCTACCCAATTCCCCACTTCTCCCAACCCCTGGCAACCACCATTCTGCTCTCTGCTTCTATGATTTCAACCACTTTTGAGTCCTCATAGAAGTGGTATCATGTAGTGTTTGTCCTGTCATTGGCTGATTTCACTTAGCAGAATATCCTCCAGATTCATGCATGTTACCCCAAATGGTAGGAGTTTCTTGTTTTCTGTGGCTGAGTAACATTCAATTGCATGAATACACCATGTTTTCTTTAATGATTCACGCGCAGATGGACAATTAGGTTGCTTCATGTCTTGGCTATTGTGAATAATGCTAGGGTGAATATGGGGGTGCCGATGCATGAGGACTTTTCAAAGTCCTTATTTTCATTTTTTTGGGGGGGGGGTAGATAGAAGTGAAATTGCTGAATCAAGTGGTAGTTCTATTTTTTGTTCCTTAAGGAACCTCTGTACTGTTTCCCGTAGTAGCTGTACAATTTTACATTCCCACTAACAGTGAACAAGTGTTCGCTTTTCCCACATCCTCGCTAACCCTTACCTTTTTTTTTTTTTTGTATAATGGCCTTCTTACCAGGTGTGAAGTGCTATATCATTGTAGCTTCAGCTTGCATTTCCCTGATTAGTGATGTAGAACATCTTTGTAAATACCTGTATACCTGTTGGCCATTTGTATGTCTTCTTTACAGAAGTCTACTCGGTTCTTTTGCCCATTTTTAAATTGGATCATTTGTTTTTGCCATTGAATTGGGGGAGTTTGTTATGTATTTTGGATTTCACCTTTCTCAAATATATAGTTTGCAAATGATTTTTTCCATTCTGCAGGTTGCCTTTTTATTCTCTTGATTGTTTCCTTTGCTGTGCAGAAGCTTTTTAGTTTGACGTAGTCCAACTTGTTTTTTTGCTTTTGTTGCCTTTTTGGTATCATATCTAAGAAATCATTGCCAAGATCAATGTCAAGAAGGTTTTTCCCTATGTTTTCTTCTAGGAGCTTTGTGGTTTCAGCACTTACATTTAAGTCTTCAATCCACATTTAGTTGATTTGTGTGTATGGTATTAAAATAAGGACCCAGTTTCATTATTTCGCATGTGGATGTCCAGTTTTACCAATGTCATTTATTAAAGAGAATATCCTTTTTCCATTGTATATTCTTGGCACTCTCGTTGAAGATTGGTTGACTCTTCTTGGCCTAGAAGAATTGATGTCTGTTAAAATGCCCATACTTCCCAAAGCGACCTGCAAATTTAATATGGTTCCCATCAAATTCCCAAAGGCGTTTTTCAATAAAAACATACAAAAAAATTATAAAAGTCATATGGAACCATGAAAGACAAAAGCAATTTTGAGGGAAAAGATCAAAGATGGAGCCATCACATTTCCTGATTTCAAAATATAGCACAAAACTTCAGCAATTAAAGCAGTGTGATAGTACTGGCGTTAAAAACAGACATATAGGCCAGTGAAGCAAAATAGAGATCCAAGAATTAAGTCCTTACATATATGGGGAGCCACATTTTGGGAGAGACCTTTCGTAGTGGAGGGAAATGCTGGAGGGATCCGTTGCTGGTGTTGGACTCCAGGCCCCAGTGGGAGTCCTTGGGGACTGAGGGACCTAGTGGCTCCCCTCTTTACATTGTATAGACCACTTCCTTCTCCATCTGTGGGTGACAGAGCTGAGAAGACTCTGGCCTGACCAGTGGCTTTCCTGCCCAGAGAAATGTGGTATTGGGGTGCTTTCACCAGCCACAGGCACCCCTTTCTCCTGTCGCCTGCTTTGTAGCTTTGCACATGAGCCTCACTTGAAGGATGAAGTTTACCCATGTTTTTTCTCTCCTGTGACCTTCTGTTTTTCCATATCTGACATTAAATGTGACTTAAAAAGCAGCGCAAATGCTCCTTTGGGGCAAGAGTAATAGAAACCTTGGAGGAAGTTGAACTTAGAACCCTGACTTACAGGAGTTATCCTCGGCTGTCTGCCTAGCCTGTGCCTGAGGCTCCCCCTTCCATGCACCCCCATCCACACCCCCCCAACTTTAAACAGCTTCCCTCCAGGTATTGGTGCACCCCACTGAGAGAGCTTTAAAATGAGTGGAGTCAAATTAATTGGTTGCCATATTACCCTATTGAATTGATGTAAACACAGATCAGGATGTTTGGTTTCATTGCTAGTCATTTCTGTAAAATGTTGAGAAATAAGCCTGTTAGGAAGGACTGTAACCACCATTACAACAGTGTTCCTTTGAGAAAATTAGATTGGACCCATCACCATTTTAACTGAAAATAGTTTCCCAGGATGAAAACAACTAGTAAATTTGAGAGATTTATAAATCAAATTGTATCTTAAATGCATTAGGGGGCTGGCTTACTGTTCAAATGTATTCTATGGTGAACTCTGTGAAAGGAGTTAAGGATGCTTTTTTTCCAAAAAGATCCTGCATCCTCTGGCCTATGATGCCCAGGGAGGATGTTTCTGGATTGGATTTCTGTAGATAAGTTTGTAGCAAATAAGGGCTACTGAATAGATTTGGTTTTTGGTTATCACATTTTGTTCTTGCTTATAAAAATAGTAGAACATTCTAAACATTGTGAAAATATGAAGCAGAACAAAAACTTGCCTGTGATTGAAGCACCACATGGCAATTGCCCTACTTCTGCAGGCGTGTGTATGCTGTCTGTACACTAGAACAGAACTGGGTCCTCCTGTGAGGATTTGGTCAGCTGGTCAAGACCCCTGGGTTGGAGCAGGGTAGGAGGTGGTGACCTTTCTGTACCCAGAAGGTCGGCAGTGTCAGAGACTTTTTTAAACAATGTGCACCAGTTGAAACCCAGGCAGGCTACGGGTCAAGAAGCAGGGGTTCCACAAACTGACCTCCACCTGGGTCATCTGAGCCTGTGTTGAAGATGCCATCTGGGAACACCGAGGGCAGATTTCCAGTAAACAGTTGCCTGTTTGCTCAGAGGCTGCTACTTCCTTGAAAGCACACGCCGCACGCTTGGTCCCATTCTCACCTTTTACCTCCTTCAATTTCACCTTCCCTGTACCCTACCCTCCAATAACGAGATGGCCTTGGATCAATCTGTTGTTCGGGTCACACATAGGACCTCCACTTCAGGGAGCCTTATATTTAGAGAGGGTTGGGAGGGAGCAGGGCTTCTTCCCCTGAAGACTAGCCCTGTTATGGTGAGATATCAGGCACTCGCTGATGCCTAGAGATATTTGGGGGCATGGAGCCAGCCTTCCAGTGCATTTTAAGCAGAGCTGTGCAGGGAACCTTCTAGGAGACCTTTCAGAAGGTGTCAGCAACCTAGGAAGAAACTCAAGCCTGCCCACTGTGCCCTCGGGGAAGCCACAGGCAGCTGGACTCTTTAGTGGTGAGAGCCACTCAGATGAGAGCTTGGGGACTTGCTGTAAGGAGTGCAGGCTGTCCTTCAGAGCAGCATGTGGGTGGAGAAGCACTGGCCTCTCTCTCACTCTGGGTTAGAATCTGGGCTTTCCCCATTGAGTAACTGTGTTACAGGAGTGGGTTTCTCACTTTGCATACCTGTAAAATGGGGCTAATAGCACCCTTCAAGTGGGGTTGTTTTGAGGGTTCAGTGAGATGCAGTAAGATATAACACACTTAGCATAGCACTTGCCACAGCGTAAGCCCATGGTAAACAGTTAGTGTGGTCATCATCGTCTTAATCAGCTCAGGCCACAATAACAAAACACCACAGACTGGGTGTCTTAACCAACAGACACAGCCTTCTCACAGTTTTGGAGGCTGGATGTCCAAGATCAGGGAGCCAGGATCGGTGGGTGTTGGTGAGGGCCTCTTCCTTGCTCACATGGCAGAGAGCTAACTCACTCAGGTCTCTTCCTCCACTTCTAAGGTTACTAAGCCCATCGTGGAACCTCCACCTTCATGGCCTCATCTACATCGAGTCACCTCCCAAAGATCCCGTCTTTAGATATCATCACCTTGGGGGTTAAGACTTTGGTATATTAATTTTAAGGAAGCAAAAATATATAGCCCATCACAATTATTTTTATTATTTTAGTGACTATCTCTGAGTCCCCCTTGCAAGGCATCCTCAGTTGGTGGGGCAGTCTTAGCAGTGGAGGGAAGGAAGGTATAGGGAAGATCTTTTTCACCCCAGTGGGATCTCACAGCCCAGGGTGGTGGTCTTGAGCCTTCAGGAAACCACTTTCACTGTGTTGTTTTTCTGTCTCCTTTTGACGTCTGGGAAATGCTCTTGGTTGGCTTAGTCTAGGTAAGAGGAAGAAGGAAGAAGTCAGATTTATTAGGCAGCTACTTCTTGAGCCAGGCAGCTTGGAGTGTGGAGATTCATCTCATGGGGTCCTCTCAGCCACCCCATGTGGCTGGCACTGCTCGCCATGTACAAAGGGAGATACCCTCAGATGCTCAGAGGGAGGAAACACCACCTATCCAAGGTCACACTGCTAAAAAGTTACACTAAGATGTGAACCTTGAGCCTTTTGACCCCCAAGCCCTTGAAAACAGCTGCAGCCTGTGTGTGTTGGTGGGGGGAATGGGGCAGCCACCCCTGGAGCAGAATTTGGGTTGGATGGAATCTGAGCGTGCAGCAGGGACAGGCGCACTCTGGGCCTTCCCACCCCACGTGTGCTGGCTCACTCCAGCTGCTCGATAAGACTCCTTAGACCCCCGCGTCCCTCCGCACGGGAAGGCTACCTCCCACCCACCCCGGGAGGGAATAGCTCTCCAGTGGGAGCTCATTTTGAAGGTGCACTAACCTAGACTCTTTTCTTCCCTGCTCTTGTCCTTCCCCAGCCCCTAAAGACAATGAAGAGCGCGTGTTCAGGGAACGCATGCGGCCGAGGAAGCGGCAGGGGGCCGTCAGGCGCAGGGTCCATCAGGTCAACGGCCACAAGTTCATGGCCACCTATCTTCGGCAGCCCACCTACTGCTCCCACTGCAGAGACTTCATCTGGTAAGCGCCTCTGTTGGGAACCTCTAGTTATAACATCTCTGTGGCAAGAAGTCACAGGGGATGGGGTTGGGGAGACTATGCACCTCATTTAAGGAATGCTGGGGTGTCCTGTTTCTTCCTTGTCTGAGTACAGGGGACTATTGTGAAGGCCTACATGTGTGTTTGGTACATGGGGGTAATACATGGAAAGAAGTGATGGTTCCTGGTGACTTTATTCCTAGAATTATATCTTATCAAAGGAGTTAAGATTTTATAACCAACAAGGATATTGTGACTCTCTCTCTCTCTCTCTCTCTCTCTCTCTCTCTCTCTCTCTCTCTCTCTCTCTCTGTGTGTGTGTGAGTGTGTGTGTGTGTGTGTGTGTGTGTGTGTCTTTTTCTGAGATAGAGTCTTGCTCTGTTTCCCAGGCTGGAGTGCAGTGGCATGATCTCCACTCACTGCAACCTCTGCCTCCTAGGTTCAAATGATTCTCATGCCTCAGCCTCCCAAATAGCTGGGATTACAGCAGCACCCGCTATGCCTGGCTAATTTGTGTATTTTTAGTAGAGATGGGGTTTTGCCATGTTGGCCAAGCTGGTCTAGAACTCCTGGCCTCAAGTGATCCACCCGCCTCTGCCTTCCAAAGTGCTGGGATTATACATGTGAGCCACTGCACCCAGATGATGGCATGTTTTTTTAAAAAAAGAATCATTATCTTTTAGAGACACATTCTGAATTATTTACAAGTGAAATGATCTGATGTCTGGGATTTGTTAGGAAATCTGGAAGGAGGCTGGACGTAAGCTTGGTGGCTCATGTCTATAATCCCAGCACTTTGGGAGGCCAAGGCAGGCAGATTGCTTGAGGTCAGGAGTGCGAGATCAACCTGGCCAACATGGTGAAACCCCGTATCTACCAAAAATACAAAAATTAGCTGGGCATGATGGCATGTGCCTTTATTCCCAGCTACTTGGCAGGCTGAAGCCTGAGGATCACTTTAACCCGGGAGGTGGAGGCTGCAGTGAGCCAAAATCATGCCACTACACTTTAGCCTGGGTGACAGAGTGAGACTGTCTTAAAAAAAATCTGGAAGGAGGGGAGGGGCTGAGATAAAGATGATCCAAGACCAGCCCCATTCCACTAACAATACCAAGGCTCAGAAATGAAAATGAGACTGGCCTGATGTCCTCTAGCTAGGAAGTATCAACAGCATGATTCTTTCCCTAGTAGTCTTTTAATGCTTGTACTTTTCTTGACATCCCACCAGCCTTTTGGGCAAGCTGTCTGAGCTCTTTGAAGCTGATGTAGAGGTTGTCTTCACCCTTGGATTCAGTGGGGGAGAGCGAGCGAGGCCAGGTTGCAGTGTGAAGCCAGCCAGGGACATCTGAGCTGGGTTCTGAGGACCCCTTGGATTCCTGAGGTGTCCAGGAGTCACTTGTCTTATTCTCGTGGTGTCACAAAGCCAGTCATGCAGGTTGGCATAGACATCTGAGATGATACAGCTCAGAGCAAGCCCAGCCCAACTGAGGCAGAAATAATGCCCCATTCTAGCCACAGATACTTCCGGTTACCAGGGCAGACCCAGCTGTCTGAACTCCACTTGCTATATTTGGTCATGAACTGAGTGGTTGGCCTTACAGATCCAGGTCTCCTCTGAGCCCATGGGTGAACGCCACTGAGCTCTAGGTTCCCTGGGGTGGAGCCCGAATAACTTCTGGCTCCCACTGGGCTGGGAACTGCAGGGAGCTCCCTGACGAGCTGTAGTTCATACACTGAGGACAGGGGTAAGGCTGGCTTTGTATGATTGTTCTGTATCCATGCTGACTTTCTGTCTTGCCCTGGGAACACCACCCTGGCCATGGAAGGAACCTTTAATGTTGGCCTTCACCTCGACAACCTCTTGAACCCCAGTTCTGGCTACAGACTGGCTTAGAACCATGGGTGGTCATTGGACTGCCCAGGGAAATATACCTGCCAACTGCAGCCCTCCTCTGCAGTTAGAGGGCCCACAGAGCATGCCCTGGGAATGGGAGAAGAGGAATGTCCATTCTATCCACAAGGAAAGGTATGCTTGGCTGGTCAGTGCCTACCAAGAGCAAGCAGGGTCATTTGTGGCTTTCCAGAACATTGCTGACCTCACAGAAATGGCTCTCTGTATAGGAAATCAAGCTCTGACGCTGACCAAACCTTGCACCCTTTCCAAGCACTGGGGCTGCCCTCTGTGGCCTTCTGGAAGGAGACATTTAAGGCACCTTGCAAGTGGGAGAGAAGTGACAATATGCTGTGGACTCCATGTACTTGGTGCAATGTGGGTGCTGGCCAGGATTGGGTGGTTTTTCTGTTTGTTTTTTTGACCTGGTAACATTTCACACTTTTAAAAAAAATTGTATTCTTGTTTTCAGGGGTGTCATAGGAAAGCAGGGATACCAGTGTCAAGGTAAGAGGCATTTGTGGACTGAATCTTCAGAGGCCCGTGGTTAGATCCAGATCACTGATACCCATAGGAGGCAGGTGCCAGGTCTGATGACATTTGGAGGCTGTCCGTAGCCTGCATGCTTATACTTCCTCTCCAAGGGCAGGACTGGCTCTCTTTGCTCCCACTTGGCCATTACTTCTGCATATATGGGAATATATATGGGAGGTATCTTGCAGGTGCCTCCTATCTCCAGGTGTCCTTGTGGTCTCAGCAGGTCCCCAGTCCACCCAGCCTTTGTGTCCCAGCTGGAGCAGGTGGCACTTTCATCTTTCTGAATGAGACATACTGCTTCAGTTGGAGGCTCTTTGAAAGTCCCGCTTTGTCCTGAGCTGGGTCTGTGTGTGCTCCCAGCTCCCTCCCTCTCTCCCACCCTAAAGAAGCTTCCTCACCTGCTCCTTGTACTCGCTATCACTGAAAGGTCCTTGTCAAATCCCTTCTTTTTGGTCTCGGCTATGTGATCATTAGCTCTTAAACATTTAAAGCTCACTTGGAGGTATTGAAGATTATTTCTTTTCAGTTAATTGACTTCCAACACAAGGTTAAGTTGTACAAAATTGGAGGGTGGAAATGTGGCGTGGTCATGCGGTGGTTTCTCTGAGGTTACAGCAGGGAGGTTTTTCCATCTCCTCACCCGGCACTGTTGGGGTTCACCCTTGGGGTAGTGTCTGCTGGAAGTTGCTGTTCTTTGGGGTAACACCCACACAAACAGTGACTTACCTCTTCAGCCACCTATTGCCCATGTTGTCCCTTGACACTAAAAACAGATATAGGCCACTTCTTGTGGACATCTTAAAGTCGATGGGAATTTTAAAGTTTGATATGTCAGGACCCAACCAGCTAAGAAAAGCCTCAGAGCTTCTTCCCCGCCTGCCACAGTTCCCCCTATCACATCAGCCACCCTGCATGGTCCTGAGTGGGGCACGAGGCCACTACAACACCTTTAATAGGCAGTGCTCCAGGGGAGAGGGCTGGAAGGGAGTTCTTCCTTGACCTTGGCATATTGAAGTGAGAAAATTGATCAGTACTCCCTGAACTGGAGAAAACTGCTAATGTCCTTTGAATATAAACGTTACCTTACTCTCTGGAGCATTGAGAAAACTCTGATGGCTCTGATAGCACAGGGTTTTGAAATAGCTGCGTAAAAGACTTTAGGGAGCGTATTCAATTAAGGCTCAGTGGCAGAGGGGCCTGACTCCCCTTGTCCCTCCACCAAGCCCTAAATAGATCCTGGAAGGGACTCTCCCTTCCCTGAGTGTTGCTCAGCCTTCCTGTCTTTGCTGTTTACAGTCTGCACCTGCGTGGTCCACAAGCGGTGTCATGAGCTCATAATTACCAAGTGCGCTGGGTTGAAGAAGCAGGAGACCCCCGACCAGGTAAGTGTTTGTGACACGGAGTTTCTGGGCTTCTGCCCCACCACCCCCTCCCTTCACTGCCTCTTCTGTGGTTCCCAAGGAAAATCTTTTCTCCCTGAGACCCTGTCATTTCATTGTGTTGATTAAAAATGAAGGGAGCTGCCCACGGTCTTCTGGCATGAGACACCGTCCGCAGGCTGAGCACAGCTCCAAGTCAATTCTGTCCCTTCGGATGTTATGCCAAATACAGTGTGATCCCAGCACTCAACCCCACAAGAAAAATATGAATTCTTTTATCTCATTATCTCATCAGAACTAACGTGGCTAACCGATGTGTCACTAGCTCCCCACAGGTAATAAACAGTAATAGAAACACAAGCAGGAGCCTTAGCTTTAATGAGCTGATAGGGGAATGAACAAACCCAAGGAATACTTAGAAGGCAGAAATAACCACAGTAATAATAACAGTCAACGTTCACTGGGCACTTCCCATGCCCTGATTGAAGCACTTTAACATATATTATTTAATCACATAATAACCTGGATGAGGTAGATGTTATTATCTTCATTTTTTTACAACAGAATAGAAGCACAGAGAGTAAAATTAACCTGCCCCAAGTCATACAGTGAAGAGTCACATCGAAACCCAGGCAGTTTGTTTGAAAGCCTGAGCCCTTGACCATTGCACTGTGTCGTCTCTTAATCTTAGAAACTAGCAGCAGATTGCCTAGTTAGGTAGGGGTAAGGAAGCAGGAAAATGCAACAGCAAAGCTAGGTTCTCCTAATTGAGCAATTAGGAGAATGACAGTCCCACTGATAGATTAAAAAACCTTTTCGAGTAAGATGACAAGGTATGAATGTGGATGTAGGTATTATCAGAACACTGATTTCAAAGGTGTGTTATTAATTCTAGGGGAAATAAATTCTGTGTAGTCATAGGCTGTTAGAATTGGGGGTTGGAGAGAAAGGCCCTGAGTAGGTTTATAATCAGCTGGTCTACAGTCTGACTTTCAACAGGACTGACTTACAGAGACCTTCTACCTGCTTCTTAATAATTAAGTCAAATAGCATCCTGGCATCTAAAGCATTTCCCATCTTCTGTCTCCTTCTGCTTTCAACTGTCTCTGGAAAGCAGCAAAGGGCAAGGCTTAGACTGAGCCTTCCGTGAAGGGTAGTCTGAACCCAGAGCACCACCATTGTTTGCAGGGGTTCTCTTGAGGTTAAAATTGCAAGCCAGCGCCTGCGCCTCCTGACTCCTGGTGTCAGATCATGACGCCAGTACATCATTGTTGCTTTCACAAGGAAATAGAGATGGCTTGCATGCTGTCTGCCTAGTTTCCTTCCTATGGACATTCCATTGAACGTTTATTGGGTGTGCCCTGTACGACAAGTGTTAGGCTGTGTCCCATGGAGACAAACAGGGGTACACTAGTCCCTCCCTCAAGGATCTCACAGTCTCATCACCAGCAGATCTCTGACTCTGTGGGACTCTAAAGTTCTTCTGCACTTTTTTGGAGGGAAAGGTCCCATAAGAAGCCAGGCCATGCAGGTTAAAGGGTTGAGATTTGAGATGTTCAGAACCCAGCTTAATCTGCGACCCAGTTCTTCCGACTGTCTTTCCTGGAGTATCGAGCAGTGGGAAAAAGTCTCCAACGAAGAAGTCTGTTTCCAAACTTGGCGTGTATCACCGGGGGACAAGTTGCCAGGGACTGAGAGAGGAAGGCTCTGGGCTTCGGAGCTTGGCGGACTTGACTGGCAGTCCTGGCTCTCCCCACTAGCATCTTGTGCATCCCGCGGCCAGCTTCCTGTAATGTCAGCATATCTGGCCCCTCAGGGTCATGGGTGTGCCCTCTGCTGGGTTACTAAGCTGCTGGGGACCAAACTTTGAGTTCGTTCTTTTGTGTAACCACCTTTAGTGTGATGCCTGTGCATATGCACATCATACACGCATACACACCACAGACATGTGTGGCCCTAAACACCATGCTTTTAATGCCCTCCCTCCTATTAAAAGGTGATTTGATGATGGGCTTCCTGGGTGTTTTGCACCACGAACACCCGACCGGTCCACCCCCGTGTGCCATAGCACGCGGCAGACTCACACCCTGCCTGCACTTCCTGGTGTGGTCACCAAAGAATGCTGTGTCTCCCATGGCGTCACCTTTTTTTCTTTTAATCTCACAATTCCTTGTGCCCTTCTCTTCCTTTCCATGTTCTCTTTGTGAATCTCACTCACCCCACTGTATCCATGTCATCCTCAGCAAGCGCATATTTGGCGTGTCCCCTGCACGCATGCCATCTCTGTGTTGGCCTCTCCATCTGTCTGATGCTGTGGCATGCCCTTATATAGCCTCCTCTATCCTCCTCCCTCTGTTCTGTGATACCTTAGAGTTTTTAGTGCTCCCACCTGAGAATTCTGTAGCTCTTCCTACCCCCACACTGATTTCTTGGTCACCTGGGACAACTTCCCCACTTGTTCACCTTAGTCTGTCATTCATACCCCTATGAGGCAATTCCTGGGAATCAAGACTGTTCTCAGTATAGGTCCACCACACCTTCAGGGTTTATGTAGGAATAGAGTGAGCACAGTGATCTCATGTGTCCTTAGCAGTGAGGCAGACCGTGGCAGAGTCAGGATGTCTACATTCACAAACAGGCACGCCTAAGCTCCGCATCTAAGGATGAGTGAGTACAGTTGTTTTCAACAGAGCTGACATCCTTGTTCCCAAGCAAGACCCTAAGTGGCAGACCATCTGCTTCAGTAGGGGTCAGTAAAATCTTGGTCCACGGGAGGGATCAGCCATTCCTTGGGACCGGGTGATAGGGAAATGTCATGAAGACACGCAGCCACGTCTCCATGCTTGCCTTCAAGCTCCCTTTCCAGCTCGCATTTCACTACTCATTAGTCCCCCACGGGGGCCTGTCACTCACCAGTCAGCCAAGGAGCCAAGGCCCAGCTTCTTTGCCATATGCCAGCTACTTCCTAATCCCCGGGATAGCAAGAGTGATCTTCTCCCCAGCCCATGGATGTCTCAGGTGATGGTCTCCTGCTGATTTTGAGAGGGGCTGAGGGGTGCAGCTGCTCCACTAAAGACAGATGGAGGGTAGCACTGTGGAGGGCAGAGATGGCCCAGAAAGGTGGCCAGCAGACCCTTGCTTCCCTGGAGTGTGTTATGCTTCTAGCCTCTTCCATCCCTGTGGTCTCACTGACCTGCCATCCTGTGACACTGGGTGGGATGGGAGTGGGGAGCCATCCTTATTTGCCACGTGAGAAAACCAAGGCTCCGAGAAGTCAAGAAACCTGCCTGAGACCTCATGGGTGGGTCCTGGCAGACCCAGGCCCCCAGTGGTACACCTAGACTTCTGTTCCCCCTTCCTTCTCCTTCCATCTTGACACCATCTCTTTACCCCTTTTAAATAATCCGTGAGAGGCAGCATAGCGGTTAAAAAGCCTGGGCTCTGAATGCAGATTCGTGGGGATGGAAGCCTGCGTTTGTCTCTCGTCAGTTTATCTGCATGTTTCTTGATATTGCTGTGAAGTTGGGGTAACTGTGGACCTGTCCTGTAGGGTGGTGGTGAGGTTTAACTGAGATCATGGTGCCTGGCGTGTGGTCAGCGCTGAGACCTTAGTGCTCTTAGCGCTTGTCGCTCTGTACTGACCATCTTCCTCCTAATTGTCACCCATCCTAACAGATCCACAGTTTCCACAACATTGTGCGGGGTTTACAGGCTGCTGCACAGAATCCCATGACTACCATTGAGCTGCCTGGAGACTTTTTGCCTAATTGGGGCTTCCAGGCACACAGCAGCATTGAAGGTGCAAATTGTTTTCTTATTGTTGAGACAGAGTCTCGCTCTGTCACCCAGGCTGGAGCGCAGTAGTACAATCTCAGCTGGCTGCATCTCCGCCCTCTGGGTTCAAGCAATTCTCCTGCCTCAGCCTCCCAAGTAGCTGGGATTACAGGTGCCCACCACCACTCCTGGGTAATTTTTGTATTTTTAATAGAGATGGGATTCCACCATGTTGGGCAGGCTGGTCTCAAACTCCTGACCTCAGGTGGTCGGCCCATCTCAGCCTCCCAAAGTGCTGGGATTACAGGTATGAGCCACTGCACCCAGCCTGAGGTACAAATTGAGGACAGTGTACTGTGATTGCTTAAAGTCTTGAAGTCCTGGAGGGGACCGCGTTGGGGAGCAGGCCCGGCCTTGCACAGTCAAATGGAGCAGCCACCATTGAGTTAAGAGTGTCAGGAGCCAAGGCCGGGGCAGGATGGAGGCTCTTTCACCTCAGGGCAGCTTTCAGAGCCAAGCTAGGGCCTGCCACCTACAATGACACGTGCTCTCTCAGAAAGAAGTCCTGCGAGAGCTCTGTTGACAAGCCCTGTGGGACACAGAGGCACTTGGTGGTGACCCTGTGTCTTGCCGTCTCTGCAGGTGGGCTCCCAGCGGTTCAGCGTCAACATGCCCCACAAGTTCGGCATCCACAACTACAAGGTCCCCACCTTCTGCGATCACTGTGGCTCCCTGCTCTGGGGCCTCTTGCGGCAGGGTTTGCAGTGTAAAGGTAAGTTGCTCCCTGCCCTGCCCTCAACCACCTGCATGTCCCCTTCCCCGCTACCTGCCCCCAGTCCCTGCTTTGTAAAACCCCTTGTCTGTTCTCATAGCCTAGAAAGTAAATTCCAGATTTGGCCAAGAACTGAGCACAAGCCTTTGTTAAGCTCACGTTAGTAACTCTGCGCATTTGGTAGGCAGTCTCTGGGCAGAGACCAGCCAGGACTGGGTGGAGGGAAACACCGAGGAAGGAGGACGGTGGACCCCACGCCTTAAGATCACTCGCAGTCTGGGAGACAAGATGAGTCTACAAAAGCACAGATAATTTAAGGAAAGATATAGCAGGGCAGAAAGAAAGTAATATTTTTGGAGTTAGGCCGTGAAGGAAGTGACAGCTGTGAATTGGGGCTCTTCTGGCATAGTCCACGGCTCAGTGCTTACTCTTTGAAAGAGCCATGCTAGAACCTTGTCACATAAGATAGCTTGATGCTTCGTCACCTGCTTGGGACATAGGGGATATTATCCCCATGGCCCTGGTGAGGAAACAGCAGCTCAGAGACTAAGCAACCTGCTCACATCACACAGCTTACTAGCAGAAGTAGGATTTGAACCTTGACTCTTGCTTCCTGGTTCCTTCCTGTTTCCTGCTGTGCCACCTGCAAACGGCGTGCTCAGATGATCGTGCTACGTGCTGCAGGGAGCCGCACATAACACAGGGAGGTGGAAATGTATTCTGGAGGCCTGAGGAGTGTGTCCCGTTTTATAAACCATTCCAACCTGCTCACAGAGTTGGGCAACCGTGAACTATTAGGCAGGCATATTGCATGGATGTTATTTTAAAATAGTGTTTTATTGTTTACATGGGATATATTATTAATAAATTCCCATTGTAGAGAAATTAAAAGAATAAGTATAAGAAGATAAACCTAGGACATAACAAATAGTCATCGAAGTGATCCCTGTGAGAAACTATGAGAATTGGAAGTAAGATCGTGGCTGCAGTGGGAATAAAGAGCAGAATGAATGTAAAATATCAGGGAAGGGTAATTTACTGGATGTAGTGACCAGATGCAGTTGGCAGACAGTGATAGCATTCACTGAGGTGTGGATACTAGAGGGAGGACGGGGTTGGAGGCAGAGATGGAGCCTGAGTTGGGGACACCTTAACTTGAGGTGCCCGTGGCAAATTTACATGGAGCTGTCTACCTGCTGGACATTCTCATGGACACTTGGGGAAGAGATCTAGACTGAGCATTTCCATGTCAGTTTTGTCAGGATCTAAGCAATGGAAGCTATAAAGGCAGTGTCATTCTTCAGGGTAAGTACATTGAGTATGAAGAGAAAAAAGTCAAAGATAACCCCATGGGGGAGTGTTCCAACATCCAGGGGTGGGCCTGCCACAGGAACGAGAGGGAACGACTCATGAGTAGGAGGAACAGTAGCTAAGAATGGCACCATGGAAGCCGAAAGAGTAGAGAATGTTGCACAATTTTGTAAAAAAGTGGGGCCAAATGCTTTCCAAGAGGTTATTTACAATAAGACACGAAACGAGGGGTTGGATTTGACAACGATGACCTCGGCAGGAGCTGTCTTAGTGGGACAGTGGGATGGAGCCCCAGTGCTGTAGGCTACAGTGAGAAGAGAGGGAGAAGTTTTTCAGAATGTTTTAGACAGTTAGGAAAAGGCAGTGGCAAAGGAGAGATGGATGAGGCAGGAGGGAGAGGGGACTGACTGTTGATGCAGGAGGGTAGAGGAGTGGGGATGGGCCTTGGGGAGAACGACGGACACCGCCTTCCTAGATGGAGGGAAAGCCTGGCTGCCAGGCCTGGGCGCAGACGCATCACTGTTGCTAGGTATAGGAATCCAGGAGGAGGTGAGTGGACAAAGTCATCATTTAAGTTTTGAATCTGTTGAGGGCATTGCAAGGAGATTCCCCTTATTTTCTGAAATAGGAAGTCTTTTTTGAAGTAGGAGGGAGAAATGGGGATGTGAGAGGCACGAGGAGGGTGACGAGGGCTAGAAGTAGCCATTGTGGGGACAGAAGACTGTCCAGCCACTAGACATAAGGAGGTGCTGACTGTGAACACGCACGGTATCCTGTGAGCTTCCCGGCACTCTTGGAGGTGGAGGCGGAGCCATTCCACTTCCCCATTGGAGTATTCTTCCTAGCATGTGACCCTGAACAAAACGGGGCCTGCCTGGAATCCTTGAGGTGAGATGAAGGGAGCAGAAGGGAGGGGAGCCAGGAGTCTTAAGTGTCTTTAGCAGAGGAGCGACGCGCTTTGGGAAAGATGAGTATGGTTACCGGGAAGCAGGGCCTGCTTTGGAGTGAACCCTGCTGAGCTGATGTCTGGTTTTTTTGGTAAATATATTAATTATTGATCAATCTAGGGAACCTAAATGAACATACTGTCATCTCATAAATATTGATATTTTAAGAAAGCAGCCCAGACACCCGGATGTCACTGTTAGAGCTGTGGGTCCCTGATGTCCCTGGAAGAAGGAGGGCCAGGGACCGGACCACATATTCAGCTCTCTCTGGGCAGGAAATGCCCTTGGCCCTGCTCAAGGAAAGAAGGGGAGAATAAGGATTCTGGAGCAAGGATATCTGTCCTTGGGAGCCCAGAAACCCAGAGGGGGACTCAGGCCACACGAGGGCTAGAAGATGAAAGCTCAGACCTGAAGCTACCCAGCCAAAGTGTGCAGACTTTTACTCTCCTGTGGCTCTGATGTGGTGACTTGGCCTGTTTTCCCCTTGCTGCTGTTCTCCTGTGACCCTCTCTGTCTCCCTCTCCCTTCCTCTCTCTTTAATTAAGAGACTTTATTTTTTTAGAGCATTTTTAGGTTCTCAGCAAAATTGAGCAGAAAGTACAGAGAGTTCCCATATTCTGTGTCCCCAACACACACAGCCTCCCGCCACCAGCATCCCCACACAGCAGCACACGTGCACAGCTGCGGAACGTGCACTGCACAGCATTATCACCCAAAGTCTGTGGTTTACCTTGAGACCCACTCGTCCTGTTGAGAGTTCTATGGGCTTGGACAAATGGACAGTGCTTGGTGTCTACCATAGTATCATACAGAGTAGCTGGATGGCCCTGGCAAATCGGCTGCTTCTGCTTATGTCTTTAGATCCGTTCTCCACCTTAAGTCTTGGTCCTGTAGACTCCTTAACCTGTGGAGAGGGGTCATGGCCAGAAGAGGCCAGCATGGGCTCAAGGCAGGGGCTGCTTGTGCCCTGGTCTAAGTCTGGTTCTGCTGCTATGATTACTAAGAAAAAGAAACCAAGACTTAGTGACCTGCAAGCATCCCCGAGCAAGTCCCTGTGAAGCTGGCTCTGGCACCCGGGCAGCCTGACCCTGCACCTGGCTCTGGTAGGTGCTCTGCGCCGCCCTCTCCTGCTTGGGAAGACTCAGCCAGGCTTCCTCTTGTGCTGGACCATGCTGCCTGGAGCCCTGGTCCCCTGGTCCTGGCAGGAGGTCATCCATTCGGCCTGCTGCCCTGTGGCTTCAGCTTTTTTGCCATTCCCATTCCTGGAAATAGATTTCAGTATTTTCAGCAAAACAGAGCTTGGGTCTATGAGGAAGGACCCATGAGACTGTCCTGCTCACTCTCCCTCCAGTCTAAAATAGTCTGAGCCACACAGGTTCAAGCACTGTGTGTGTGCCCTCCCGGACACTGTCCCTTTGTCAGCCAGGTAGAGGGAGCATGATTATGTCTGCTTTTACTGGCAAGGAAATGAAAGACTTGAGAGAGCACATAGGGCATACAAGGGGCACTCAGCCCTGGCAGCGTTCCTTTTCCTGCCCATAGCCACAGAGGGGCCAGAACCTTGGAGGATGCTCACACAATCATTGGGTAACAGATCTTAACCGAGGAAAGAAAAACACTGGCATAAAGTGAGGAGGCAAAATAGTTCACTTCTTTTCTTTCATTTTGTGATTCAAGTGCCTGCCGTGCCTGAGTCTCTCCAGACTCATTCGTGGGTCTGTCTGAGCCCCTCAACCATGATGAAACAGTCCAGAAATAGCTTCCCAGCTTCCAGGATCAGCATCACCAGTCTCGGGTGTTTGGATCCTTTTCATTCTCCACTTCACTGGAATAGTGCTGCCTTCTCCCGTCTCCGTTTCACTGGCACCATGGACCTCTCCGGGGGCCCTTTTCCACCTGTTTTATTTTTCCATTGACACACGGAGTCAGTGCCCCCTGGAGGCAGAGACACAGGATACCTTTTCATTGTAGTTTCCCTCTCTAGAGAAGATCCAGTTCTCACTTGCTCCCGTCCCATCCCCCACACTCATGTCTCAGCACAGCTGCTCTGAAGTCATCGGGCACCAAGGGGAAACTTAACAGGAAAGCCAAGCCTCCTGACGGAGCCTGCAGTCTTCCCTGTGGGGACCTGCAGAAGAAGAAGCCCTACTTTTTCTCATCCCCATCTGGGCTGAACACTCGGCACCTGCTGTCCTCCAGGACAGGCATCGAGGGACAGGGAGGAAGGTGCACTCCATGAAGGCCTGGCCTGGAGATTCCTAAAGAATCTTCTTCCTCGCTCCTGCCTCTCTCTGAGACGCATCTTAATAAATGTTCTGACCTGTGGCTGTTTTCAGGGGCCAAGGGGACAGGGTGTCCCCTCCTCTCCAGTAAGTAGTGAACAGGCAAACCCCTCAGGAGTGGCGGCCTGAAGAGATCACAGGCTAGGAGTTGGGGAGCTGTCCTGGTTTGGGTACTGCCTGGCTGGGGATGGCAAGCAGGTCACCCTGGCTTGGTGCCCTTGGCTTCTAACCCCAACTGTCTTCTTCCCTTCTGAGGATACTAATAAAAGTAGTAAAAATGGAGTGATCTTAGCCACATACCTTGGGTTGACTGTGCAGAGCCATAAAGATAAAAGGAAGGCCTACCTGTCTCCCTCCTTCCTTCCTTTCCTTGTTTTCTTCTTTTTCTTTTTTTTTTTTCAATAAAAAAGTATTTTGGATATTTAAAAACATGAAGAATAATTTTTAATTTTCAACTTTTCTGAAAATGTCAGTCCGTTACTACTTTTAACAGCTAGGCCCTTGCCGTAACTTCGACTTTTATTTTTAGAATTATGAAGCGCACAATACATAAATACATTCTCACTGTCAAAGATCCAAGCAAGACTGAAGTTAGATATATATTAAAAATATTAAAGGCTTTCTTTATATTCTCTTCTCACTTTCATCCTCAGACTTCTAAAAATGTGCTGTGGGTCCTCTCAGGCTTTTTGTGTGCTTTTGCTGCATGGAACTCACACACACTGCGTTAGAGTCTATTGCTAATAAACGATCCCAGGACATAGTGGTGTGAAACTGCCACCACTTATTTTCTCAGAGTTTCCACTGGTCAGAAATCTGGATGGGGCTTAGCTGGGTGCATCTGACTCTCATGAGGTTTCAGTCAAGCTGAGAGCTGGGCTGTTGTCTCATCTGAACACCCAACTGGAAGAGGATCTACTTCCAAGCTCTCCCACGTGGCCGCTGACTGGGGACGTCAGCTCTCTGCCATATGGGCCTCTCCACATGGACTGGCTTCCTTCAGCGCAAGCAAGAAAGTGAAAGATGCCCCAGACACAAGCCAATGTGACATCTTGTCCCTTTTGATGTTTTCTGTTCATTAGAAGAGAATCACTGTGTCCAGTCCTCTCCAAGGGAGGGAGTTACATAAATGCATGAACACCAGGAGGGCAGGGGCAAGCAGGAGGCAGCTCAGGGCTGCCAGGCACACCTGCACCTCCCCACCCAGATCCCCTTCACCTCCTTACAGATGCAGTCGTGATGTCTCTGGGGTCTACCCTGACCATTTTAAATACTGATGCTCTCAATCTCTCATCTCTTCTGCTTTTTTTATTCTAGCATAGCATTTATCATCTTCTAATATTCTAAATCAATTTTTTTTTTTAGTCTGTCACCCAGACTGGAGTGCAGTGGCGTGATCTCGGCTCTCAGTTCACTGCAACCTCCACCTCCCAGGTTTAAGTGATTCTCTTGCTTCAGCCTCCGAGTAGTTGGGATTATAGGTGCGTGCTACCACCATGCAAGGCTAATTTTTGTATTTTTAGTAGAAACGGGGTTTCACCATATTGGCCAGACTGGCCTTGAACTCCTGACCTCAAATGATCTGCCCGTCTCGGCCTCCTAAAGTCCTGGGATTATGAGTGTGAGCCACCACACCCAGCCTAAATTACTTATATAATGTTAATTTCTTTTTTTGTGAGGCAGAGTCTCACTTTGTCACCCAGGCTGGAGTGCAGTGGCACAATCTTGGCTCACTGTAACCTCTGCTCTTGGGTTCAAGTGATCCTCCTGCCTCAGCCTCCCAAGTAGCTGGGATTACAGGCACCTGCCACCACACCTGAGTAATTTTTGTATTTTTGTTAGAGATGGGGTTTCATCATGTTGGCCAGGGTGGTCTTGAGCTCCCAACTTCAAGTAATCCACCTACCTCGGCTTCCTAAAGTTCTGGGATTACAGGCATGAGCCACCACACCAGGCCTTATAACGTTAATTTCTATGTCTCCCAATCTAAATATAAGCTCCATGAGGACAGATTTTTTTGTCTGTTTTATTCTCTGTTTACCCAGCATCTAGAACAGTGCCTGCACACTGACACTCAGTACATATTTGTTTATTCGGTCCTACGTGCAGAGTCATATAGTTTGATTTTCTATAATATGTCTTGGAATATTAACAAGGTAGTGCACAGAAGTCTACTTCACTCTTTCAAATGATTGTCTAAGAGTCCACATTGTGGATATTCCATAGATTGTTGAAATGTTTCCCTCTCGATGGATATTTAATGATTTCTGTGTTGTCACTATTTTAATATATGCTGTCACAGATATCCTCAAATATGCCTCTTTATGCATATGTGTGAATAATTATGAAAGAAAGGCCCCTAGAAGCCAAACAGTCACTGTAAGCCCTTGTCTTTTTGTGGTTGAATTATACAAGAAGGAAATTCCATAAGGGCCCTTTTCCTTGTTGTTTGCTTTAAAGTTGAGCCATGTTAACGGACTGCTTTACCTTCCTTTTCATTGACATTTAATTTTGTGTGGCTTGCATGGTGAGCTTGGGGTGCTAGCTCCCTGTTAGCTGTTGGGTCTTGTCTGAGAGGTGTCATTTATGCCACTATAGTACTGCTACTTCTGTAGAGTTAGAATAACTGAAAGGCATGGCATCCTGGTTTGTGTAAGGTGTCGTGGTGAACCTGGAGATAAAACGTTACTTTAGTTCTCTAGAAACTTGCACTGTACTTTGTCACTGAACATATTAACACGTGAAATAATCGGCAAGAATTTAGGCAATGAGTCAGAAATAAGTGTGAGCAATTTATAGGCAAGAGAGGGCCTGGAAAGGAGCGTGGGGAGAAAGAATGCCACAGAAATGCTTTGGTTGACTCAGAATCCTTTGCAGTTGCATCCACAATGCCTGGGGACCATCAGAATGTCCCCTGCACACGCGGCAGATTGACCGACGATTCAGTCTGAGCTTTCGTCTGAGGAATGCTGGGTAGCAGACAAGCGGCTGATCATGGTCCCCAGAAAACTCTGAGTCACAGTTCTGGTGTGATCAGGACTTCCAAATCTCTTTCTGGCAATGACATGTGGCCCAGCGTGACCCCAGGGGCCATCCCTCTTACCTCCTTTCTCCTCTTCTGCCTGGGACTTTGCGGTCATTCGCTCCTCTGCCAACTTCCATTGCACAAGCACACAATTTCCCATTTGCAAATATTTGCTCTCTGTCTGTGAGCATGGCATGACTGGAACCTGTTATGAAATCAAATCATTGCCCTGGCTCACCCTCAAGGGCCAAATTACCCTGACATAAAGAAATTCCTGCAGCATACATGGGCCTGCGCCCCTCCTCTGTCGCTGTTCCCAGAAGGTTGTCTGCTTGCTCTGGAGGAATTCCCACGAGCCTGACCTGGCTTGTGCTTCAATCACAGCTGTAAAAAGGGTGGAAACATGGAAACCAAGTCTCTCTCAAGGACGGTAGGATGTGTAATAAATAGAAGGTGAAAGTCAGAGTGCCGAAACCCCAGTGTGTCCCGGGACAACATGGCTGCTGCTACACCACCCAGCACACAGTAGGTCCTCAACGAATGTGTGGTGAATATTGGGTAGTAGCAGAAGAGTGCTTCTGTTTTTTGTAAGAACCCCTGGCAAACCAGCTCTATTTCTTCCTGGCACAGCTTCATCCAAATGAACCAGTGAAAATGAGCACTGAGAGGCATTCTGGAAAGAGAAGCCTTAAAGAGCAGCCTAGGGCTGGGAGTGGATTGGCAGCCGGGGCTCACAGCCTTTGGCCTTGGTGCTCCCCACTAGTGTTGTGGGGGGGTGGGGAGGGTGGGGGAGTGGGTGGCTCATTTGGCCACATTAATGCGAATACATCTCAGGTTTCTTTTGGTTCCAGCTGGGGCGTGCACTGTTCTTTGCTGGTCTGTGGCCTCCCAGTGGCACCTGCGGCCTCCAGGAGGCTGTCATGCTCCCATTGTGGCTGCCGGAAGTATCTGGAGCTCTCCTTCCTCACCAGCTTTGCTCTGACATTTCCAAACTTTTCAAAGCACTTTCCAAGTCACCATCTCACATCATGCATGCTGACTGAGGTGCAATTGAGATTTCTTTTTACATATTAAGATGACTACATAGCTCAGGGGGAATAGCAGCGTTTCTAAAAATAAAAGGCAAAGTCCCCAAAACCCAAACCAAGGCAGCCCCCTGGCACCAAGCAGCCTGAAAGTGCCCCGGCCCAGAAGCTAACCAAAACCAAAACCGAAAACCCATTATCTCCTTTGCCAACCTACCAGCCCAAATTGTTTTGTCAGGACAGACGGGTCTGGCGTTTCAACACCAGAGGGCGCTGGTGGTCAAGTTATGTAGACAACTTGGTTGCCCTTGTCAAGAATTCTCAATTTGGCTCCTTTTTTCTTCTCCTTTCTGTCACCTCACAAAGAGGCAGAAGACAGCTCTCATGGGTTTGGTGGGCGGGGCAGGCGAAGTGAATGAGCATCAAAGGGCAGCTGATGCAATGGGGCGGGGGAGTGGGGACAGAATCCTGGGCACAGTGCTATTGCTGGAGTCTCTGATGAGCCTGCTGATCAGTTATTAGTGATAACTCCGTTAGTCAAGTGGGTGCCATGGCCAGGCTGCGATGGAGGTTTCTTGTTTGTTTTTGTTCTGAGAAAGTCACCCTGCCACCACCTCACACCACCCCCACCGTTAGCTCAGTGGGCATCTTGGGTGCAGTAGCTTGGTTGAACTCTCGAGGCTGAGTTGCGGGGGCTCTCTCCAGACGGGACCAGGTTATGTTGAGTGTTCTGGAGGTCTGGCTACTCATCCTGCCTGGCTTCATTCCAGGAACAGTTTTGGCTTTTAAACATTTTTTAGTAGACTTCATTTTTAGGGTAGTTTTAGGTTCACAACAAAATTGGTCAAAGGTATCAAGAGTTTCCACATACCTTCTGCCTCCACACGTGCACTGCCTCCCTCACCATTAGCATTCTGCACCAGAGTGGTGTATTTGTTAATGGTCAATGAACCTTCGTGGATACACCATCTTCAAAGTCCATAGTTTACATTAGGACCTGGTGGTGTTTAGTACATGGTTTTGGGCAAATGTATAATGACATGAATCTGCCGTTACAGTATCTTACAGAATAGTTTTACTGCCCTAAAAATCCTCTATGCTCTGCCTCTTCATCCCTCCCTCTCTCCTAACCTCTGGTAAACACAAATCTTTTTTTTTCTTTTTCTTTTTTTTTGTTTTTTTGAGATGGAGTTTTGTTCCTGTTGCACAGGCTGGAGTACAATAGCGCGATCTTAGCTCACCACAACCTCCGCCTCCTGGGTTCAAGCAATTCTCCTGCCTTAGCCTCCTGAGTAGCTGAGATTACAGGCATGCGCCACCACACCTGGCTAATTTTGTATTTTTAGTAGAGACAGTATTTCTCCATGTTGGCCAGGCTGGTCTAGAGCTTCAGACCTCAGGTCATCCACCTGCCTCGGCCTCCCAAAAGGCTGGGATTACAGGCGTGAGCCACCGCTAATCTTTTTACCACTTCCATAGTTTTACCTTCTCCAGAATATCCTATAGTTGGAATCATATAGGGGGTAGCCTTTCCAGATAGACATATTTCACTTAGCAATATGCATTTAATGTTCCACTATGTATTTTCACAGTTGATAAGCTCACTTCTTTTTAAGGCTGGATAATATTTCAGTGTCTGGATATACCGTAGTTTATCCGCTCACTTACTGAAGGACACTTTGCTTGCTGTCAGATTTTGGCAATTATGAATACTACTGCTATAAACATCCATGTGCAGGTTTTTTATATGAACATAAGTTTTCACCTCATTTGGGTGAATATCAGTAGTGTAATTGCTGGATCTTATGGGAACAGTATATGTAGTTTTGAAAGAAACTGCCAAACTGTCTCCCAAAGTGGCTAGACCACTGTGCGTTCCTACCAGCAATGAATAAAAAGTTTCTGTTGCTTTGTGTCCTGAATAGCGTTGGGTTTTATCAGTGTTTTGTATTTTGGCCACTTTAATAGGTGTGTAGTGGTATCTCATTGTTGTTTTAATTTGCAATTTCCTAATGACATATGATGTGAAGCATCTTCTCATATGCTTATTTGCCATCTGAATATCTTCTTTGGTGAGGTGTATGCTCAAGTCTTTTGCCCACTGGGTTATTCATTTTGCTGTTGTTGAGTTTTAAGAGTTTGTTGCCTATTTTGGATAATAATCCTTTATCATATATGTCTTTTGTAAATATTTTCTCCCAGCCCGTTACTTGTCATCTCATTCTATTGACAGTGCCGTGGTTTGGTTGGTTGGTTTGTTTTCGTTTGGGGGTGTAGGGGACAGAACAAAAGTTTTTTATTTTAATGAAGTTCAGCTTATCAGCTATTTCTTTCATGGATCATGTCCATGCATCATGATGTTGCATCAAGAAAGTTATCTCTGAGCTGAGGCAGAAGAATTGCCTGAACCCAGGAGGCGGAGATTGCGGTGAGCCGAGATCACGCCATTGCACTCCAGCCTGGGTAACACGAGTGAAACTCTGTCTCAAAAAAAAAAAAAAAAAAAATTATTTCTGTAGCCAAGGTTACCTATATTTTCTTCTATATTATCTTCGAGGAGTTTCATAGTTTTGCCTTTTACATTTAGGTCTACCGTCCATTTTGGATTCATTTTTGTGAAGGCTGTAAGGTCTGTGTCTAGATTCACTATTTTGCATGTCTAGTTTTTCTAGCAACATTTGTTGAAAACTGTCTTTGCTCCACTTTATTGCCTTTGCTCTTTTATCAAAGATCAGTTGGCTATATTTGTTTGGGTCTGTTCTGGCTCTCTATTCTGTTCCATTAATCTATTTGTCTGTTCCATTGATCTTTTGCCAATTCCATGTTGGCTTGATTACTTTAGCTTTATAGTAAGTCTTGAAATTGGGTAGTGTCAGTGTTCTGACATTGTTCTTTTTTTTCAATATTGTGTTAGCTATTCTGGGTCTTTTGCCTCTCCATATAAACTTCAGAATGAGTTTGTCGATATCCATAAGTAGCTTGCTGGGGTTTTGATTGAGGTTGCATTGAATACATAGATCAAGTTTGGAAAGACACCTTGACAAATGCTGAGTCTTTCTATCCATGAATATGGACTATCTCTACATGTATTTAGTTCTTTATTTCTTTCACAAGGGTTTTACAGGTCTACTCGTATAGATCTTGTACATATTTTGTTAGATTTATATGCAAGCATTTCATTTGGGGGAATGATAACATATATGGTTTTGTTTTTAATTTTAAATTCCCTTTGTTCATTACTGGTGTATTAGAATAACAATTGACTTTTGTATATTAACTTTGTATTCTTCAATCTTGCTATAATAATTATTAGTTTCAGAAGTCTTCTGTTGATTCTTTTGGATTTTCTACACAGACAATCATATCATCTACAAACAAAGATAGTTTTATTTCTTCCTTTCTAATCAGTATAATTTGTATTTCCTTTTCTTGTCTTACTGCATTAGTCAGAACTTCCAGTATAGTGTTGAAAAGGAGTGGTGAGAGGGAACTTCCTTTTTGTGTTCCTGTAGGGTTTTTGTTGATGTTCTTTACTAAGTTGAGACAATTCCCTTTTATTCCTTGGTTGCTGAGATATTTCATCATAAGTAGGTTTTGGATTTGTCAAATGTTCTGTCTACATCTATTGTTAGAATTATGTGATTATTTTTCTTTAGTCTATTGATACATTGATTACATTAGTTGATTTTCAAATGTTGAACCAACCTTGCTTGCCTGATATAAATCCCGCTTGGTCACGATGTATGATTCTCTTTATAAATTGTTGGATTGAATTTGCTGATTGTTGTTGAAGATTTTTGCATTCATATTCATAAGAGCTATTGGTTCATAGTTTTTAAAATAATATCTTGCTTTGGTATTACAGTAATGGTGGCCTCATAAAATGAGTTAGGATATAGTCCCTTTGTTTCTTTCTTCTAGAAGAGATTATAGAGAATTGATATAATTTCTGGCTTAAGTGTTTGGTAGAATTCACCATTTGGGCCTAGTACTTTCTGATTTGGAAGGTTATAAATGATTGATTCTATTGCTTTACAAATAGACCTATTTGTATTGCCTATTTCTTCTTGTGTGAGTTTTGGCAGATTGTGTATTTTAAGGAATTAGTCTTATTTTGTGGAGGTTATCACATTGGTGGGCATAATATTCTTTATAATACTCCTTTATTATTCTTTTAATGTCCATGGGATTTGTAGTGATGTCCTCTCTTTTATTTCTGATATTGATAATTTGTGTCTTCTCTCTCTCTCACTAGCGCTACTAGAGGCTTATTGAGTCTGTTGATCTTTTCAAAGAAACAGCTTTTTGTTGTTGATTTTTCTCTATTGATTTTCTGCTTTTAATTCAATTGATTTTTGTTCCAATTCTTATTTCTTTTCCTCCTGCTTACTTTGGATTTAAGGAAGCTTACTTCTGTCTCCTTTTTCTAGTTTCCTAAGACAGAAGTTTAGATTATTGATTTTTAGATATGTTTCCTAATATATGCATTCAGTGCTGTAAACTTGCATTGAAGCACTGCTTTTGCTGTATCCCACTAATTTTGATAAGTTGTATTTTATTTTATTTCATTTTTTATTTTTATTTTATTTATTTATTTATTGGGGATGGAGTCTCACTCTGTCACCCAGGCTGGAGTGCAGTAGTGTGATCTCGGCTCACTACAACCTCTGCCTCCTGAGTTCAAGTGATTCTCCTGCCTCAGCCTCCCAAATAGCTGGGATTAAAGGCATACTCCACCACCCTGGCTAATTTTTGTATTTTTAGGAGAGATGAGGTTTTGCCATATTGGCCAGGCTAGTCTTGAACTCCTGACCTCAAGTAATCTGCCTGCTTTGGCCTCCCAAAGTTCTGGGATTACAGGCATGAGCCATCGTGCCTGGTTGATAAATTGTATTTTAATCAACTCAAAATATTTAAAAATTTCTCTTGAGATTTCTTTTCTCACTCATACGCTATTTAGCAGTATGTTTAATCTCCAAGTATTTTGGAATTTTTGAGCTGTCTTTCTGTTATTGATTTCTAGGCTAATTCTATTGTGGTCTGAAAGCTGACGTTGTATGATTTCCATTCTTTTAAATTTGTGAAGGTGTGTTTTATGGCCCAGAAATGTGGTCTTTCTTGGTGATTGCTTCATGTGAGCTTGAAAAGAATATGTATTCTTCTGTCACTAAATGAAGTTGTTGATCGATGTTAGTTATATTCAGTTGATTGCTGTTGCTGTTGATTCAACTATATTCTTAACTGATTTTCTGCCTGCTGGATCTGTTTATTTTTGAATAAAGGAGTGTTGAAGTCTCCAACTGTAAAAGCAACAGCATCTGTTTATCCTTGTAGTTCCATCAGTTTTTGCCTCACTTCTTTTGATGCTCTGTTTTTAGGTACATGCATGTTAAAAATTATATCTTTTTTGAGAATTGACCTTTTTATCCCTGATAACTTTCTTTGTTCTGAAGTCTTCTGTGTCTGAAATTAGTTTAGCTATTTCTGCTTTTTTGGGATTAGTCTTAGCATGGTATATCTTGCTCTATGTCTTTACTTTTAATCTGTATGTGTCTTTAAAGTGGGTTTCTTGTGAACAACATATAGTTAGTTGAGTCTTGTTTTTATGATCCACTCTGGCAATCTGTCTTTTAATTGGCATATTTAAACCATTGACATTTGAAGTCAATGATTATTGATATAGCTGGGTTAATATCTACCATACTTGGCACTGTTTTCTATTTATTGCCCTTATTCTTTGTTTCTGTGTTAGTCTTCCACTCATTTTCTGCCTTTTGTGGTTTTAATTGAGCATTTAATATGATCGTATTCTGTTTCTCTCCTTTCTTACCATATCATTTATGCTTTTTTTTTTTTTTACTTATTTTAGTGGTTGCTGTAGAGTTCGCAATATGCATTTACAACTAATCTAAATCCACTTTCGAATAATATTGTGCTGTTTCATGACAGTACAAGTACCTTATAACAAAATTATCCTAATTCCTCCCTGCCATCCTTGTTGCATTACTGTCATTTATTTCACTCATACATAAGCATACCTAGCATATGTGTAAACACTATAATCACACATAATCGGCATGTTGTTAATACTATGATTTAGAACAAATTGTTAACTGTTAGATTAAGAATAAAAACAAAAGTTTTTATTTTACCTTCACTTATTTCTTCACCTTTCTTTACCTGCTCTCTTTCTTATGTAGATCCAAGCTTCTGAGCTGTTATCACTTTTCTCCGAAGAACTACTTTTAACATTTTTTGCAAAACAGATCAGTGCCAATAAATTCTTTCAATGTTTGTTTGTCTGAGGAAGTTTTAATTTCTCCTTCACTTTTGAAGGATAATATTGCAGGGTAGAGAATTCTAGGTTGGTGGGGTTTTTATCTCAACATTTTGAATTTGACTTTATTCTTGCTAGCATGGTTTCTGAGGAGAGGTTGGATACGATTCTTATTTTTTCTCCTTTATACGTAAAATTCTTTTGTCCTTTGACTTCTTTAAGCATTTTTTAAATCATTGATTTTCTGTAGTTTAGAAATGATATGCCTAGGTATAGTTTTTGTTTGTTTGTTTGTTTTTGGCATTTATCCTGCGTGGTGTTCTCCAAACTTCCTGGAGCTGTGGTTTGTTTTGGCGTCTGACGTTAATTTTGGGAAGTTCTCAGTCCTCATTGCGTCAAATGTTAATATTTTTTCTGTTCCTTTCTCTGTCTTCTCATAGTGGTAGCCTCGTTATGCATATGTTACACCTTTTGTAGTTATCACATAATCCTTGGATATTTTTTCCAGTCTTTGTTCTCTTTATTTTTTCATTTTTGACTGCTATGGATATGTCCTGAAGCTCGGAGATTGTTTCTTCAGCCATGTCTAGTCTACTAATAAGCCCATCAGAAGCATTCTTCATTTCTGTTAGTGTTTTTGATCTCTGGCATTTCTTCTTGATTCTTTCTTGGAATTTCCATCTCTCTGTTTCTGTTGCCTATGTGTTCTTACATGCTGTGTACATTATCCATTAGAACTCTTTGCATATTAATCATAGTTGTTTTAAATTCCCAGTCCGATAATTCCAGCATCCCTGCTACATCTGAGTCTAGTTCTGATGCTTTTCTTGTCACTTCAAACTGTGTTGTTGTTTATGCCTTTTAGGATGCTTACAATTTTTTTCTTGCCAGATATTATGTACTGGGTAAAAGGAACTGCCAGTAAATAGGCTGTTAGGAATGTGAGTCAGGTGTGGAGGAGGGCAAGTATTCCATAGACCTGTGATTCGGTCTTTTCATGAGTGTGTGCCTTTGAGCTGTGACCCTCACAAGTGCTGTTCAGTCCTCCCTTGGCCTTAGGTAGGACAGGATGGCTAATGTGGGCTGGAGTTGGGGATTTCCTTGCCCCCAGATCAATCAGGGCCTGATCAAACCTCAATAGTTTAAGCTCTGATAAAATAGTTTCTCCTAAGGGAAGGCCTCATTAAGAAGAGCAGAGTGTTCTGGCCTGTTTTTTGAAAAAATGGTTCTCTCCTCGCGTTCCTCACCCCCAACCCCGACACTGGAATCATGAGATTTTCTTTATATTTACTAGGAGAATCTAGTTGATCTCCTAAAGAGCACAACTCTCCAATGAAGGCAGCAAAGTCTATCAACTCAATGACTGGGTCCTCCTTAGAGTTTTTGACTCTTGGACTTGTCTGGCTCTGAGCCCCCCAATTTGTCAATTACAGTTACAGTTTTTCTACCCCGGCATTGTTCCTACAGAGATTTCTGCTTCGATAAACTGTGATTCTCTGTATTCACCTGGCTGGCTGGCTAATTTTGGGAGCAGCAGTTTCAGTTTGCCCTAGGACCTCACTTCACTTGGTGGATCTTGGAAGAGCTGTTAATTTTGCAGTTTGTTCAGCGTTTTGCTTGTTAGAATGGAGGGCTGCTGACTTCTAAGCTTTTCACGTGCCAGGTTGGAAATGAGCAGGTTGCTTTCACGTTTGATCTCCTACACCAAGGACTGCTAAGGGAAGAGGGAAAAACAAATTCATTGAATTCAGACTGTAGATCTGAAAGGGGCCTTAGAAGTCCAACCACTGGTCATTCTTCTAGTAATGTTCTAACATTTTAATAAAGTAATGGAGTAGACTGTATTCACGTGACCTATTTGGGTCCAGAATTCAAATTAGCTTTTTTCAGAGAAAGGAATTAAGTTCTTCTAGAGTCAGTGTCCATTCCCTGGAAGGAAATGTAAATGTGACATTTACTTACTTACCTATTTTAATATACATAGAAAGAAGGAAGCAACTAGAAACAGTGGTTATCTCTGCAAGGTGGTTGAATGGATGATTTTGTTCCGTATGATGGAAGAATTATATATATATATATTTTTTTCCTATATTTTCTAAATTCTATCTCAAATGAACATGAAATACTTCATGAATATGTAATACAATCTCAAAGAAAAGAAGTAACATCGTAGGCCATGAATATTTATCTGTCTTTCCTCCATGTCTCCTCACAGTCTGCAAAATGAATGTTCACCGTCGATGTGAGACCAACGTGGCTCCCAACTGTGGAGTGGATGCCAGAGGAATCGCCAAAGTGCTGGCCGACCTGGGCGTCACCCCAGACAAAATCACCAACAGCGGCCAGAGGAGGAAAAAGGTAGCTGGCTGTTTGGTAGTGTTTCTGGAGGCCTGCTCAGGCTAGCGTCTCTGTGCTGGCTTCCAGAGAGTGCTCTGGAGCGAGGTAGTAAGATTCCTGGGTTTGAGGTATTTTACTCAAAACCACGAGTGCTTAAAGAAAAAACCAAAGAGAGAGGCCAGGCAGGTAACATTAACGTCTTCTTCAGCCGAAAACAAAGCAAGCCTCGGGTTATGTCTGCCAGAGAAACATAAGCGTGGAGCTGAGGAATTTGAAATTCCTTCTAGAAAATGCTTAACAACTCTATACAAGGAAATGGACTTATCTGCTTCCAGAACTGGCATGAAAGCAATGTCAGTGTCTGAACTTCACCCTTGGTATCATTATAATGAAGATAAATGGATGAAGCACTGGAACCACATTCTTTTCTAGGGAGGAAGCCAAGATGATTTGTGATAGTACCAGCACTGAGCTGCCCGGGGAATATTGTTAATGTCTTGCAACATAAAACATCTGGGCTTTTCTTTGGAGACCAAAACTGTCTCTATCTCTGTGACATTCTAAATATCAGTAAGAAGAGATCCATTTGCCAAAATGTTATTTTGGTAAGTCAGGGCCCACAGATGTAAACAGAGGGAAAGGCATCCGTAGCATTTCGTTTGTAGGCTCTTCTTTAGCCCTGGCTTCTAGCCTAGAAAATTTAAGAGGTCTTTGAAAAGTAAGCTATGAGAAAATTAGAACCATGTTCACAGGGCAGGAAATCTTGGTGAAGGGTGCAGTGGCAAACATCCTCAAGCCCCCTGCTAGAAAAGCGAGCCTGACTCTAGGTACCTCTGCAATCTTGACGCCTAAATAGTCTCCGTAAATTTTGCCCTGACACGCCTTCAAAAGGCATTGCCTACATTTCCTGGCTATATTCTCCTGTTAGAAGCTACCCGTGGCTCTTTCATGTTGCTTTCCTTCTATAGGAAAGGTTGGAATATTTTTATTTTCTTAAACTTCTCCTTCTACTCTGTGTTCTCAGTAAGCAAAGCTGTTTTGCAAGTTTGTGGAAAAAAATTCTCTTCTCCCTGGTTGAGATAACTGGGATTTTGTGCTTTGGGTGGCTCTTCTCAGCTCTGTAAATCCCAGTGGTGGAAACAGGACCTCAGTCGCTGACCTAGGGCACTGGAATGACAAGTAGAATATCGGTACCCAAGCATGCTAGGGCCCTGCCGAAGAGGTGAGTTGAGCAAACGCTCTGTGATGACAGTGTTTTGCAGACACATTTGTATAAGCTCCAGAGAGAGCCATTTTCAGGGGATATGGTTTTCTTTTTTTTTTTTTTTTTTTTTTTTTTTGAGACGGAGTTTTGCTCTTGTTACCCAGGCTGGAGTGCAATGGTGCAATCTCGGCTCACTGCAACCTCCGCCTCCTGGGTTCAGGCAATTCTCCTGCCTCAACCTCCTGAGTAGCTGGGATTACAGGCACGCGCCACCATGCCCAGCTAATGTTTTGTATTTTTAGTAGAGAGGGATTTCACCATGTTGACCAGGATGGCCTTGATCTCTTGACCTTGTGATCCACCCGCCTTGGCCACCCAAAGCGCTGGGATTACAGGCTTGAGCCACCGCACCCGGCATAAGGGGATATGGTTTTCATTCTTGTCTAGAAGTAAATTAAGATGGGTTCTTTGTCATGAAGCATTTAAAAGAAAACTCAGTCCCCGCTGTCTTTGCCCTGTATTTACATGGGGTGTCCTGCCAGCTCTGTACATTGTCTGCCTGTCTTGGATTTGGAAGAACCAAGAGGTAAGAAGCCAACATGAGAAATTCAAGAAGAGGCAGGGCAGCAGGCTGAGGGTCTGTAGTCCCGCCATTTTTATTGCTGGGATGCTTCTGATGCAAAAATTGGAAAAAGCCAAGTTGTAACTCAAGTCACTATGAAAGGATGGCAGAGAAGTGCCCTTGGTCTGAAGCTCAAAGGCTTCTTTGCAGGAACATCAGACTTTCTGGTGCTTTGGTAGCCCTCATGTTGCCCCTTGCAAGTAGTCCCTCATCCAGAAAGGATGTGTGTGCACAGCGGATTGGTCAAGAGTAAGTGCAAAAAGGGAGCAAAAGTGTTTGTGATCTTTCAGTCCAAACCACTGGTGTTAATGGAGACTCAAAGTGGATATGCCAGCATCTATGCCAAGGAACAAGTCTCGCTAAGTGTTCTATTAAAATTTGCCAACAAATACCAATACATCTGAAAATAGTTATTGAGCATCTCTTTTGTGTCTTACTTTGTGTAAGTCACTAGGGGCAGTAAAAGTGCCAGGCAGAGTCTTACCTTCAAAGAACTTATAGTCTACTTGAGTAGAGAACCCCTCACAATATACACATGAAGATACTAACCATGGAAAACTGAATAAGATAATAAGTAAGTGCCAAACACTTATAGGTGTCAGAGACAAGTGTCACATTGCTTTGCATGAGATAACTTGCATTGCTTGGATGGGTGGAGGGGGGCTTTATGGAAGACGTGGGGTTGAGCTTTGCTCAGAAAGGTCAATTGTATTTGGAGAGAATAAATAGTGAACAAACTGAAGTCTCTTGTTTTCTTCCCTTTAATTGGCAAATGAAACCTTGAGTCTGTGCTTTCAGAATATCAATTCAGCAAGTGCCACTGGGTACCAGGAACTCTTTTTTTTTGTTTTTGTTTTTTTTGTTTTAGCAGTTTTTAATGAAAGTTGTATGTAAGATTTATTCCTGAATCCTCTCAATTGTTTTTTCCTTGTGTTTGCCCTTCTCCTTTCCTTCTTGGTGAGATGTGGGTTTCCGTTCAAGGATCTTGCGGTCTTTGTCCAGCTTTAGCCTGGTGTTAACCACCCTGCTGGAGTAGATGCCCACGTGGACAGTTGTGCCATTAGCCTTTTCCTGCTGTGCCCGTTCAGTGTAGGTGACATATTTCTTCCTGTAAATCTGGACTACTTTTTCAATTTGCTGACCTTTATAGTGTCCTTGCACAACCCAAACTACTTCATCGTTTTGGATGGGCTTGGATCAAACACTGTACCTCTGTCTCAGCTCTTTGGAATGAGGGGAAGACATCATCTTCCTGTGAATGTGGGAAGATGCATTGAAATGCCTTTTGTGGTTCTTGCTTTGGTCAGAAGTCACAAAGGAACTGAACTTCATTTTGGCTACTTTGGTGATGGCTGCGGAAGGGAAGAGGTCTACTGAGTTCCCGCTGCGCTGGGAACTGTCACAGCTCTTGTATGCCATCTTGATGCTTTTGATGTCAGGAAACTCTCAACCCTCCCTTCTGATGCCTCTGTCCCTGCTTTCTCTCCTCTCTAGCTCATTGCTGGTGCCGAGTCCCCGCAGCCTGCTTCTGGAAGCTCACCAAATGAGGAAGATCGATCCAAGTCAGCACCCACCTCCCCTTGTGACCAGGGTGAGACCCTCAGATTTGCTTCCTGACCTCCGAGCTCTGCCATTGGATGGACCAAGGAGCTCTGAGGCCTCTTTAAGAGTGAGCTTGTTAGCTGAAATAGCTAGCAGCCCTGGTGGATTTTCACACACCCTTTCCCTGTTGATTTAATAGTTCTTTTGTTCTACAAGACCTTCTTGAGGGCTAGACACTCCGTGGCCATGTCTGCCGTAAATTCTTCCAGGCCAGGGTAACAGGAGGGCGAGTGTATGATGTTATGGTTCTCTGTTTTCCTTGCCTCTTTCCCTGGTTCCAAGTGTACGGGAGAGAGAAGGGTACAGCTCCTTCTCTTAAAGCTCTTGTCTGGCCCTAGACCTGTCAACGCCCTTCAGTTGAGTTTGACAGCCCCTCCCCTGTCATCATACCCAAAACCTGGGATCAGCTTGAGTTAGGGGCTGGGTGAGGGAGGATGTCCTCTATCCTGGCCTTTGGGTGTGTGGGGATGGAAAGATGAAGCCAGAGAGAGACTGAGAAAAGAAGTGGGAAGAAGGCCAGCCCTAGGCCTGATTCCCTTCTGCAGCTCAGCCCTGGATATCTCCTTCTGTCTGAATATGCTTTAAGCAATAAGTTCTGCAGACATGATATGCACAGTAATGCTTCTACAGCCATCTGAGAGTGTTGAGGCTGAGGAGGGACGTCCTTGCAAAACCTCCTACTCTGGTGGCCATAAGCAGATATGGCTGGTAAGGGACATAGGTATCTGCAGAACGGGAATAAGCATCATAGCCTGACAATGGTGCCTTGGTATTTCTGTCTCCCTTCTTGTATTCATTGTCCTAACTTGATGCTCACACCCACTCTATGTTGGTGCTTCATTACTGTACTCCCAGGTTGGCGAGTGGAAAGTGGAAGGTCAGAGTGTTGAAAGGTCTGTCCCAAGGTTTGGAGATTAGTCAGGCAGGGCGGTACCCACGCTGGCTGAGGGGCCCACTCTCATCAAACCTTCCTTGGAGGTCACCATCATGACCCAGACCTTCTTACCCAGGAGTCAATAAAAGAGCTTTAGGGGTCATGCTCTAGCCCTGAGGCCACAAAATAATTGGTCTCGGTCCCTCTTCGTACTACTCCAATTAACTTTGTTTCTTTATACGCTACCTCATTCCAAAAGAGATTTGAAGCCTTCCTAAGTAGCCTGCCAGTACTCTGGGGCTGCAGAACTTGTAGGAAAATTTCACCTGTCCCTTTTTGATGCTGAGATCCCCTTGGGGAGCTTCAGGGAGACAGGCTCATGTGGGAAAGATATCTCTGCACCCAAGTAAGATTGCAGAGACCACGGTTTCTAGGCCTGGCTCCTGTCCCGTATGCGCTCTGGCTCCGAGCTCTGCCATTGGATGGATGCAGTGGCAGGATTCAGTGCCCCCAGGGCCTCTGCTTATCCCACTTGACACAGGGGCCACGATTTCCCAGCAGTGATGTGAGCACAGATGTCCCTGTGAGCAGGACATGGCATTATTACAGAACAGAAATAAGACATTGGTTTTTTTCTTCCCTTCTAAGAACACGTAGAAAAACCTTTTCTTCAAGCTTTGGTGTTCTCAAGCAACTGTGTTCTGCCTTCCAAAATCCATTTAATATCTGAGGCTTTTTAGCTCTTTGGTGAGATTAAAACTTACTTAGTGAAGCTAAGTGATAAGTAGATCTCTACCAAATTGGCATGGAGAGTGTCTGCAGACTCAGCAGCTTTCCCTCCCTCCACCCTCCCCAACACATCTCAGGAGCCAAACTCCAGATCTAGAAAAGATCTCCGGATTCCTTGAGTGAGCCCTTGTGGGACTCTGTCCTTCTGAAAAGAAGCTGAAGATCTCTTTCTGTCATTCATACCTAATTCTGATTCCCAAGGGTTAATAGGCTGTGTTCCCCTCCTGTAATCCCAGTTATTCACAAGCATCTTTTCAGATTGGATTATGCTCAAGATGCCCATTTCCACACAGAAGGGTGTGTGTCTTGATGAATGAGTTGCTAACAGTAAAGCTTCTTCAAATAGGAAAGGTCAGAGGATCATCCAGCATTATCTCCCGCAAGTGATTCAGGTCATAATCTCCAGAGGGGGGCACAAGACTGTCTCATAGTTGAGAAGTTGTACTGAGGAATTCCCACCGCATTGGAGATAAGTTTGCAGTGTGTCACTTGGGGAAGCAATTCTTTTGTTAATGATAAGCCCGTTGCTGGTTTTGTTAGATAACCTTGTGTGAGATGGGTATTTAGAAGAAACCCGGAAACAAGACTGAATCAAGGCTTTTAGAAGATATGAAGGTTTCCACCTTCAGTGATCAGCCACCATTCTGATGGCTCAGTTGTTGAAATAATTATATCACCAGTGATTACTGTGATGACAGATCTTGATTAGTTGTTCTCATCTTCAAATGAAACTTGAAGGGTACCTGTGACTGCAGAATTCCAGCAGGGGCCTAGATTTGTATGCTGCACCTAGAGCAGTGGAATAGGCCACCAGCCAATCGGGGCTTTCAGAGAGATGGCCAGGTCCAGTGAAATCTGCAGTTTACAAGGGCAGGGAAGGGACTGTGTCCTCTTCCTCTTTGCATACCTGGGCTCTGCTGCACATTAGGTGCTAAGGAGAGTGTGTTGAACAGAGGAAGAAACATACAAAGGGATGCCACACTGGGCCTGTTGCTATGAAGAACCAGAAAGAGGACTAAGGGCTCACAGGGGAAAGTCTGGGTGTTGAGTCCTAATGGAACAGGCGTATGAGGTCTGCACTAATGCAATTTCTTGTTCCCCTTTGCCCTAGAAATAAAAGAACTTGAGAACAACATTCGAAAGGCCTTATCATTTGACAACCGAGGGGAGGAGCACCGGGCGGCATCGTCTCCTGATGGCCAGCTGACAAGCCTTGGTGAGAACGGTGAAGTCCGACAAGGCCAGGCCAAGCGCCTGGGCCTGGATGAGTTCAACTTCATCAAGGTGTTGGGCAAAGGCAGCTTTGGCAAGGTCTGTGGCACACATGGGTGGAACTGCTGGTTTTGTTTTACCCCTTAGCATTGTTTCATCTGTTTGATCTAAGATTAAGAGAGGAACCTTTCAGCCAGATCTCATTAGGTTTTCTTTCCTTTCTGGTAAGTGCAAATGGCCTGAGGCCAAGCGGATAGGAGCCCTGGTTCTGCTATTAATTGGCCATATGAGACTTTCACCTAGTGATTTAACCTCTTTGGAATTCAGTTTTTCTCATTTGTTGAATGATGACAGCAATCAATTGAGATAGTGGATGAGAAAGTGCTTCGGAAAGTTTTAAAGTGTTCAGCACTCCATATCAACAGTAGTATCAATACGCTTCTTCCCGCCTTCAGAGATCCAGCTGAAATTCTGTTTTTAATTCATTATGAAGACTTTGAGAATGAATCTCTTCCCTCAGTAAACCTAGAGTTCAAAGCAAATTTAGCATGCATTACTTTGGAAGGTAAATGTTATTTAACTGATCTTTCTGGCATGTAATAAATGTTTTGTTTATCCTCTACATGTGGCAAGAGAATGAGAATAATCATCTCATGTCTTGGATCAGGGTCCTCTGCCCTTGGTGCCATTCTCCACATCCTGTTCCCCACTGAGATGAATGCAGTAGTGTGGGGTGTGGCCTTTAGTATGCTCAATAAAGCACTAATGGTGATCAGCCACCACTCTGATGGCTGGGTGAGATGGAAAAATAAGCCCTGTTCATTTTAGAAAGAAGATGAAGGGGCAGGGAGCAGAGGAAGCTGTTTGCATTTCACCTGAGATCTCTGATTGTCCCCTGGCTCTGTTCAGAGCTGAGCCTGGGAGTCACCTTTCTGGGACCTTCTGAGAGGTTCCGGGAGGTCCTGCTCTGGGGACCTGGAAGTGCCTCGGATCACATGCCCTGGTATGTCCTGGACTCTGTCCTAGACAGAGTTTCTGTCACCCAGACTGAAGTGCAGTGGCATGATCTTGGCTCACTGCAACCTATGCCTCCTGGGTTCAAGCGATTCTTCTCCTTCAGCCTCCCAAGTAGTTGGGACTGCAGGCGTGTGCCACCATGCCCCACTAACTTTTTGTATTTTTAGTAGAGACGGGGTTTTACCACATTAGCCAGGATGGTCTCTATCTCCTGACCTCGTGATCCACCCTCCCTGGCCTCCCAAAGTGCTGGGATTACAGGCGTGAGCCACCAAACCTGGCCACTTCCTGGACTCTTGAAAGCAGCAGCCTTTAGGTCAATCAGCTGGCCCATCCCACCTAGTTCCCAGCCATCTCACCTGCCCCTATCTCACCCTGAGATTACTTTGGTGGGAGGGTAACTGGGATTTACTTAAATGGCAAAAGCTGAAGCAATTACATTGTTTAGAGACTAGCTAAATAAGAAAAGTTCCTCTGGTTAGGCATAACTTTGGGGACGTGATCAGGATGTGTTCTAATTTTGAGCAAGACTCCAAGATTCTGGGTTTTCATATAGTGTAGGCAGGACGGGAACTTAGATGACTTTGGAGCATTTAGGTTATCTCTTAGTAAAAATCACAGCCAAAGTTTGAGCCAGTTTTAAAGAGTCAGTAAAATATGTGGGCGACAGAATGTCTTCAGGTTAACATCATGAATTCTTTCATTAAGTTTCTGATGGCTGGTTTTTAGCTTTGATGACTTACATTGGAATACTGTACTTAGGAGTTACTTATTTAAGAAGAGAAAGGCTTGTGACGTTTGTAGGTAAATGAGTGCAAAAATATCAAATGATAGGAACACTTTAAGAAAATAGAACTGTTAATTAGCTCTCTAGAAAAGGAATCACGTTTCCAGCTTCAAAGTTATAAAAGAAACCATAAAGGCAAACAAGGACAGATTCAACTACATAAAGATACAAGATTCTTTTCAGTAGAATAAAATAACAGAAAATCATAAAACAGGCTTAGAAAAACCTTTGCAGAAAGTAAAGGGTTAGTATCTTTATATATCATATGTGTATAAATTTGTAAGAAATTAATATGACAGTAGCATAACTAGACAAAGGAGATGTGAATAATTCACACAAAAAGAAATACAGTCAGAAAACAGATATTTTTAAAGTTTTAAGTTAAAATAGCACCAAGGTAACATTTCACACCTATTAAGTGAGAAGAGAGAGAGAGAAAAAAAACCTTTTTAAGTGAAAATACTCAATGTTGGTAAGTCACCATGAAACTCCAGCACTTCTACATTGCTAGTGGCATGTTGTACCACACATCCTTTTTGAAAATAGGAAATGTGCAAATAGGAAAGGGTTAAATGCTTAACCCTTTAATCTCCATGAGTTTCTTTTTTTTTTTTTTTAATCAGAGGCTGTGTTTTTTGCACTGTTTATCTAGTAACATGTCTGGCACTCAGTAGGTATCAGTAAATGTTGTTCAATGATAAATGGGTTTCACTAACTCACATGTACCTAGTATAACTAGAATATAAAAGCTATTCAATATTCCAGTTTTTCTCCATATTTAGGGACCTTACTGGAGGTGAGAATCTCATAAAAGTTTAGACAGACCCATTGACTCACTTAATGATCTATGTGATGTTTTGGTCTCATATTTGCAATTACTTAGCTTCCATTAATAAGTTCTGTTTCTTTTTTTTTTTTTTGAAATGAAGAAAAAAAAAAAAAAAAAAAAAAAAAAAAGAAAAAGAATACAGGAAAGGAAGAAAGAGGAAGAGGAAGAGGGAGAGAGAACAGGGGTGTTGCTTTATTGCCCGGGCTAGAATGCAGTCTAAAACTGGGTATGCCTGTAATTGTGTTTAATAATAGAGACATAAAAAAAAATGAGGGAATAAAATAATTAACAAGCAGCCAACCAATATTTCATTTAAACCTGTAAATACGTGTGATGTAGTACTGATAAGAGTGTATATTTTGTGTATTTAAAGTGGAGAGTTCTATGAATGTTAATTAAGTCTACTTGTTCCAGTTCTGAGTTCAAGTCCTGGATATCGATGTTAACATTCTGTCTCATTGATCTATCTAATATTGATGTTGAAGTCTCCCGCTATTATTGTGTGGGAGTCCAAGTCTCTTTATAAGTCTTATATATCTGGGTATTTCTGTATTGGGTGCATATATGTTTAGGATCTTTAGCTCTTCTTGTTACGTTGATCCTTTTATCTTTATGTAATATCCTTCTTTGCTTCTTTTGATCTTTATTGCTTTGAAATCTATTTTATCAGCAAAAATTGCAACTCCTGCTTTCTATTTATTTATTTTAGCTCTCCATTTGGTTGGTAAATTTTTCACCATCCCTTTGTTTTGAGTCTTTATGTATCCTTGCATGTGAGATGGATCTGGATGTAGCATACCAATGGGTCTTGGCTTTTTTTGCCTGTCTGTGTCTTTGGATTGGGGGATTTAGTCGATTTAAATTTAAAATTAATAACAATATATGTGTGTTTGATACTGTCATTTAATGTTAGCTGGCTGTTTTGCCCGTTAGTTGATGCAATTTCTTAAATATGTTGATGTTCTTTATTTTTTGGTATTTTTTAGAAAGGCTGATACTAGTTGTTCCTTTCTATTTGTAGTGGTTCTTTCAAAAGCTCTTGTAAAGCAGGCCTGGTGGTGATGAAATCTCTGAGTGCTTGCTTGTTCACAAAAGATTTTATTTTTCCTTCGCTTATGAAGCTTAGTTTGGCTGGATGTAAAATTCTGGGTTGAAAGTTTTTTTCTTTAAGGATGTTGAATATTGGCCCCCACTCTCTTCTGGCTTGTAGGGTTTCTACTGAGAGATCTGCTGTGAGTCTGATGGGCTTCCCTTTATGGGTAACCTGACCTTTCTCTCTGGCTGCCCTCAGTATTTTCTCTTTCATTTCAACCCTGGTGAATCTGGCAATTATGTGCCTTGAGGTTGGCCTTCTTGAGGAATATTTTTGTGGTGTTCTCTGTATTTCCTGGAGTTGAATATTGTCCTGCCTTGCTAGGTTGGGAAAGTTTTCCTGAATAATATCCTGAAGCGTATTTTCCAGCTTGGATTGATTCTCTTCGTCACATTCAGGTACACCTATCAAACGTAGATTAGGTCTTTTCACATAGTCCCATATTTCTTGGAGACTTTGCTCGTTCTTTTTTATCCTTTTTTCTCGAATCTTGTCTTTTTGTTTTATTTCATGAAGTTGGTCTTCGACCTCTGATATCTTTTCTTCTACTTGATCAATTCGGCTATTAAAACTTGTGCATAGTTCGCAAAATTCTCGTGTTGTATTTTTCAGCTCCATTAATTCACTTATATTCCTCTCTAAATTGTGTATTCTTGTTAACATTTCGTCAAACCTTTTTTCAAAGTTCTTAGTTTCTTTGCATTGGGTTAGAACAAGTTCTTTTAATTCCCAGAAGTTTCTTATCATCCACTTTTTAAAGCCAGCTTCTGCTAATGGAACACAGTCTTTCTCCATCAGGCCTTGTTCTGTTGCTGATGAGGAACTGTGATCCCCTGTAGAGGGAGAGGCATTCTGAGTTTGGGTATTCTCAGCCTTTTTAGGCTGTTTTCTTCCCTTCGTTATAAATTTATCCATCTGTGGTCTTTATAATTACCGTCTTTATAGTTGGGTTTCTGAATGGACGTCCAACTTGTTGATTCCCGGCGCTAGAATCTGAGCAACCCACTGCTCCGGCCAAAACAGCGGCTTTAAGATTGAGGGTGCTTTTCTGACTCTGCACCAAGAACCGCCACACCAAGGCAGCGGCAAAACCGCCTCACCGGCCTCAAGAGTCACGCTGGCGACAGGTGGGGCTCCTCTGCTGGGAATCTCCTGGTGTGTGAGCAACAAAAATTGATCTGAAAGTGTGGCGTCCTCTCGTTCTCTGCTCTTTCAGTGGGAGCTGCAATCCCGAGCTGCTAGTGATCAGCCATCTTGGATCTCTCTCCCATAATCTCCATGAGTTTCTATCTTACAAATGTAATCCAGGAGGTATTGTTTTAACTGTGTACAAAAATACTCAATGCAATCTATATAATAGTGATTAGATACAACTTAAGTAGCTAATTTGAGGGAAATGGTTACATAAATTATATTCGAATTGAGTATAAGCAACCATGATAATGATGGAGACCATGTGGAGAATGCTTATAAGATAATGCTCAGTTAAAAATACTTACAGTATTTGCTGTACTATAATTGTAAGTATGACAAGCACATATAAGCATATGAATAACCATTCAACAGATGTGCATTGAACTTCTCTTTTCTATGCCAGGGCACTGTGCCAGAGATTAAAAATAAATAATTGTAGTAACTATTAGAATGTAGTAACTGTAGACTTATAGTAACTGTAGAAGAGGCAGTTTTCTTAAACATTATATATGTAAACATTACATATATAAACATTATATAAACATTATATATATCTTGAGAAGGGGGTCTCACTATGTTGTCCATGCTAATCTGTAACTCCTGGGCTCAAATGATCCTCCTACCTCAGCATCCCAAGTATCTTGGATTACGGGTGCATGCCACCACACCTGGCTTGCTATAATATTTACAATTAAAGAAAAACAGAATTAGTTTTTAAAGTCTTTGGCATTAGCTTATGTTTATTCTTTTTATTCCATGTATGCATAGATTAATGGGGCAATTGATTGATTGCAGGTCATGTTGGCAGAACTCAAGGGCAAAGATGAAGTATATGCTGTGAAAGTCTTAAAGAAGGATGTCATCCTTCAGGATGATGACGTGGACTGTACAATGACAGAGAAGAGGATTTTGGCTCTGGCACGGAAACACCCATACCTTACCCAACTCTACTGCTGCTTCCAGACCAAGGTATGTTAGGAAGAAGCTGGCTGGCCACCATGTTGGGGCATCTTGACTATCAGATAAAATACCAAGTTTAGACCCTCTACATTGTTCTCTCAAAGAGTTTGTAAAGTGGGATGGATTTTACCCTTGAAAAGATCAGGGTATATTTGAACAGGGTCTTCTTTTTTAAGGCACGGGATTTTCCATTCAAGGTTCTGCTTGTGAAGGGATGAGGCAGCTGTGGAACTCTTTGCAAATAGAGCTGGACAAAGTCAAATGGCTAAACTCACTGTTTGCTCATTGGAAAAACCAACAAGTGTGGTTAGTCCTTGCTCTGCTCCTAACTTTCTATCACTAAGCAAATCACTTAACTTCTGTGTTATTTTTATGTCGTATGAAAAAGAGTAAAGGCCACCTTAATCTTTTCTAATCTGTGTAACGTCATCTGAAGTAAAGGATGTGAACAAGTGCTTAAAATTCTGTAGTGAAACGCACATATCAGGCAGCATTTTAAATTTACCACATAGGTGTCTGGGAACCAGAAGGTGGCAGTAAAAAAACAAAGATAATCCATAACTCCATGGTAGAGTCTGACGAGTATCATTAACTGATCTGTTGTTTATTCTTAGTAAAGAAACGCCAGTATTCTTTAGGAAGCTCTAATTTTGTTATCCTTTTTGAGGGGTTGGGAGGAGTTAAAGTCTTTTAGGATCATTATGGGTGTTTGTAGTATTTTTGCTTCTTGAGAAGGCAAAGACAGACATCTCCTGAAACTCCTAGCTGTGGCTTATGTGGAGACCAGACATGGAGGGTGACATCATGGAGAGGTGATTCCCCACTTCGGGTGTATTCTCATCTCCATGCCATTGTGAATGTGTTTTTTCACCTAAAATTCAACAGTTATTCATTGAGTCCATTCAGCAGACTTTTATTATATCTCATTAAATCTTTCCCGTGTATCTGATGCCATGCCAGGAGATACAGTGGTGAACAAGACCAGTCATTGATTTCAGGGAGTTTACGTTCCTTTTGGTACACTGCTTCCCAAAGAGGATTTCTCAGAACCCCAATCACTTGAACTGCTGTAAGAACATAGTTGGAAACCCTGCAAACTTGACCTCTGTTAGTCTCAACACACATTTGTTTATTAGCACCTTGAGGAGATCTGTAATGAAAAAAAAAATTACCTTTGTTTAATCTACTTTTCCCAACTTATTTGATCCCAGGCTCTCCCATCTCTCTCTCACACACACATGCACCCACACACACAATACCCATTCTAAACTGAAGGACCCTGATCCAGTGGAATTTTTCCTATCCTTCTGATCTCTCAGGAGAATAAGAAATATCATCTGAAAATCTGGAAATCATTCTGCTTATCTTTCAAGGATACATATTTAGTTGTCTATGAAACTTTCCTCAGAGATCCCCATTTAATAAAAATCTATTCCTTTTTCTGAACAAGTATAAGAATTACTAGCTATTCTCATTTTTTATGTGTGTTGTGTAATGCCTAATATTTGTGAGTTTGTGTGTATACAGAATACTATATAATAGAGACTCAGTGATGGAGTTAACTTTCTTCTTTTTTTCCACTAGAGCATAATTCTAGATTCATGAGAAATGTATCATATTTTATATTTTCCATGGTGCCCATCACAGGGCTCATATTGACAGGTACCCACTGACAGACTCAGAAGCTTGGAAAATTTTTTCAAAGCCACCTTATCTTTCTTTCTCTATCTCTCTCTCTTCCTTTCTTTACTTTTCCTTTTTTTTTCTTTTTGGCACTAGTGAGAAAATTGGGTTTCAGAGAAGTAAAATTATTTTGCTCACAGGCACTCCACTGTGGCAGAATGAGACCTGGCATCTCATCGAGTCTCTAGGATTCCTAAGTCAAAGGATCCTTGCTCTGATTTACATTGCTACTTTCTTGTGCCTGACCCAGCGTAGGGTCTCTTCTGTTGGAGGAATCCTCCTACTTTCCCTGTCCCCAGCAGGGAGCCCTCTCACTGTCTGAGGTGGCTTTCAAGGCGGGGAGGCACTCTGGCACATTTTCTTTACACACATCGTCAAGAGGTCCAACATCTTAGGAGGGGTCCAGTTTAGTTTTGAGGGCTCTGTGAAGCCCCTGTACATGGTGGATCTTGGGAAGCCACAGTTGAAGGTCAGCCTGGTGAATGAGTGAGGGATTGGGAATGGATGTCTTCAATGTCAGCAGTGTTCTCCTTTGTGCATTGTAGAATATCAAGGCTATGGATTCCTCATCATATGGCAGCTTTTGGAGCATGAGATGGTGTTGAATGATACCAGGCATTTCTTTTATGGCAGAACAATTATCAAACTGACATGGATATTGTCATGGATAGCTGTAGGGTGAGGATGGCAGAGAAGGAGCTTCCTTTGTAGTTCAGATATTTACTATCTTTTCTCAGGCCACTGTCAGGCAGCCACAGTCACAGGAACAGCTTCGTACCACCTCTCTCATGCCACCTCAGTTTCGTAGAACACTTTGCTTTATGTAACAGATGCATATTCATTGAATTTTTCCAAAGCGAATCATATTTTAACCTCATGGCAGGATCTTAACTTACTTGTGAAAGGAACCTGATGAAGAATCAGCTTATACACCTTCAACTTATCTTTTAAAAAATGTGACTTTCCCTATGACAACCCAATAGTTTGTCATAGTTTTAAAGAGTACCTATTATTCACCTGACTCTGAGGTAGATGCTGGGTACGGGGTTATTAACACAAAGGAAGACAGTTCTCCAGTGGAAGGGTTCACCGAATGATAGATTGGGAGGTTATTCTAACTTCCACAGGCTAGGAGGGAGTAGCAAAGAGCATCGGATAGTTATGTTCTAGGTGGAAATATTCAAACAATGAGGATTAAGAGGAGGGGGTCTTCCCTAGGATCTAGTGGGAAAAGGGGGCTCAAGCCAGGCTTTGAAAGGTAGAGAGGATTTGGGCAGGATTTGGGAATAGCAGCTGGGTTTGGTAGCTGTAGAATTTCGTCTTGCTTGATTTTACTTTTCCTGAGAACAAAGGACAGTTCCTCTGAACCACCTTAAACCTGGTTTCCACTAAGACTCTAATACATGATTTAGGAACACAAAGATCTGATTGCAATCCTATTAAGATTTCTTTCATTCTTGTTTAATTATGACATACAGAACAGCAATAGTGTTAAGTCAAGTTTAATTATTTTTAGGTGAGCTTTTGTTTTTTAACGTATCGGAAAAATTGTCCTTTTGGAAACATTCCTGAGAGAACTTCTTCTGACAGATTACACATAGCTTCAGGCTGTGTGCTACATACAAATTCCCTGGAAAGACAGAAGTATGTAAAGCGAGGGCACCATATCTGATATGGTGACTAATAGCAATGGCGGTGTGAACCCATTGGCATCAATCACGATGACACAGTCAGGTTTGGGTCTGGTCAGTGCAGCCCACTGAACTTATAGTTGAGAAGGAATTTGGGCTTCTCGGTACTGAGCCTGTCTGCCCTTGGCTCATGTGCTCCATCCCTCTCCATGGGATCTAGAAAGGCAAAAAGCAAATACGATGCCTCCAGCTTTCCAGGGCTAGTGAGAAAAAGCAGACAGAACAACAAATTAAGCCAATGATGTTAATATCAGTCAAATTCAAACCAGTGTGTCTTTGGGATGCAAGAGTAACCTGAACCATGTAGGGAATTCTACAAAACTCGATTTAATTCACTGTCAAAGCATAAGGTACAGAAAAGAGGATAAAGGACTTCCAATTCCAGCCAAGATCAAGTACCACATTCGTCCTAGGTCCTGCCTCTTACAACTGAAAAACCCTGGACATAATTCTTATTTTATAAAGGCAGGATGCTTACCAAAATTGGCATAGCCACAAAGAACTCTGTTGATGTGAATGAAAGACCAAAATTTTTATATTTAAAAATGCCAGATGATTAAGTGAATGGTATTATCAGTAGTGTTTAATATTTTCTTACATATGAGAAAAAACAAATGTTCTTATATATCTACAGTTGTTTCCTTCTTTAAAATAATTATGGCCTATGCTTGTTTTAATAAATGTACAAGTATTTATTGTTAAGCATCAACTGTGTGCTAGATGCTGTTGTATTATTTTCCAGTGCTTGAACTCTCAACCAATTCTATCTCCTACTTCTTCCAAGAAAGTAAGATTGGCTGAACTAGAGCAAAGAAGAAAGAAGGAAGAGGAGAAAGGGAGGGTATTTGAAAAACAAGGAGACAGATTCCTGCATCTGCAAGATCAGATGCCCTCGTAGAGAGGCATTGTTAGTGCTATGAGCCCTCCTTAGTGGATTGCTAAGCTCTAAAACTTAGGGGCTTGGTCAGGGTTTAGGGGGGAAGTGACTTTTGGAATTGCCTCTCCCAGTTCCCAGGTTCCCATTCAGGCATTGACTACAAGGGATAGGAGAACCACTAAGAGGTTGTTTTGTTTTCGTTTTTTTTTTTTTTTGTTTTTTTTTTTTAAGTTACAGGAAATGAAATTCCCAGATTTTTAGTCTGTACATTTGTATTTATGACCCCCATTGTTGAAACCGGTCTCTCCAACTGGATCCCGTAAAACCTGTCTTGAATAATTTCATGATTTTTTTCCTCTTTAAAAATTTCATCTCTACACAATCCTACCCATCCCCCAGCCTTTGGCATTTCCTGCCAGGCCTGGGAAGCCAAGTTCTGGAGGGCTCTGCTGCGAAGGAAACAGAGGGTGAACTAGAGACTCTCCCTTGGCCAACCTCCCTCGTTGCCCTAGGGAAAATGCAGCATGGAAAAATCCTTAAAAAGCAACTGGAGATGTTTTCAAATGCGTTTGAATCATCTGTGTGAGCAAGGAGGGAAGAGAGAAAAGGAGTGTTAACAAGGTAGGAGCAGAGGTGTCGTTTCAAGGAACTCTCAGCTCTACAGAACAGCAAACACTAAACCAAAAAAAAAAAAAAAAAGTAAAAATTAGGCCATTGGTAGATTTTTTTCTAAAGAGATGGCTGTGTCAGATTTAAAATCTAAAAAGAACTGGCAAAGCAATTGAAGATGGGTATCTTTCCTGCTAGACCACATAGCCTGTCTGAGGCAACACCGCTGACTCTGAAGGAGTTGGAAAGTGTGTGACCAGCTTTTCTAGAACAGATTGAGATGCTCAACACAATGAGTTGGTTTGTGGGTCAGGCAGCCACCTGGGAATCAATATGCTTGCCAATAACAGATTTCAAACAGAGATAGCCTCAGTAATTTGCAGTAGATTTAGCGAGATGAGATCCGTGGTAGAGGTTACAGGCTTAGTGTTGGCAGAATCCGTTATTAATAGAATCAGACTCCCGGCAACTCCATATCTTTACTTCTGATGACCATCTTTGCCTGGTACTAGGCTGGATAGCAATGCCATTTCTTCTGATCAGCCAATTAACACATCTTTAGTGAGGATCTATGGTGTGCAACTTACTGCAAGGTGTGACAAGACTTTTATGGTAGGGCCTTTGGCCAAACTAGTTGGGGGTTAATCTATACTCTCTTTGAAGGAATGCGGGGGTGTATGTGCAGTGGCGTGTGTCTGTGTAGATGGGCTGGCAGTTCTCTGGCCAGTCAGAGAAGGACCATCACTGGTTTCCACGATCAAGCAAGGCTTTATGGAACAAGACAACTTCATCCAGGTTTTGAAGCGTAACAGGACTCATTCTGCATGATAAAGGAAAAGTTGTGGCGTTTGTTCATGCTTGTGTGTCCACGGGGCAGAGAAGGATGTGTTGACTCAATCTAACTGCTGCAGCCTCATGTAACCTCTTTGTATATAAGGAAACCTTACATTTGAATAGGACCTTTGCTTTTAAAAATGCCCTGACTTGCAACAATCTTGCATGTTCTTCACATGTACCCCAATACCTAAAATGCAATTAAAAAAAAAATGCCCTGACTGGCTGGGCGTGGTGGCTCACACCTGTATTCCCAGCAGTTTGGGAGGCCAAGGCCGGTGGATCACCTGAGGTCAGGAGTTCAAGACCAGCCTGACCAATCTGGTGAAACTCCATCTGTAGTAGAAATACAAAAATTAGCCAGGCATGGTGGCGGGCATCTGTCATCCCAGCTACTTGGGAGGCTGAGGCAGGGGAATCGCTTGAACCTGGGAGGTGGAGGTTGCAATGAGCCAAGATCACACCATTACACTCAAGCCTGGGCAACAGAGCAAGACTGTCTCAAAAAAAAAAAAAAAAAAATGCCCTGACTTAGGTCAGCCATTTTACATCTGCCTAATGGTGTCTCTGTGAGTTAATCTACCATACTCTGTGGTTATTCATGCTTCCCTTTTTTTTTTTTTTTTCCAGAATTTGTTTTTGTTGTAAAATACACATAATATAAAGTGTGCCATCTTAACCATTTTTTAGTGTACAGTTCAGTGGTATTAAATGCATTCATAATGTTGTACATCCTTCACCCCCTCCATCTCTATGCCTCTTTCATCTTATGACCCTGAAACTCAGTACCCGCAAAACAGGACCTTCCTATTCCCTCTCCTCCAGCCCTTGGCAATAACCACTCTGTCAGTCTCCATAATCTTGACTACTCTATGTACCTCTTATAAGTAGAATCATACAGTAATGTCTTTCTGTGACTGACATATTTCATTCAGCAGAATGTCCTCAGGGTTCATCCATGATGTAACATGTGTCAGAATTTCCTTCCCTTTAAAGGCCGAATACTATTCCCTCATATGTATAACACCATGTTTCACTTATCATCTGCAGACGGACATTTTGACGTCCATGTTTTGGCCACTATGAATAAGGCTGCTGTGAACATGGGTGCATGAATATTTCTTTGAGGTCTTACTTTCAGTTCTTTTAGATACATACCTAGAAGTGGCATTCCTGGATTATAGAGTAATTTATTTGTAATTTTTTGAGGAACTGCTATACTTTTTTTATAATGACTGAACTATTTTACATTCCCCTCGGCAGTGCACCAGGGTTCTGATCCGATTTCCCTAGGACTGTGCCCAACACTTGTTACCTTCTGTTTTTGATAGTAGCCACTCTGATAGGTGTGAGGTAGTATCTCATTGTAGTTTCAATCTGCATTTCCCCAGTGATTTGTGGTCACTCATTTTTACAGATGAGAGCACCAAGGCCCAGTCAAGTCTTATAATTTGTTTGCAGCAGAACTCAGATTGGAATCAAGGTTTCCCAACAGCCTCTGTTGTTCACTGTGTCTTTCTGTCTCCCGCTGTTCCTCCTATCCAAATTCTCCACTTCAAATAGCCTCACCTCCAAATCCCCTCTTCCACAACCCCTGTCACACACATGAAAAAGGGTCTGAAGGGGTGACAGCTCTATATTTTACATGAACTCAGTGAGACTGGGATTAGAAAATATTAATGTCCCTTAAGCTGGTAAGAGGAGCAGGGTTGATAAGCCCATTTTTGGAAATGTTTTTGTTTTCTGAAAGTATAAGAGAGAAAGGAGGAAAAAGGGTGGTGTAGGCATAGGAATGATCCAAAATGAGCTGGAGTAGAATGAGGCTGTCACACTTGTCTGTCCAACCATTGCTTAGTGAGCAGCTGCTACGTGCTGGGCCATGGGGCATCGTGGGGCACCATGCCGCCTGCTGAGGAACACAGCGCCGGGAAAGGTAGGTAGGAGTCTCGGCCTCATGAACTTGAAGCCTCATGGGAGCATAAAACTGCTCTGCTGGCCTCTATGGAGGTTCAGAGGTTGCAGTGAGCCAAGATCACACCGCTGCCCTCCAGCCTGCACAACAGTGTGAAACTCCATCTAAAAAAAAAAAAAAGCCCTTTTGGCCCCTGTACAGTGCCCAGAACGCAGTGCTTTATTTTCCTTCAGAAACTGTTGGCTTGACCTTTTTTTAAATTGTTTTTTAATCACAAAGATTATTTATTAATTGGAGAAAATGTGGAAAAGTCACAAGAGGACAAAAAAGAAAATAAGAACAGTTCACATGACTACTGCTAACATTTTGATGTGTATAATTCCACTTTTAGAAAAATACATATCTATTCCTACAAATATATTTATAACATCAGTATCATACTCTATGTAACCTGTTTCACTTAGTAATGTAGTATAGCTATTTTCCTTGTCACTAAATGTTCTTCAACCAAGTGATTTCTGGGGTTTTGCAGTATCCGAGGGCCTCTGGTAGACATTCTGTGTTGGGGGTTGCAGGTGGCCGGTAAGTGCCTGGCATCTTCCCAGCTGATGTGAGCAGTGAGTGGACTGCATGTTCTAGCCAGTGCTGTCCAGTGATGGTGCTGCCCTCTCTGCAGCAGAACCGCCTCCTCCTACTTACATCTCTCTCTTTCTGTAACATCAACTTGAGTACAACTTGTAAATACTCTATTGGCGTTGACATAATGTAAACTAAGACTTCATTGTCTTTTAACATTAAATATGTGTGTACACAGCAGGTCTTAAAATAACCTGGTTTTGTTCAATATCATTTCTTTATAATCTTGATGAGAAAAATATCGATTCCTGGCTAGGACCACTGACTACGTGGAGTTTGTGCTTTCTTCCCATGCATGTATGGGTTTTCTTCTGGGACTTCAGTTTTTTCCAAAAGCTGTGCACATCAGGAGAATTGTATGTCTAAATGGTCCCCATCTGAGTGCGGGTGTGTGTGAGTGCGCCCTGCAATGGGATGGGGTCCTGTCCAGGGTGGTTTTCACCTGGAACCCTAGGCTACCAGAAGACGTTCCACCCATTCATAACCCTGAACTGGAGCAAGTGGGTAAATGATGCTTTTACTCATTTTTCTTAATCTTTCTTAAACGTATGCATAGCTCATATTTACTTCAATGTTTAATATTAGAAGTGTTATTTCAGTTTTAATATTCAAAGTGTTCTAAATAACGTTGCTTAGAAGTTTGATGTTTTTGTAACCAGAAGTATGCCTTAGGAACGTAACTCTTCTTTATACCATGTAGCTTATGGTAAAACTGGTTTCCTTACATGTCTTTTCCCTTGAAGTCACTATTTCCAAGAACCTATCGATGACATTAGTGAGGACTTATTGTATACCATTTGGCTAGGAGGTATTTTTCTTTTTTTTTTTTTTTTTACCACCGAGGAGTATATTTACCCATTCTCCTAAACCTATTTGCTTATTCTTCTAAAACTGTTGGTTTTCTTTTTTCTTTTTTTTTTTTTTTTGAGATGGGCTTTTGCTCTTGTCCCTCAGACTGGAGTGCAATGGCGCATTCTCAGCCCACTGCAACCACTGCCTTCCAGACTCAAACAATTCTCCTGCCTCAGCTCCCCGAGGAATTACAGGCATGCACCATCACACCTGGCTGATTTTTCAATTTTAATAGAGACAGTGTTTTACCATGTTGGCCAGGCTGGTCTTGAGCTCCTGACCTCAATTGATCTGCCCACTTCGGCCTCCCAAATTGCTGGGATTACAGGCGTGAGCCACTGTGCCCACCAAGCTGGTGGTTTTTAAATTAGGTTTTGTGGAGGTGCTTCAGTTGCTTCAGTGTGTGGTGGGTGGGAGCTGGGCACGCAGACCCTATATGCGCTGTTGGGGACTGACCTACATGTGCCACCTACTCCACCTGGCCGCGCAGCTCCACGTCTCACCATTTCACGTTAGCATTCCCAGGAAGATAACGTTCTAAAATAGGATTTCACGTGAAAACAGTTTTAAAACCACTACAACTTCGACTGGGAGTTGGAGTGAGTCTTCATGTTTTTTTTAACCCATCTATATTGTAATCTAATGTGTACAAGTGTCATTTCTTGAAGGTCTCCACTACAAATGTCTTTTCATTATTAAAATGGACACATTCCTGATATTTGGGCAGAAATGGAATTTTGGAAGCACATTGAAGATTCTGGTATTCTGTCTGAGTAATATATTTCATTGTTTAGATCATTCACAGAAGTGCCTGCTGATATGTAAAAGTGTGTGTTGAAACCTTTGACTCACTGCTGACAGGTGCAGAGGCCTGTGATAGAATATAACTGGGATATGACACTACTTCGTTGAGAATTTGTGCCAGAACCTTTTGAGGCACTGTTGGGAGATAACAGGGACTGGGAAGGAGAGTGATGACAAGACACAGCAAACTGTAACTTAGAATAAAGGCAGTATGTGATAAAGAGGAAAGAGAGACATATTTATTGATCACCTATTATGTGGCAAGCCTATCCAAGTTGTTTAAAAGCCGATTTCATAAATCTTACACAAGTCCCATGGGATGTAGGTATTGTTGCCAGTTCTTTGGGCAGGTAAGGAAACAGACCCAGGGAGGCTTAACGTTAACACTTAGTCAGGATCACACAGAGTTAAGTGATAAAGCTGGGATTCAGACCAACAGTCCCCACCTTTGCCTCCTGAGGGTGAGAAGGGCCACTGTGGAATAGGGCGGATGCTGGGGTGTGGGGGAGCAGGGCACAGTGAGTTTGGGGGCAGGAGGCATTTGCAGAAATGGCCCCCCGATTCGGGGAGTATAACGGTGAGTCCTGCTGGTAGCACATGCTCACGCCGGGAAGCTGTGAGGAAGACGACTTCCTCAGGAGGTTCTGGCTAAGTTGTGGAGTTTCTACTATGCTAGGCAAGGAGTTTGCACTTGTTCTCGAAGTAAAGGGGAATTCCTTGAAGATGTTATGGGAAACGAGGACTGAAAAGCACACCTGACAGCTCTGTGTAGAGTGCATTAAGGGAAAAATGAAAACCAGAGGTACCTGTGAGTGCCTCTGCGTGGGAAGAACTTCTGCAGGCGCACTGACGTGGCCACCAGCTTTCCCCTCTGCATCTGCAAAGCCCTCCTGCTTGTGAAGAAAGGATAGTCCTCCATTTAGTGCTTAGAAAATATCAATTGTGTAGCCCCAGACTGATTAGAAATAAGAACTTAAGTTGCTGCTAACTGCGGCAGGTGATCTGCACATTTCTAAGGCGTCATTTGTTCACAGTTCAATTGGCACATAATGATCCAATTTAAGTAAAAAGTTTCATCTTGAAATCTAACACTAGAGGTCTAAGTCATCTAACCCAGTCACCAAACAAAGCCAGTTTCCTCATGGCTGACGTCAAATTCTCTCTGCTCTCCCCAACGCCCGCCATCTCTTGGATTTCAGAATTTACCTTTTTAGATTCAGGTTGAATTTTGATAGTGGTCTGGTGGCATTTTCTACAGGGAAAGTCACATGGGGCCTTTTGTAGGGAGCTTCTACCTATTCTATTGAGATGACTCCATTGAAGCAATGGTCTTTCTCCATATAACTCGAACTTTTTGTTCTAGTGGTCTCACAGACTTCAGACAATCCAGATGATCCCTAATGCTCTGATTTTCACGATCTTGCTGGGTGGTAGGTGCAACCTATTCAGCTGTTGGTGTTCATGTGTGCCCAGTTGACTTGTGGGGAACACGGGATGCAGTAAAGAAGGCATCACGTGTCAAGAAACTGCAGGTCTAGCTGTGACTTCAGCCACTGAAGCTTGCTCTGAGACAGTTTTCTGGGCACTGACTTTTCTCATTCATAAAAGATGTGGGGAGGACACAGAGAGGGGAGTTGAGACTACATGGTCTATACAATCCCCCCAGAATCTGTTTCTGAAGATCTGTGACAATGCATTCACTGGGAAATATGCATGGTGTCACTACAGGTTCACCATTGCTAATGGATGATTGAGGTAAAGACAATGATCAAATCAGTGAACAGTCCTTCTGTTTAGTGTTCCTTTTTCAAAGCTCAGCTCAGCAAATGCTCCTACCTTGATCAAAGCCTCTGTGTTCATGAGGCTGTCATTTTACATCAGGGTTCCAAACTCAAACACACTTTCAGTGAAACTCAAACATATTTTCAATGAAATTCAAACATATTTTCAATGAAACTCAAACATATTTTCAATGACTAATGTTTCTACATCCAAAAATTTACCAGGAGATTTTATAGCTGTCTCTTTAAAGTACAGCATAGTTTCTAGCACACAGCAGGTTCAATAAGTTCTAGCTTCTGTCTTATCCAGTTAACCGTTTCAATATCATCCTTTTTTTAAAATATATATTTTATTGCATTTTAGGTTTTGGGGTACATGTGAAGAACATACAAGATTGTTGCATAGGTACACACATGGTAGTGTGATTTGCTGCCTTCCTCCCCATCTCCTATATCTGGCATTTCTCCCCATGTTATCCCTCCCCAACTCCCCACCCGCCACCGTCCCTCCCCTAGTTCCCCTCCACCAACCCCAGTGTGTGATGCTCCCCTCCCTGTGTCCATGTGTTCTCATTGTTCAACACCCACCTATGAGTGAGAACATTCAGTGTTTGATTTTCTATTCTTGTGTCAGTTTGCTGGGTCAATATCATCCTTATAGATAGATCCCAAGCTGACCCAAGATCTTTGTCATGTTTCTCTTTGCCTAGAGTGATAGTTTATTCTGACCAGTTGGCCAACTATTTGTGAAAAAGCATTGAGACTACTACATTGTTGGTAGATTTGACCCCTGCCGAACTTGTTTTATAAAGAGAAAATATGTATTACCTATCCCCTAATCTGGGCCTGTGTTGTCTTTAAAAACAGCTATGGGCCAACCCCGTAACCTGTCTAGTCATCTCACAGGTGCCTGATCAGGAGGGCATCAAGCAAGAAATGACTGATAGCCACCCCTTTTCTCAGAAGGTATGCCAGCTAGAAGATGAATGCTTTGTGGTAGCATTTTGTTTCTTAATTGTGTAATCTGTTTATGAGTTTAGAACTATAGCTGCTTAATGTGAGGATCACATCTTTGGCTGTGTGTCCTCAGGAGTTTGATAGCCCTTCCTTCTGACTGCTTGACCCACAAGTTGAACTAGGGTTAGCCACAAGATTCCAGTGACTTCCTGCTGGACCCTTTGTCTCTTTCCTGTCACTGAAGAGGAGGTCACAAATTGGGGCTGGCTCCCAAATGTGGGAAGAGGAGGTTACAGTTCCAGTGAAGAATAACTTGGATGGAACTGTGCCCCCAACGGCCTGTGGTTTATCTTTGGAGGCTGCTGGTGTAGCCTGAGAGGGCCACCTGGGTGGGCCAGTCACCACCTTCAATTTCAGGATCATCCTTGGCTCAATAACAAAAATGGCAGGAACTTCTATAATGATCATTGTATGCCAGGTTCAACTTTGAGCATTTTACATGTATTAAGTAATTTAATCATCACATCAATCCTATGAGGGAGGGCTGTTACTCCAAAGAAGGGTCATACAGCTGGAAGTGACAGAGCGTGAATTCAAACCTAGTTAGCTAGCTTCTATTAGGAGATTAGGCTCCTGAGGATTGATAAACCAAGCTCCCAAGAGACCAACGTGTAAATAAAATGGCAGTTGGCTGTTTTATAGTGGGGTGACTGGACTACTTACATGTGTTGCCCAGGGCACCCTGGAGTAATTCTTTAGGGGTGGTATTCTGGCAATCTGAGTTGTATTGGGAAAGTAACTGATGGAAAAACAGACCCTCTGCTTCCTGTTATGAGGACTTTTTTTTTGCAGAGGCAATAGGAAATTGAAGCCTCCACTTTTGACCTTATCAGAACATTTTGTTTTTACCGTGACGTTCCAGGGAGAATGCCAGGAAGGATCACGGGCAAAAAGAATTCTCTTAGTCTGCCCCCTTAGTATGGCAGGAGGTACAAATTAACTCCTTTGTTGGGTCAGTATGATATTCACTTGGGGTTCATTAGCAGTATGTAATCCATTTTATCGGGAACACTTGTGTGCAGGTTGCTAGGAAGCTAAGCTTATTACATGGCTCTGGCTCTTAGAGCTGAGCCTGCTGGCTCCAACAGATTTGGGTCTGAGAAGTTTGTGGCCTTCCCTGGTCCTCAAAAGGAGGGTGGAAGGTCCAGTAAATTGTCCAATGATGAGAGTTATTGGGGAAAATGACTTTTGTTCTCAGTGTTTCTTTCACTATTTATCCAACCTATCCTCATGCATTTTTGGTATTTTTTTTTTCAGGTAAGAGTTTAAATCCAACCTCCTTTATCAAACCCCAGTTTATGAAAGCTTTCTAGATTCACCAATGTTAACACTGAAAACATACCAACACAACCAAATGAAACATGTCGCCAAGAATCTGAAATACTTCCACCATCTAATTTGCCCAGAGTTTTATTCCCTTGGGAGAGCTTCTTAAAGATCTAGGAAGTTATCTTTTGATGTACATAACTCAGAGATTAAACAAACTTCATAAAGTGTAAGTAGGTTCAAGAAAGCTTGAAAATCTGACCTTAAAAAAACAAATGTAGGTGTGATTGTAGACTTTACAAAAGCTAACTCCTATTGTAAAACGTTTACAAAAGAATTCACAAGAGAACTCCCCAGTTTGGCAAGATCCATTTGGATTGCCAGACGGGGCGGCTGAGGTACAGCGGTGCTAGGCAGAGTAACTGAAACTGTGATGTTAAAAAACAGCTGTGCAGGAGCAGTACCAGGGAAGGTAAGATTCTGGAACACACACCACCAGCCAGGGTCAAAGTGTTCTGCCTTGGTATGCATTAGACAACCAGTATTTTTATTTTTCTTTTTTTAGATGGAATGTCATTCTGTTGCCATGCTGGAGTGCAGTGGCACAATCTTGGTTCACTGCAACCTCTGCTTCCCAGGTTCAAGCGATTCTTCTGCCTTAGCCTCCCAAGTAGCTGGGACTACAGGTGCATGCCACCATGCCCAGCCAATTTTTGTATTTTTAGTAGAGACAGGGTTTCACCATGTTGGCCCGGATGATTTCGATCTCTTGACCTTGTGATCTGCCCGCCTTGGCCTCCAAAAGTGCTGGGATTACAGGCATGAGCCACTACGCCCAGCAGTATTTTTTTTAATACCTGGTATGGTATGTCTTCAAGTTAATATCAGGTATTCCAGGGATAGAAAAAGACAATCCTAGGCCGGGCACAGTGGCTCATGCCTGTAATCCCAGCACTTTGGGAGGCCGAGGCGGCTGGATCACAAGGTCAAGAGATCGAGACCATCCTGGTCAACACGGTGAAACCCCGTCTCTACTAAAACTACAAAAATTTAGCTGGGCATGGTGGCGCGTGCCTGTAATCCCAACTACTCAGGAGGCTGAGGCAGGAGAATTGCCTGAACCCAGGAGGCGGAGGTTGTGGTGAGCCGAGATCGCGCCATTGCACTCCAGCCTGGGTAACAAGAGCGAAACTCCGTCTCAAAAAAAAAAAAAAAAGAAAAAGAAAAAGACAATCCTTGTTCAAACAACTGCTGGTCTACTTAGGGAGGTCAGGCTAATAGGTGAACCAGAGAATGAAAATCAGATAAAGAGATGAGTGGGCTGACTAATAGGTATATTCTTATAAATTGGAGGAAATGGAGGCACAAGCATTAAAGTACTCCTTCTGGGTCACATACATGTTCATGTGCCCCCCCCCCCATTGCTCGCTCTCACTCGGTCACTGTCTGATAAGGGACTTTGCCACAGGAATACAAACCTTGGGTTCCACCTACCCCACAGGAACACAGTGGCGAGGTCCCATCTGATTCAAGATTGGCTCTGTCGGGTTGTTACTGTGTGAAAAAGAACAAACCCTGTCCAAGGCAGATCTGGATGTTTGTGTACTTTGGATCCATTTAGCTTCCTGGCCAGTGTTGATCTCTGCTACTTTAAACCACGTTAATCTCTTGGGGGACAAACTGGCCCATCGCTACGGGAACCAAGTGAGCCTATGTCTTGGGCACTGGATAAACACACTGGAAGTCAGTACCTGGTGGATGCCATAGGCAGAAGCAAACTGGGGCCTTCCAAAAGCTAAAAACGATTGATAGATGTGATTCTTGTGCACATCTATCAGGAAGGATGTATCCCAGGAAGGATGGATTCTGTTTAGCTCTTTGAGCTAATTGTTAATTCCCAAATCTTGAAGACACTGTTTAGCATGAAATACAGACATTGCAATGTCCCTTTGTTCTCTGTGGGAAATGCTACTAACAGTCTGCAGGATTATGGGAGTAAAAAGCCCATTACAAGTATGTAGGCATTTTTGGGGAGAGTATATAATGTTAGAGGGTATAAAAGCTATGCAGATGATTCAAAGGTTAAAGTAAAGATGTAAGACCTAAAATCTCAATTCTATAAAATGGAACATTTAGACTTCACGGGTAGGGAAGACAAGATTCGGGAGTGTGAGCAGTTAGAAAAAACCAGAGAGAAGCATAGAAGACTGTGCCGAAATATTAAAAATATAGTACATGGAAATGTTATCTTTTTGGAAGACGGTATCATGTGGAAGGTTTGAATGCATTTCTTTGATCTTTACCAAAAGCCTCACTCTGATGTGAGGAAATATTTGGATTGAAAAGGCGAGGAACTGGCCAAGCTTACCTAAATGGGGCTGACAACTTATATCCAAGAGAACAGAATGAATTGGTCGATTTGCTGTGTCATGTTTTAAGGAGCATGTTTGAGGAATGTTTTTGAAGGGCATTTTTAAGAGAGAAAATGACACCCCTTAAGAGCAGAGACACAGCTGACTATAGAATGAAAGAAGCAAGTCCCAGAAATATACATGCAGCACGTTTCCATTTATATAAAACTCCCTAACAGGCCAGACTAAACAATGTATTATTTAGGAGGAAACATATGGGTGATGAAACTCTAAAGAAAAACAAGGGGCCAGGTGTGGTGGTTCATGTCTGTAATCCCAACCCATTGGGAGGCCAAGGCAGGAGGATTGCTTGAGCCCTGGGAACATAGTGAGACCCTGTCTCTAGAAAAAAATTTTTTAAAATTAGCCTGGCATGGTGGTGTGCACCTGTTGTCCCAGCTACTCTGGAGGCTGAGATGAGAGGATCGCTTGAGCCCAGGAAGTCAAGGCTGCAGTGAGCCATAATCATGCCACTGCACTCAGGCATGAGCAACAGAGCAAGACCCTGTCTCAAAAATAAATAAAAAAAATTAGCCAAGGATGGTGGCACACACCTGTAGTCCCAGCTGTTCAGGATGCTAAGGTAGGAGGATTGCTTGAGCCCAGGAGGTTGAGGCTGCAGTAAGCCATGATCGTACCACTTATACTTCAGCCTGGGCAACACAGTGAGACCCTATCTCAAAAAGAAAAAAAGAAAACAAGATAATGATCACCAGGGAAGTCCAAATGGGAGACTGAATGAGGACGGGGAGAGGGGTTGCAATTAAAGAGGGCTAAAGGGGCTTCTACCTCCAGCAACCAAGTTCTATCTGTCAAGGTGGGTCACAACTGAAAGTGTCTCATATTTGATCTTTAAAATACATATGCATATTTTACATACTCACTTGTAGGTTTATCTTAGAATAAAGCAGGGAAGGGGAACAAGAATGTGAAAGCATCCAAACTCTCATAGACATTAGCATTTTAAATGATGACATGCTGTCCAAAAATTCTAACTTTATTATAAACTGAGCTTGAGCGCCACCCCTGCACATCATTCTTTTGCCACAGAAGTTTTGATTTTCCTGTTGTTTTGGCAGTGTGGTCTGTCTCAAGGACAGGAAGTGTGGTGACTGATCACGTGGTCTCTTTAGCTGGAAGAATGAAGCATAGTCCCTATCCTCTTCCCAAGACCAAGGCTAAGACAGGGCTGAAGACCAGGGGTTATCCACAGAACTGCTGGCCCACCCCCCACCTACCCTGGGACCTCCCTCTTGAAGGCCAGGATTCTTAAAGAGTAACCTAGCCCAGCCTCACACTTTCAGCAAGCAGCTGAGTAGGGAGGAGTCTTTCCTCACTGCCACAACTTTGGTGTTCTGCAACATGTTTTTAAATCATGTTTTATAACTAAGAAGATGTCAGACATTTCATTTGGCAATTTGTATTATGAAAATTATAGTTATCTTCCCATTTTCACCTATAAAGTGATGTTATAAATTAAGCCTTTTTAACTATAGGTGGAGGTGTTCTTGCTAGATTCTGGCATATTCTATGGGAATGGCCCTCGCTGTGCTGCCCTCCCCGACTGCCACCACTGGTTCAAAATAACAGCTTTCCCTGCTGCCCTCATTTATGTAAATGTCGCTAATAACATTTGTAGCGTGTTTTCTCTAAGCCAGGAATGACAATAGCTGGTGTTCTTTTTAAAAAAACTTTTAAGTTCGGGGTATATGTGCAGGTTTGTTACACAGGTGAACTTGTGTCATGGGAGTTCATTGTACAGATTATTTCATCCCCCAGGTATTAAGCTTGGTATTCATTAGTTATTTTTGCTGCTCCTCTCCCTCGTCCCCACTCCAATAGGCCCTAGTGTGTGGTGTTCCCCACTATGTGTCCATGTGTGCTCATCAGTTAGCTCCCACTTATAAGTGAGAACATTTGGTATTTGGTTCCTGCATTAGTTTGCTGAGGATAATGGCTTCCAGCTGTATCCATGTTCGTGTAAAGGACATGATCTTGTTCTTTTTTTTTTGTGGCTGCGTAGTATTCCATGGTGTATATGTGCCACATTTTCTTTATCTAGTCTATCCTTGATGGGCATTTAGATTGATTCCATGTCTTTGTTATTGTGAACTTAGCTAATGTTCTTACGGCACTTACTACATACCTCTCACGTTTTAAAGCTCTTTACGTATTTTGACTAACTTAATCTTTGTAATAGCCCTCAGAGACGCGGGGATGTAGAATGACTTTTCCAATATCACATAGCTAAGAAGTGGTAGTATTGGGATTGCAGCCAGGGCAGTTTCTGTTCCATTGTCCTAGTGTTCATCATTCCCCAGCACTGTCTCAGATAATGTGTTAACTTTACAGTGTGGTTTCATCTTTTCCACACCTCTGACAATTTTTTCTTCCCCCATTTTATGGATAAGCACACTAAGGTTTGGAATTTCGTATCACACAGGGGTGAACAGCAGCTGGAGTCACAAAAGTGGTTTGGAGGTGGGACCAATGAGGATCCTGTTTGTTCATTACTCCCACTAACACCACCCCTTGTGAAATGAAAAGGCCTCCCCGTATCCCTCAATCCCAGGGTGAGTGGCTCCTGCAACAGGAAGAAGGAGCAGGTCCTAAACCAAGAGCAAGAGCAAGCCTGTTCATGTATTGCTAATTGCTTAAACATCAGGGAAAGGGGTTTGTCGCCTTATGAGTTTTTGTGTGTATGTGTGGGAAAGCTTTTCATACAATGCTGGCTGACTCCTGAGCCTTAAAGTAAACAACTACATCATCCTGTACAGAGGGAGTCAGGAAAAGGAAACTAAGAAAATGTCAGACTCCTGCCGCTTTTTTTGAAATGTAAGTGGAGGAGGAAATGATGTTTGGAGGGCATTTGCTGGGGTCCTCTTAACAGAGGACTCCATGAATAATGACCCCTTCCCAAGCTGTGTATCTAAGTAAATGTTTCCCATACTGTCCTTTCTTCTAAATACCCTCTCTGTGACGCAAGGAGGAAAACCCACCTGCAAAACATGGCTAGAAGGTTCTGTAAACCCATTAGAAAGTTAAGCTATTTCCCATCAGGGAGTGATGAAGAGTCTCACTTGTAAAACTGCTGGGTGACTGAGCTGATCACTCCCCGAGGTCCTCACATCCTAGGAGTGCAGTGTCCTCACTGCTGTCTCCATAGTCTAAGAACATGGACAATATTCTAGGCATCTGCCTTAAACAATGAGAAGACAGTACTGGAGAACCTTCCAGATACAGATACACTCAAAAAGACAGCAGACTCATTGAAAAACAAGCGTATATTGTCTTCCATACAACAGACATGAACCTCCTACCTAATGCCTGTGTGCTTGAAACCCACATGAGGCACTCTGGAGTGCTTTCCTGATTCCCTAGCTAAGTGTAGGTCTTTCCTGTCCTCCCAGAATACTTTAAGCCATGGAGCGATCCCAAATATCCACTTGGTAGCAGGGGTTAGCGAGAGGGAGAGACTGAACGGACGGAAGACAAAATTATCAAAACGTGTGGCTGTTCCATCATGGCCCCCACCCTGGGGATTCTGAAGTCGTGTCACTTCTCCCTCTTGCTGTTACTTCTGAACAGCTATTGCATCATTCAGGTGTGATTTGAGGATACATAAGATCTAAAGCTGATACCTTTAGGGTCTCTGAAATTAATGACTCCTAGGATTGCTGCTATTGTAACACTTTCCGGTAGCAAAATCTAATTATGTCCTAACAAAAAGGAATTGTCCACATAAACAACGTCACCCTTTTCCTGCTTCTAACCCACCATTTCTTTCTCCCAGCCCTGTGTGATATGGAGTGGCCCCTGTATTCCTGCACCACAGACTCTAACACCCTTGCAGTCTTCGTCATCCACAGAATATTTCTTCTCCGTGAAGACAGTTTTTCATTATGTGTTTCCTTTTATGATTGGTGGGAATGTCTCTGGAGTGTCCTGAACAGCCCTGTATACATCAGTTGCTACCTGGAGGGCATTCTATATTTAAACAACTCACTTGTGAATGATGTAGCATCCTCTATGTGAGTAAGGATGAATATGTAAATGGATTTCCCTTGGATACTACTTTGGATAGTAACTGAAGCAATGGATTCGAGTAGGATAGCCAATTAGATTTTTATTTGAAATAAATCACTTGGGGAAAGAGTTTTACAAATAAACCAAAAGAACTTGCCCACTTTTGTGACCCTATTTTGAGACTTTAGGCACCACTCATGGCCAGCAAAGTAAAATGTCTGTACCTCCTTGTCCCCTCGCTGGCTGTCAGCCTGCCGTCTTCTGTCTCACCGCCCGCTTTCTGGAAACATTGGCATGTGAATTCCTGCCTGTTCCCTCTTCCTGGGATGCCCCAGCCCTGCCCCTTGATCGTCCTGACTTCCCACTGCTCATCTCACATCCCGCCTCTTCCACGAACCCTTCCATTCGCCCAAACCTCTGTAGCTTTATTAATTTCCCTTTTTTCTTGGCAGCCAACATATACACCATGACTAGCTATTTAGATTTGTATGCACCAAAGTCTTATCTCCTGAAATCACTGTAAGCATCCAAGGGCAGACACACAGTCTTCTACCCCTTTACATTCTGCTCGTGTGTGTGTGTGTGTGTGTGTGTGTGTGTGTGTGTGTAAAAATCCACTTACCCAGAGTAAAAGGCTCATGCATCCTGTGGCAGCAATGGTAGTGAAAGCCAGCATGATTACACCCAGCAGGAGTCATTTCTGGAACTAAAATCGGCTGATTTAGCAGCTGCCGTCAAGTTGCTAGTCCATCGTGCCCCTCCTCTCAGCCCATGGCTAGAGTATCCTGAATATCCACATATTCCTCACATCCCCTACTAACTGGTTGCATGGGAGAGAATCCAAACTTAATTTTGTAACCTCTTCCCACCCTCACAAACTCATCTCAGAAGAGACCCTTAGCAATAGGGTGTCTCATTTTGAACATTTAGTTTTCAGAGACTTATTTGGTTTTTTAAACTTTCAGCAAATATTAACAATACCAGTGAATCTTGGTGTTCTCCTTTGCAAAGTGGAAATAATACCTCCCTTAGAGGACTGCCGCAAGAATTTAGTTAAAACATGTATGGCCTTTAGCATAGTGCCTGGCATGTAGCACACATACAACTTTTAAACTGCTTTTCAGAGTCCTTTGTCCATGATCTTGCTTTATCTTCGTGGGGCTTTTGAGATAGGCAGGGTCCTGGGATATCTTTCTTTGACAGACGAGGAAATGGCACAAATGATGAGCTGGAACTGCAACTGAGATCTTTCCAGAACCACGCCTGTGCCCTTCCTGTTCCTGGCAATGTTCCTTTTGAGGAGAGGAGAGAGGATGGCATTTGTCTATGGAATGAGCCCTGGCACCCAGCTTCTGCCTGGGAAAACCACCATCCTTCTCTTAAAATGGGCACGATTTTGCTGGCAGGACTTGCCCCTAGTTATGGTCAGGCCACCTCTTCACCCCCAGCCTTCCAAAATCCTCCTCCTGGTTGTCCCCAGCTGTAGTTTGTTAAAGGCTACCGTTTTTTTTTTCCTGCATCTCGGTCATCTCTGAAAGTTCCAGGATGACTTGAGAGTTTTTATTGGCCAGGCTGAAAAAATGCCCAGGCAACGACAGTGTGTTGATGCTTGGAGTCAGACTGGCTAGAGCAAGAAGTGATTTATGTAACTCTAGAAGGTTCTAATCGGGAAGCTGAGAGGAAGGGATGAGGCATGTTAATCCTCTCCATAATTTTCTCTTAACAACGACTCTAGTTAGTCATGGGTAAAGTTTCTCCTCCAAGGTGTGTGCTTTTGGGATATCAAAAGATTTCATGTTTCCCAGCTGGGACTTCCACATCTGCAACCTGCCATTGTTTTAGGCTGTGAGAAAAGAGCTCTTTCTCAAAAATTCGTCCTGGACTGGAAACAGGGAGGTATAAATTCAAGTAGCCATCAGTGGTGCTTCTAAAGGTCAAGGTTTCATGTATACAGCTGGAGCCATCCAGTTGGAGGAGAAGCCCGTTCTCATCTGTAATCAGGTGAGAGCTGTAGAGGCATGGGTTGGATGGCCTCCACTTATGATGCAATGACAAGAAATCAGCATGTAGTATTTACAAAGATCAATCATTTCTCAGAGGATTAGAGAGGAGAATAGGTGAACCAAACATTACTTATGGACTTAGTTGTATCATTTTCATTGACGGTGATGACAGCACATCAACACATCATCATTTGGTGAGAGAGGTCCGGTAGCCATTGTTCCTCATCTTCCTCACTGGGCGTGGTGGTGGGAAGTCCCACCAGAGTGGGAGGTTTCCTTGGCGTTCACAGCAGAGCCCCACACCCTGTCTTCTGATGACCCCTGGACATGGATCTTGCTGTCTCGGTTGACATTGTCCCTCATGGCACATTCTTAAACATTAGTGTGCTTTGGATCTCGCAGGGAGCCGGATAACTGGCAAATTGTAGGTCCTACCCCTTGAGATAACGACTCAGTAGGGCTTGGGGATCTGCATTTTTAAATGCAAGGTGGTTGTTGACCACACTTTGAACAATACTGCCTGCTATGGCATAGCCACCTACTCTTGGAGACAGTTGGCTTTAGAATCAATCAGCAAATGACTGCCCTAGGCCCTGTCCTAACCTGATTTGGAAAAGATCTGTAAGCTCTGAGCCTTATCCTTGAAAGTGCGTGTATGAAATGAGGTAAGCAGTGCAGGATTCACCAGAATCAGATGCTGGGCTGCTGGGGGACTTCGCAGAAGCCTGAAGAGTTGGGTGACTGGGTATGGGAGGTGGCATTTCACCTGAGCGTGGAGGACTGTAGGATTCGCACTGATAACTACTCAAAGGGGAAAGAGCATTTCTGATGAGAGGAACAACTTGAGGGGGCGCCATTGTAAGGACAGCCTTGAGCTTGGGACTTGACCAGCCTGAAGGCATATGTTTCAGTTTAGAGAAAGCCATAGCCTTTCTAATGTGCCTGAAATAGGCACCAAGTCTAGACAGATGGCCCCAGCCCACCGACAACGAGTAAGGGCATAGCCCTAAGCCATGCTGGAGTTGACAACACTCTAGGCTTTTAGAAATTTTGCTCGGAAATAAAGGATGTCTTGGGGCATCTCAAGACCTGTGATCTGTGAGTCCAGAACCTCAGTACTTACATGTCAATGTTACTTGTAAAGTGGTTACAGATTTTTGAAGCACTCATTTCCATGTTATGCTTAGATAGGGGCTCTCACCTATCCCTGAAGGGTTGTAGTGAGGATTAAATGAAATAAATTGGGTAAAGCACTTACACAACAGCCCCAGGCCCATAGCAAGTATTTAATAAATGATGGCGGTGATTAGGGCTCTTCCCCCTACTTTCTTAGGGAGGGGGTTATGTACTTGTGTTTGCCTTTGGTATTGTAGTCTTCCTTGGTCAGAGAATCTTCCATTCCAACTCCTAATTTTGAAAACATTGCATATAGATCTCTAGCCACCAATCCTTCAAACCTCAAGCAACACCAGAATTGCTTCCTTCTCAAGGTCCTCCCTCCCACATCTGAGGGCGCCACAGTCTCTGTCAGCTTCCCCTCCTGTAGCCGTGGGAGTGCACTGAGACTGTGGGCTTAGGAGAGGCAGCCTAGTTTGCTGGACGGAACCCAGTACAGGGTTCCTGTCCTGGCTCTGCTGCCTAACCACAGGGAGTCCTTTCACAAATCACCTGCTCTGACCTCCTTTGGGAACTTGTTGGGAAGATTAGAGATATTATTTCTAGCACAGTGCCATGCACATATCAGAGGCCAAACAGTAGCCAGTAGTCAGATGGTATGTTCTGAGGTTTGCACCTTTGCAAACCCTTCTGAGACTGCTTGCTTGTCGGCATCCTGTGTCTGCACGTTAGAGTGATAGCCCTGCTGTGTGTGGTCTCTATACAGCTTGGTTCTGGGAAGGGGCTACAAACCTGTATTTGACCCAAAGAGTCCATGCTTGAAAGCAGCCTGTGACCACTTGGGTTGTGCCTGTGAAGCTGAAGGTCTCACCCTTCCTCTTCCTTCAGACAGGGTCTCCTTTACTCTGGCTCAGCAAAAGTCGGATGACCCTTGATGTCAGGGCTTTCTTTTTTTTTAATTATTATTTTTTATTAGACTTTAAGTTCTGGGATATATGTGCAGAGCATGCAGGTTTGTTACATAGGTATACACAAGCCATGGTGGTTTTGCTCCACCCATCAACCTGTCATCTACATTAGGTATTTCTCCTAATGCTGTCCCTCCCCTAGCCCCCAACCCCTGACAGGCCCGATGTTCCCTTCCCTATGTCCATGTGTTCTCATTGTTCAACTCCCATTTATGAGTGAGAACATGTGGTATTTGGTTTTCTGTTCCTGTGTTAGTTTGCCGGGAATGATGGTTTCCAGCCTCACCCATGTCCCTGCAAAGGACATGAACTCATCCTTTTTTTATGGCACATAGTGTTCCAGGTGAGGGCTTGAGAGGTTCCTGGTAGGAGAGAGGTGAACAAAGCCCAGCGGAGAGTTTGTATAAGGGCCTAGAGGGAGATAATGCAGAAGACAGAGGTGGGAGCTATGTTTAGAGGGCCTCTGGTGTCAGAGTAAGTGGTAAAACCAATGGAAGCCTGGCTGACCCCATCCTCTTCTCCTAGTCAGATACCTTGGCCCAGGCCCTGGAAGATGCTGACTCTCAGAAGCTCCCTAGCAGCTGCCAGGGTGGGCCCTCCTCCTCGCCTGCCTCCCCACAGCTGGCATCCAGGACACTTGGGTTCAGCCCCTTCATTTGTTGACTCAGACTTTCCTGTACCCATTCCAGTGATGACTGTCACTCTGCCAGGGCCCCCTCCCAGCCCCAGACACACTCCCCAAACATAAATCTCTGTGGTCTGCAGGAATTCTCTTTCTGCCTTTCTGGAACCACTGGAATCCCACAGACTGGGGCAGACAGCTATTCTTATGAAAAGTGTGGCTTTATTTCTGGACTAAACAGGCATACTGGAGCTGAAGATAAGGATCCCAAACTCCAAGTCAGGCTTATCTGCAAGCAAAGCTTCAGCTTTGCTCACCTCTTCCCTTCTTCCATCAGTCGCGAGCCTTGTGTGAGAAAGCAGGGGCATTGTTACTATATGACATGGCAAAAAGGGATTACCTGCTAATGTCATTTGGTTTAGTGATGCCCTGTTACATAAACTACTTTGGAGGAGTTCAAATTTCCCCCAGGCGAATGCTTCCATCGCCAGGTTGGTAACATTATAGCTGAGTATTGTTTTATTTGCCATTTTTCAAAAGAGGGAGAAACATACCCAAGCCATTATTCAGCCTAATAATAATACATTTGAAGAAAACAACTGCAACTCCCAATCCTGTCTTCTGAGGGCAGGACATTGTGGGGCTATTTTTCCTGCTCAGGCCACGCTTCAGCCTACAGAAACTGGTCTGGGCTACAGTCAGGTTACAGGGGGCATCAGGAGGCCTTTGGGAGTCAGGAAGAAGGTCTTACAGATGGAAGCCCAGCTCCAGCAAAGAGGGAAAGATCGCTGCCTTTGAAGCTAGACGCATATATGGCCTTTAATTTGGGTACTGGTTGGTTGACTGGGCAAATGACTGAAACTCCTTGATGCTTATTTTCTTCATCTTAAACAAATAAAAAATAAACGAGAATAAGGTGACGATGACCGTCACATAGGGTTGTTTCAAGGCTGGGATGCAGCAATGTATGTTCAGGCTCCTGGCACGGTGACTTAATACCAGCCCCTTCTGTCCTGTCTTGCATCAGCTGAGGATGAAAAAGGAGAGCAGTTGAGTGTGGACCTGCCTGGCTGGGGGCCCCTCCTCTATAGTTATCTTCTTTATAAGCCATTTATACTCCTGGTATAATTTTGAGGAAAAATAATCAAGAAGCTACCTTGCATTTAAAGTTCTTTTTCAAAACATACTGGCAGCAAACACCACATTATTGAAGTCAGGGAAGACAGGAGAGCAAATGTCAGGTCTTGGCAAAGTGGGATGGGGAATTTTTTGAGTGTGACATTTGAATAAAGAAACTAGGAAAAAAAAAAAGTTTTCCCCGATCTTATCATGGTACAATGAAGAGTTGTATAAAACTGTTTGTCCCCGCTGCATGTTTACTTACCCATGGGCAGGATATCTCACAGGCCAAAAGTTCAAACTATTGCTAGCTCCCAAGCGATATGTGAACTTAAAATGAACTGGCTTCAGAAGAGGCTCGAAAATGATTTGACCCACAAAGGCTCTTGCCTCCCAAATGTTCCACCCATACTTGTAATGGTCTTTGGTGTGGTGTTAAATATATACAAAGATGGAATGAAGGCATGGTAATAACATTACACACACACACACACACACTTTCCAGATATTTCCTTGCGAATGACTGTCTTATTCCATTACATCAAGCATCTTGGCTTAGCCATGCTTTATGATGCTAATACAGAGCCTTCTACCAACTCCAAATAGAGGAATGACAGAAATAGGTGATTTAGCAAGTTTTTTAATGTCGATTGAGTTTTCCTACTTTTTGCTGTAGCAACTATGAATATCTTCAGTTTGGGAATCAGATCTTACCAATAAACATTTGAAGCAACAGTATAGTTCCTGGCTGAAAATGTCTTTTACATGTGATGTATCTAGTTCCTTCGGTATCTGAGATACTGTTAAAATGCAATTCAGCATGGTAGTAAGAATATGGTTTTAATGGTTAACAGGGTTGAGATCCCACCTCTGCTCAAACTGGCTGGGCAGTTTTGGTCAATCTGCTTCTCTGTGTTTGGGATTCTTGATCTGCAAAATAAGGTAATAGTCACTAATAGACTAATTTTCAGGATTAAATGAGTGGATGCAATGTAAGTCCTTAGACAATTACATGACACACATGATTTGCTATGCTTTTAATTATTTTTCTCTTCGGATTTACCATCTTGCTCACTTGCTTCCCACCCAGTTTCTCTGTCTCTCTACACCTTCCTTCGGTGAGAGCAGTCATTCTAGGGAGCTTGGAAGCCAGCTGTCGGTCCTCTGCCATTTTCTTTTTACAATGGCATTTGACCCATTAGCGTTTCAGATCTCCATACGTATATTCCAAAATATTATTGCCCAATAAACCTCCACTGAGGCCTGTTCTTCTAACCCTACTGACCATAATTTTTTAGTTGTGTTCATGGTTTTTTTTTTTTTTTTTTTTTTTTTTTTTAAGTAGAGGGGAAGGGGAGAGGAAAGGGAGGAAGGCGTCTGGTTCATGTTATTAAAAAAAAAAAATTAAATTTTGCTCCCAGGGTCTAAGTTAGATCTTTGGATTGGCTCAGCCTTCCTCTTTCAGAAGCCTACTCTGGCTAATATCCTTTATAGTATTTTTCCTGTTGTTTATTCCAGAAATAGTTCAGGATGATGATATTGACATTTGGGCTAAGGCATGTACGAGGCTCTTCAATTAGACACAAGGCTCAGCTTCGCGTTCACTTAGTGGCTCATATTCTCCACTGATGCAGATGGGGGATATTTGGGCTCACACCACAGTCTGCCCTCTTTGGGGTTATTTGTGAGTCTCTTCACCATCCTAGACTGGATTCTCCGCTACTGGGATGGATTGTGGCTGTGCTTGTGGGCTGCTGTGCTTGCAAGTCTGTGCTGTTTCTGGAGTTGCCGTTTTTACCTACTGAGGGGAGGACGTTTAATTTGAGTAAATATCTTAGAAAACTTGTTTCACAACCTGGTCAACATGCCTGTTGAACATGGCTGGAAGTTTCCTGAAGGCAGGGCCTGAATGCATCTCTGAATACACACAATGTCTAGACACAGAAGTGAACACAACGTCTGGCTCTCACGGTAGGGATGTTAACTAAATTGAACTAAACTGGGCCTCGAAGGATAAGTAGGATTTTAGCTGGTAGAGCTGGAGAACTAGGGGCTTTCCAGGGAGAGGATCCACACGAAAGAGGGGACGAGTGGGAAGCAGGAATTGTGAAGGGTGAACAGTAATGAGACCATAATCCAGTTACACTGGAGAGTGCCTGGAGGACACACAGATGGCGGAGCACCGTGAATACCTTAAGATGGTGTTGTCTACCTTGGCTTCAGTTTAGAAGCACTTGGGCTCCTTTAAAAACATACCACCTCCTGGCTCCACTAGCTCAATTGAAACTGAATCTCCATGGTCAGGGCTGGGGGAGCATTCTTGGGGAGGGTTGAGAGCCACTGTCTAGGACCTTCAGGGACACTTGACAGGATGTAGGAAGTGCCCCACACCAGGAGACCTCTTGTTCTGTAGATTGCTAACAATCTTGAGAAAATAGCAAAATCTGCCTTTAAGTCTTCTAAGCTAGAGTTCAGACTTTTACAGTAAACCTAGAAAGAATTAGGTAAAACTGATGGAAAGAGATTTGTTTATGACACAGACTTAACGGTCAGGACTAGTAACAACCTGGGCAGGCAGTGCTAAAGACTTACTAAGATTTCCCCTCCCCTACCTGTCCCTTCATTCCAACCTTTGCACTGAAAATTGCTGATTTCCCAAAAGCTTGCAAACTGACAAATCTCAGTTTTAAATGTAGTTCAGACTTTACCCTCTATCTAGGTCACAGCTAAGGCTGCCATATGTACCAGGAATGAGAACTTTGCAAGTTAGTTAGGGCACTGTTTATATTTCCAGTATTCAAAATAAATCATTCCGTTTGCCTGTCATATTCTGACTTTTTGAAAATCATTTCTGTCTGTGAGTAGGTGGCACGAACTATTCATTTCATAAGTAGGTTTGAATTGCAGGTCTTCAAGTTCACAGCAGGGACACAGTCTCCAGTTTTTCACATATTGGTGCTAGTTGTTAAGGCATTGGATTTAAACTCACAAATGATTTGCCTTGATCTTAGAGTACTGGGCCCAAAGTCAGAATTTTAAAGCAATGTTAAAACAAAACAAAATGCTTTTCATGTAGGGATTGGCTCATTGGTTTTTCCTTCCACAGTCAATACCTGATGCTTTGATTTTCTTAAGTCCTGTATATTTATAGAGCCACATATACCCGTTACGTCACACATCGGGTTTTCAAGAGAGAAAAACACATGTGCGTATGTTTCCCTGCCCTAACTCTGTTCACATCCAGACTGGTTTCTAGAAGAAAGGAAATTTACAGTGTGGAAAGTTGCAGCATTTGCAGGAACTCTGGGAATCTCAGCACATTGTCTTAGATAAACTTTACAAATATCAGCCCAAGTAACCCTGAAGGCAGTGATTTGGATTTGTTTACCAAGTTAACTGCCAAGTCACAAATAATGGCATTTACACGTAATTTGAAATGAACAACATAGTATTGAAGTGTATCCTTGTGAATACCTTCCATGTGCGTCATGACAAAATACTGTATAGATCAGTTTACATTAAATTGTTTCGTTAATTTAAAATTCTTTGAGCAATTTGCCCTAAAACTGTTCTGCACTGCCAACAATTTCATGTTGAAAGAATCAGCCTCCATGTTAACATTTCAGTTTGATTACTCTTATTTTCCACACTGAATGCTTGGCATGAGCAGTTCTTTTCAGAGGTTAGCTTTTCGTTATCAAAATGGGTGATGTCTGTATCAAAGGTGGCAGTCCCCCTTCCAGGAATCCCATTTTATGGTTTGATTGTATTTTCAAATATACGAGCTGTAGCTGAACTCCAAATGCTGACTACTGGGAATACCAGCCAAGTTAACATTAACATTACTGAAAATAGTCGGTTAATGTAAAAAGGAAAAGTCAAAGGTGTTAAATTAGCAGTTTGTTAGGGATCAGCACTTGCTGTTCTTTAGAGTGTGTGGATTTCATCTGTTCTGGCTGGGACAGGGAGTAGCTTCCACAGCTGACACACGTTCTGTTCTGTCTGGGTGATTCTCCCCTCCTGTTCACTCTTTCCCGCAACATTCTAGGCTCAGAATGTTGCCCCTTTTTATTCTTGTTGAACCGGTGAGGAAAATAGTTTTCCCCGTTTGTTTACTGGCTGGATCAGTTGGAGTTTTTCACAGGGAGCCTTGGTAAGAAAAGAAAACAAACAAAAGTAAACAGGAGAGGTTAGAGTCCAAGATTCTGTTCCAAATTTAAATCAGGACTAGCCGCAGGGTAGATTGGCCAGCAGGGCCTAAGAGGTACTTGGGCCAGCCTGCAGTTTTCTCTCTTTGCCTCTGGAAAAGCGTGGCCAATGCCTGCTGTTAAAGCCCATCAGATAAACCTCTCTTGGTCCTTCTACTTAATTTCAGCTGATGACATGAGCCCTGAGCCATATTCTGTTAAGTAACTAATGGGAGAAGAAATCCCCCCGGCCTTCTCCGTGGGAGGTTTCTCCCATGTTTCAAAACACAAGAGGCAAAGGCTGGGCGCACACTCTCAAAAGCTCAGGTAGAGACCCCCACCCAGTTCTTCCTGGTTAATCAGGAATGGTCACTCCAGCCTGATTGTGCGCTTCTTCCGAACATCCGTGTTCACAGGCACTGTCCTGGTCAGAGTTTTTATTTCCATGCAATGCTCTTGTTTGGTGTAGCATTTTTACTAGAAGAAAGTTTCAGAAACCACACTGGCCTCTGGGTAGATCCCTTCTTTCCAAACCCTTCTAGAATTGCGGTAGTTTCCTGAGAGACCCTCTTTGTTTTGTTTTGTGACTTCATTCTACACTCACAAGGCAACTTCCATCCCAATTAAACATTTGAAGTGGGAAAACTGTGTAGGGCCTTCAGAAAAACTTTTTTTCCAAGGTGTCCTGTAAATGTGGGATTACTACTGATCCTTGTGCCAAAGTCGTGTTAAATAAAACAGTTTCAGATATGTACTTATGACCCAAAGCCCTCTTTCATCACAATTAGGTCCTTAATCTGTTCTAGGATTATTGCCATAATATCATCACTCTAATTATAACCCCTAAAAATGTGAAATATGTTATATAGCTCAGAGCTTGTTTGGACTTCTTATAGTCATGCTTATATGGCAAGACAAACAGCTTGCAGTCCAACAGTGAAGGGGAAGAGTCACAGATACAGTAAGTAACTATGTCAATTTCTTTTTTAAAGTAACATTAGAAATACCCATTAATATCTTTTTAATATATTATGCCACAAATTTTTTAACTTAAAAGAGCAGTACTGTAATATACCTCTAGAGATAAGGCCATTGTTGCCTACAAGGTATTATGGTAAATAATGGAAACATCCACCAAGCTTCTTTATTAGCAGCAAAAATGAGCAGTAAAAATGAGTTCTTGGTTGTGTGTATGGGCAGTGGGGATGTGGTAGAGGTGGAGGGGAGGATGGAGCAGGATTTTAGGCAACTGAGATAATGTATCACAGAAAGTAAGATGAGAAGGGGGTTTCTGTTACTTCTGATTGTTCCCCTAGATTTCCACCATGGAACCCCAGTTGCAAGCAATCAGAAAGGAGTTTCTCTTTGTCCATGAATCATTATAATGCATCAGTTTATTCTGAAAACATGGGTGTTTTATGATTGAAATAGTGGCCTGTTGTGTAGGAGTCTCCTGTTTATTCTTGTGGCAGCCATCTCAAAGCAGGTGCAGAATTCTGAAGGGGGAAGACCTTTTTGCATAGGAAGAGTCATGAGTATCTGGCCCACTGGCTGGGGTGTCCTGAGCACAGCAGTAATGAGTGACATCATGGTCTCTGTCCTTGTTAGGATTTCAATGCCAACCACCTTGGATGGGAAGCCCAGATACATTTCTAATCCTGGTCACCAACTATGTAAATTCAATTCAATTCTGTATTATTAAAGTATCTACTGGGGACTCTGTTCAAAACCCTGGCTTAGAGACTAAGAAGATTATAAGAGAAGAGTAACTTGGTGCTTAATAGGTACAGAGTGTTTGTTGAATGAATGAATGAAAACATCTGGGCTTGGCCCTTACGTTCTTTTTTTTTTTTTGAGACGGAGCCTCACACTGTTACCCAGGCTGTAGCTCAGTGGCACGATCTTGGCTCACTGCAGTCTCTGCATGGGTTCAAGCAATTCTCCTGCCTCAGCCTCCCGAGTAGTTGGGACTGCAGGCGTGTGCCACCATGCCCAGCTAATTTTTTTTGTATTTTTAGTGGGGGGGGGGTTTCACCATGTTGGCCAGGATGGTCTCGATCTCCTGACCTCATAATCCACCCGCTTCGACCTCCCAAAGTGCTGAGATTACAGGCGTGAGCCACCACGCCCGGCCTACATTCTTATTTAGTAAGGAAGAACTAGCTATGTGAAATAATTAAAGGGTGCCTTAAGAACCAGTGATTTGTTAGAGAAGGAGATATCAATATTGACTAGGGAAGTCGGGGTGGGAATGAGTGAGAAGACCAGCAAAGGCCTTCTGCTGAGTTCATCTGCTGCTTTGGGGACTTTGATTCAAGTATGAGCACTTCATTTTTGACTGGGGACATTCATGTAACAAATATGCTTGTATATAGCTGTGATGTGGTCCCATTTTTGCATGTGCCCAGATTTCTCTCATCACCTTCTTGCTTTTGAGTTGAGAGGGTTGCTAACCTAGCATGCTGTTATTAAATTTAGGGTTCATATCTTTTAGCATTTTAAATGCGAAGTCCTGTAGAAACACGGAATGCTCAACAGCTCCTAATAACAGTAGGAATGTTGTGAGGTCACCACACAAATCTTTAATTTATGTTAATTTAATTAAAGGTGGTTGGCAAATAAATAAATTAGGGAAAGTGCACTGAGTTCCTCATAGCTCTGGATGAGCCTGATATTGGAGCTGTGGACCCGCTCTGTGCCCAAGAGCCCTTAGCCCTACCCTGCCTCTCCAATCAGGAGAATCTGCTCACAGTGAAGTCTTCACTCCATGTGGAGTGTGATTCTAGTGCATGTTACGTGTTCGTATCTTTTTTTTTTTAGACCTCCACCCAGGCTGGAGTACAATGGCGTGGCGCAATCTTGGCTCACTGCAATCTCCACCTCCTGGGTTCAAATGATTCTCCTGCCTCAGCCTCCCGAGGAGCTTGGATTATAGGCATGCTCCACCACGCCTGACTAATTTTTGTATTTTTAGTAGAGACAGGCTTTCACCATGTTGGCCAGGTTGGTATTGAACTCCTGACCTCATGATCTGCCCACCTTAGCCTCCCAAAGTGCTGGGATTACAGGCATGAGCCACTGCGCCTAGCCATGTGTTCGTATTTTCTTATTCTATATTGTGCTTTGTTGTGTGTATTATATATTCTCATATTTTATTTTACAGAGCAGTATACATAAAACCATATATGCTATATTCTACAGGTGAGTTAAAGAGCATTTTTCAAGCTCCAGGTTGTGTTTAATTAGTGGATCCCAAATTCATTTAGCGTGTCTTCATAAGCATTTTTACTTTAATGAAACAGAGTAGAGTAGACAACCTAAGAGTATACCACATACAGTAAAAATAAGAATTCTGTTGGGAAACATTTAATTTCAGTTACTTATGTGTATGTACACATACACAGTATCTTACATACATGCATGCACATACCCTCATGTGTGAATAAGTTGGCCATATATGTGTCTACATGTGTTTTTACTGGATCATCAGTACTGCATGTTGTGGTTAAAAATAAAACACTGATTTAATGGATGTTAAAGCAATCTGGATCATCCTCTTTGACATATACAGAATTTTGTCTGAATTATCTGTCCCTCACTCCTACCTAAGACAGGCTAGCGCCCGGTTTGTGGATTGACAGAGATGTTTAGGCTAGTAATCTTGCAGGAGCTTCTCAGGCTCTGGTAATTTGGATGCACATATTGTTTTGTTTCTTCTCTCTCCTTCCTCTGATATCAAGGAATATCCGCCGTGCTATGGAAAATGAAGCATGTGTCAGGGCACGGTGGCTCACACCTGTAATCCCAGCACTTTAGGAGGCCGAGGCAGGAAGATCACTTGAGGTCAGGAGTTCACGACCAGCCTGGCCAACGTGGCAAAGCCCTGTCCCCACTATAAATACAAAAATGAGCTGGGCGTGGTGGCGCATGCCTGTAATCCCAGCTACTTGGGAGGCTGAGGCACAAGAGAGCTGAGATCGTGCCATTGCACTCCAGCCTTGGCAACAGAGCAGGAGGACTCTGTCTCAAAAAATAAAAGAAAATGAACATGAAGCATGTTAGACTGTGGGTCTTCACTTATAGTGTGGGGCCCTGGCAGAGGGAACTGAGTCAGCAGGTGAGAAATCAAAACAGCATCTCCTGGGAGACAAAGACAATGCCTGGAAGGAGGCCTGAGTCACAGACATCCTCAGCTGTCATGGGAAGATGGTGTCTGATGGTAAATGAAATAACTCCCCTTCTTCCAAAGAGTCCAGTGCCCCTACCCACCCAGTGGGATGGCTGGGATTCATTTCTGGTGGCAGTACTGTGTGAGAACCATAAGGGCAGACCTGTTTCCTAACAGATCAGCTGTCATCCTTTGTTCAGAGTCAATCAGCTGCTCCAAGTTGGCTGAGCAGCAATCCTCCTGTCTGCACTGGGCTCAGCATGCTCTAGCCATTGGATATAGGCTCTGGGGCCTGCCCTGCCATTAGGGCTTACGATCAGTTTCCCCAGCAATATGCATGACGCCTAGCTCCACACGACAGTGTTTCTCAATGGCCCTCAGAACCATTGCTTCTCATCAAAATCACTTCCTGGATATACCCCAAAACCTAAAATGCAATTTAAAAATTAATTAATTAATTTTAAAAAATCACTTCCTGGAGTTGAATCTCTGGGCTGAGGCCCAGGTGATCTTAATAAACCTTGTAGGGGCTTCTTCTGCATGTTCAAGTTCAAGAGTCTCAGCTTTTAGGTTTCTTGGATGTACATATCACATTGAAAAATGTAAAAATGGAAGCATGTAGCATTTTTCTAATTAAAAAACATTTAAGATGGCTTAATTTGGGGTTCTTCTTGGTAGGAGTTTACATATATGATTGAAACTTTAAAAGCAGAGAGGCGGGGTGTCAACTGTGTAGCTACTGCAGGAACATGACAGCACTGCCCTGAGGGTCTACACATGGGCAAGACCCCTTCAGGAATCCCATTAAAAGTACCATATTATAAGCAAGAACTTAGAGCACCTTAATAGCCAGGGTCCCCCTGGATGGGATTCAAGAAGGGCCCCACATTCTCTGTGTATTTCCGACGTAGTCATTGAGTGATGATTGTTAGAACAGCCCTATTTCCACTTTCATCTACCAGTTCACAGGCAGCTTGTAAAATCTCATCATGTGCAGGACATTGGGCTTTCCTCCGCTTAGCATGGAAGGCCATTCTTAGCCTGTTCTGTGTCCCTTCTCCTGAAGTGAATTCTTTTTAGGTCAGGAGAGATGTATATGATATTCAAGAAATGATTGAGGCAGGAATCCAGTGGCATCTTGCTCCTGGAGACCCAGCCTTCCTGGCCATATTTATCCCAACTTGGAGAAGTTTCAAGGCACAGGATTAAGAGCAGGCTGGGCCAGGTGAGTCAAAGGCCGTGGGCTTTCATCAAACTACTCTCCTTGTCTGATACCTCCTTGCTAAATTCATCAGAAAAAGAGTACAGAAAATCTCACCTCCAGTTGGCCAAGGGAACCCCAGGAACTTGAATTGACAAAATCCCATTAAAGGTTGATAAACACAACCGATGCCTGGTAATGCAGGTGTTCTTTTATACAGCAATGAAGACATATGGCTGCAATGAGAGATAGGAAAAACGTCATGAAAGACATTGTCCTGGGAGGCGATTGTACCCTCTGCCCTCCCAGAAAGCTGAGAGCTCACAGTGTTGTGTGGTCAGTGGAAAGAGGGCTTTAGTTGGCACATCCTGTATAACTTGCTGAGTTAGGGATCATGACAAAACTCAAACCTGTTAGTCATGTGTTAGGTATCAAATATTTGAGAAACTCTGCATTTCAAAACACTGAATTTGATCAGGACACACTTTGGACAATGTCATTTGTTGAAAGCTTCAGATCAAAGTGGTTCCCAGTTCCCCTCCCCTTATTTACTTAACTCATTTATTTTTTAGTAAGAGTGCTAAATGACTCAAAAGCGAAAACTTGGAAAAAAGATTTTTTTCAATAGAGAGGATATCTTGGCTTAAAATAAATACCATCAAAGCATTTCCACTGATCACTAACCTTTGACTTGCATACAGGAAGTTTTCTGTTACGTACCAAAAAATCCTGGAAAATTGAATTTGGTTTTAAAATGCAATTCTCCTTTGGCTTCAGAAGGACCAGCTGGGTAGCTCATTAAATGTAAAAAGTATTTTGAAAATTGGAAGACTAACTCACGTATTAATTATCAATAGTTATCAAACCAGTGTCTTTTAATTTAACTCACCTACTTCTACACAGTGGTCAAGGACTCCACAGATGAGCCTGCTTGCCCCCCACCCCCAATAGTAAGGTTTAGTGACTTACTTACAGGCCCTTAGGGGAAAAAGAGAAGTAAGTTCTGCTCTCTGTTCTTTCTCTGACTAGCCATAGGACCTCAGGGCAGGTACATGATCTCTTTGAGCCTTATTTTCTTATCTGTGACATGGAGACAGTACTCCCTCTCAGCTTCATTCTCAGGACTGTCCTGAGGCTTCAGCTATAGTCGTTTGAAAAGTCTCAAGGGTATTAATAAAACGGAAATGTCCTATCTTCATATTCTTTAGTATTCCAGCCCCTATCCATTTCCCATGCCTAGAGATTCTTTATAGCCAACTAGGATCCATATGGGGTTCACTGGGCTCAATGTCCCACTAGAACCTCTCTTCCAGTGCTGCTCACTGAACAGATGACTTTCTGAGCAAGGTGCTCGGGTCTTGGCACCGAGGGGCAGACCTGCCCAGTGTCAGGGTCTGTCCAGTTGTCCTTGATTCCCTTTTGTCCTAGCACTTGGCCTTTCTCCAGCGGGAGACAGATGATAGCTGGAAGAGATCTACGCTGCCTGGGGGTTTTGGCAGTTCTCTCTCTGGTTAGGGGTGAATAAGTGTCTAACAGTTGAACTTTTCCTTAGGGTAGGAAACACATTGGCCTTTGAATGTAAAAGGCACCTAGTCAGTGAGCTCAGAGCCTTCACCAGCTCTGGAAATACTGTTCCTCTTGCAAGACTCAACTCAGTGTTCCCCTTGCCCTGTTCATTTCTCCTTCCCAGAGAGAATGTACCCTGCACTTGCATATGCCTCTATATGACATCAATCGTGGGTTGTAATAGTTGGCCTGGAGTGTAGTGACTCTCCAGTAATGCCTCCATCGGACCTACACAGGCGGAACTCCAAAAAGCTTCTATAAGCAACTGAGTTAGGCTCTTCTCTGCAGTCTAGAGTCCCAGGGCCTTCCTTGGAGTCCTCTGATGTCTCTTAACTTCATAATCAGAGTTGCAAGTCAGGAAGGAGATACAAGATCCTTCTTTCCCCCTCTGGACTAAGCCTGGGGCAAGATTGTCCAGGCCCATCTTTCCTACACTTTTCCATAGTGCAACCCTCACCCTATTTGATGGTCTCTAGGGACCTCAGGGTTTCTGCTTAGAAGCTTCCAACCTGTCATTATTGCAGAGTGGCCTTAGAGCATGATGGAAGCCCCCACCTCACTGGATTAATGCTGCCCTGGTTTCTTTCCAGTCCTGACAGTGCACATAGCCCCGCTCTCTCTCAGGCCCACAGATGCTTTAAACTTCTATTGACTTATAGTGGCCTGAGATAGGGCAACAGGAGATGGGACAACCTATCCCAGTTGGTGCAAAGCCCTTGATACACACATCTTGCAATTAACTGTGAGCCTAGATCAGAGTCCAGCCCTTGGGCAGCCAAAGTGGTTTCTGCCTGAATTGTTCCCGAGAAGGCTCGTCGTGGGGGAAGCAGCTGCAGGTTTTATATCTGCTGCAGGAAATACCTTCTGGCATCCTCGTAGCTGTGGGAAAATATTCTCATGAGTTCATGAAGGTCACCAGAGGGGCTTCCCTCTGCTTTCCACTCTGCCCTCTTGTAAAGCCCACCTCTTATAGAAAGCCTGCCTCAGTTTCCTATTGTGGGTTTCCTTCTGCCCAGTTCCTTGTGTTACACATCAGCTTAGCTCTCCATGATGTACTATTTTGTGTTCTACAGTTGATTTCATGTAATTTACATTTTCCCATCTTGACTAAGACCCTGAGGCAAACCCGAACCAGGTCCTTCTGTCCATCGAATCCAACACAGTTCTGGCACTGGTGAATCCTCTGAGAGGTGCCCCCAGCACAGTCACCATGGCCAAGGTAGAAGGCTGGGGGTAGAAGTTGAGCCCACTGACTGATGGGGACGCCTAAAGTACCTGCAGAATCGGAGGCTTGGCGCTCCCTCCACTGGCTCCCATTGTCCGCCCTGCTGCCTGGTCCCCAAGGGTGGGGTGGCTTAGATGAGCGCATGGCCCGCGATGCAAATTCCCAGATCTTTAAAGTCATTTCCCTGAAATCACATTTACTGTCCACAAGAAAAAGGCCAAGGCTGGACAGAGGCACTGCTGCCAAGACTCGAGCACTGGTAATTTCTTATGAGCCCTTTGTGATGGCAGAGTTTATGAAATGTAAGTAAACAGGCTTCCTCCTAATCCCTGAGCCGTGAGAAGCTGTCAGGGTTTATTTGCCGAGCCGTCCCTGCATGCCTGTGCATGGCACACCTAGGCTCCAGTGTTCCACTCCTTAAAAGGTGTCTAATTTCTATAATCACCTTGGAGTTTAATGGGTTTAAACCATGTGGGTTGCAGTGGAGAGAAAACATTATTTCTAGTCTTTTGGCTTCCTTTCCTGCCTTCCACACCTCTTTTCTTTCCTTGCCCCTCCCTTGTGAACTGAATGGATTATAAAATATTAACTGTGACCTTGTAGAGTGGGAAGGAAGAAAGGTTTTTGTTTCCCCCTCTGTCCTGCCTTCCCAGCCCACACTGGCCCCTTAATGAGGTTCTGCAGGTAAGGGTATCTGGGGACAGTTTCAGGACACTGCCACCTGTAGCCTGCAAAGAGCATGACTTGATGGATCTTTGATTTTTATTTTCCCCCAGCCATGTCCTGGGAACAATTTAGGAGCAGGCCAACACATTTTCATGCATCTTCTCTCCTTGCCTTCATTCTTGTCAAAGTCTCACTCTTTTCTAGAAAAAAATCGTGGCCTTTCTCAGTGCCCACAATGAGCAGAAACATCTCTGAAGCCATCCTCTGAGGGGTGTCAGAAGGCCAATCCTTCATGGTCTCCCCTTCTTTCATTTCACCTTGCTGTCATTGCTTCCTTTGTCTCTCCCACTCGCTCACCCGCGATGAGAGAAGGAAAGGCAGAAGAAGGACAATTTGTGTGTTGTGTCGGGTTGGAGGAATTAGCCTCCTCCATGCTTTCGAAGGCAAGCCACAAATAAGTACTGAGACGACTTCAGGTCCTCCCACAAGAATAAGCTGATAACAAATCCTCTTTCCTACTACAAGTCTCAAAACTCCGTCAACTTTTAGCTCATGTCATTTAATGTTGAAATCTGACCTTCCCAGAGCACCACAAGTGGGCTTTGGGCAGGTGGCAGCGTGGATCCTCCTCTCAGCTCTGAGGATACCCCAGAGGTAGCCTGGGTGGCGGGCCCCTGGGCTGGTGGTTTCTGGTGGCAAGAAACTGTCCACGTGCCTCAGGGCACCATACACATGTGATGACACCTTCTCTCTGAGCTGTGACTGTGAAGGTGGGGAGCTGTGGGTAGGGCAAATCTCATTTTTCAACTTAAACAGACGAGGAAACTGAGGTTCAAAGAAGTTATGTGGCACATGGCACAGCTGATCCCTCTAGTGCAAGACGGTGCCCTTGCCATTCTTCTCCCAAGCTGCCAATGATTTTAAGGTGGCTCGCTCTCCTTTGGGGAACCTGGAAGACATTTCCTGAATCTAGCACCCACTTCGAAGGCATGCTGCATCTCAGTTGCTCATGGCTGTTTCATATTTTCTTTGGGTCTTTTCTACTTGCAGGTATTGTTTTCTTTACTTTATTCCCCCCACTGTTTTTACCTTAGTGAAATAAAGTGAGAAACAAATCCTCAATGGTGCTGTATTAGTCTAAAGAAGTACCTGAGACTGGGTAATGTATAAAGAAAAGAAGCTTAATTGACTCACAGTTCTGCACAGCTTAGGAGGCCTCAGGAAAGTTACAGTCATGGTGGAAGGCACCTCTTCAGAGGATGGCAGGAGAGAGAAGTGTGCAAGAGCAGGGAAGACTGCCTTAAGAAATCATCAGATCTTCTGAGAACTCACTATCACAAGAACAGCATGGGAGAAATTGCCCCCATGACCCAGTCACCTCCCACCTGGTTTCTCCATCAACACCTGAGGATTATAATTCAAGATGAGATTTGGTTTGGAGCACAAAGCCTAATCATATCAGGTGATTTTCAGTGCATGGGAAGGGAGGAGAAACACCATCTAATCTAAGATTGTGTCACTGTCAACACAGTCCCCTCTTCCTTCCAGTAGTTGAGTCTATCCAAGATTTGAACTACTTTCAAAAGGTAGTGGGTGCAGACAACAACATATGATATGTAGAAAATACTAATGAATACCCATGCAAAAGAACCTACTAGAACTAATAAAAGAGTAGAGCAAGACCACAGGAGACCAGATCAATATACAAAATCAATTACAGTTCTTTATACTGGCAATGAAGAATCCAAAGGTAAAATTAAACAAAACAGTTCTATTTGCAAAGGCATCAAAAAGAATTAAATGCTCAGGAATAAATTTGACAAAAGAAGCTAAAGACTTGTATACTAAAAAGTATGAAACATTCCTGAGGGAAATTAAGGAAGATCTACATAAATAGAAAAACAGTCCATGTTTACTAAGTAGAAGACATGGTATTATTAAAATGGCAGTTCTCCTTAAATTGATCTCTACATTCAGTGCAATCCCTATCAAAGTCCCAGCAGAGTTCTTGGCAAAAATTGACAAGCTGATCTTAAAATTTATATGAAATTGAATAAGAAATGCAAAGGACTCAGAATAGCCAAAGCAACCTTATAAAATAACACAGTTGGAGGACTTAAATTCCTGGTTCCAAAGCATACTGTAAAGCTACATAATCACAATAGTGTGGTATTGGAATAAGCATAGGACATATAGGTCAACAGAACAGAGTTGAGAACCCTTACCTTTATCATCACTTGATTTTTGAGAAGATTACCAAGACCATCCAATGGGAAAAGGATGGTTTTCAATAAATGGCACTGAGACGTTTAATCCTTGCTCTCACACCATACACAAAAGTGAACTCAAAGTGTATTATAAACCTAAATGTAAGAGCCTATCACACAACCACCTGTGAACCTATGGATGAGAAAGCTGAAGGCCAAGGGCACCAGCAGCAGAAAGATGGGCAGGAAAATAAGATTATCATATTGCCAAAGACTTGAGCAATTTCATAGAAATAACTGAATGTGAGAGAGAAAACCACATCAACATGGGGAGAATCTCCACTCTGGGGAGAACATTGTTTGAATTCCACTAGACATTTGCAGCCTGGGAAATTTGGACCCAGAAATTTAAACCTAGAAAAATCCCAGGAAAAGGACTTTATTATGTTATAAGGGAATTTACTTTTTAATGAAAAATAGTTACTCCCCACCCAATTATTTATTGTGTTAAAACAGGCATAAAATTTACCATCTTAACCATTTTTAAGTGTACAGTTCAGTGACATTAAATGCATTCATAATGTTATGCATCTGTCACCACCATCCATCTCCATAAGCATTTCATCATGTAAAACTAAAACTCAATGCCCATTAAGCAGTAAACTCCCCATTATCTACTTCTTCCAACCCCTGACAACCACCATTCTACTGTTCATCTCTATGAATTTGACTGTTCTAGGTACCTCATGTGAATGGAGTCATACAGTATTTATTTTTTGTGTCTGGCCTATTTCACTTAGCATCATGTCCTCAAGGATCATCCATATTATGGCATGTACCATATTTTCCTTTCATTTTAAGCCTGAATAATTCTCCATTGTATATACATACTATGTTTTGCTTCTCCACTTGTCCTGTGGATGGACACTTGGGTTGCTTCTGCATTTTTGTGATTGCAAGGATCTCTTCAAGACCCTGTTTTCAATTCTTTTGGGTATTTACCCAGAAACAGAATTGCTGACTCATACAGTAGTTCTCCTTTTAATTTTTTGAGGAGCCACCATACTGTTTTCCACAGCAGCTGTACCATTTGACATTCCTACCAAGGAAAACAGTTACTTCTTATTTCAGAGTAATCCTGTGCATAGCTCCTATCTCTCTCTCACAACCTCCTAGTGAGATAAGAGAATTAGTTACTATTGTCCTCATGTTGGCTAACACTTATTTTGTGCTTGTTATGTAGCAGGCTGTGTCCCTGGCACTGTAGAAATGATTAACTGACTAAATTCTCACAATAGCCCTAGAACACTGTTACTGTTATGACTTCTGTTTTACAGATAAGAAAATGGAGGCAAAAGTTATTTTGTCAGTTGCAGCTAGTGAGATGGGCAGTGTGGCTATGGGAGTGACTTCACCGTGCTCCATACCACCTCTTACCACTTGCATCTGATAACTGAGGAAACTGACATGCAGGGCATTAAGTGATTCCTTCAAGGTTATACAGGAAGTTGAGCATCAGAGCTAGGGTCTTTTGACACCTCTACTGTTTTTTTCTGCTTTGTCACAATACTCCCTCAGCCTCTACCCTCTAGGAGTGCATCTCCACAGGTCTAAAGTGTTTGGTAGAGAAGAATTACAGGAGAACAAAAAATCTTCCATTCTTAGGACAACTCATGCCCAAATTTAGAATAACTGCAACCCCAGCCACACACAGAGAATCTCAGAGCTTGAAGGTGTCTCTCAGACATCCTCTAGTTCTGATAGGGACAGGAGACAGGGAAATTCTGGGCAGAAGAGGGCAGGTTCCCAGCAAGGACCCCACCCTCAAGCCTAATACCATGGCCCAAAGTGAGAACATACATCCCTCTTTTCCCACTCCAACGTTGCCTTTTCCAAAACTCCCATGGTCTACTCTCCCAACTCCGCATCCTGTGCCTATAACAACCCCAGAACTCATCCAGCAGGGAAAAGAAGCAGCTTTACATCGGAAACTATGGTTGGACTTTGGGGAGAAGCAGATTGATTTCAGAGGGACAGCTTGACAGTATAGCTTCAGAGAGGAGTCTGGCCATCCCCAGGGAAGATCCTTTCCCACTCCACCCCCTTTTCAGCTCCCCTTCCCACCCACTTAGGGTCACTTTCACCAGTAATAAAATCTCCCACATTTATCATCTCTAATTCGTTTGTGTGACCACATTTCTCCTGGACCCTGGGCAACTCGGGTGCCAGGTGTGCGGGTACAAATGGCTGTCACACCAACCATCCACTGAGCTGTTAACTCTTAAATCATCATGGATCGCAAAGCTAAAAGGACACTGTAACTGCCTTTGGAGCTTCAGGGATCACAGGCACTGCCTTGGTTGCTGCCATGGGGCCTTCACAGAGTTCTGCTCATGCCGGTGCCCAACGAGTGCTTGTCCTGGCTCCTGCACCTGCTCACCTGTGCTCCTCATCCCGCAAGGGTAGAACTCAGCGGGACCAAGTGCTTGGAGTCTGCCCCTGCAGCACCAAAGCAGCTGACTAGTGCTAGCGCCCTTCAGCTCCAGTTCCCTCCCATGAAGGGTCAGGGAAATACCTGTTTCAATTCAATCTCTCAGCCAGAGCTGAAATTCATCAAAGCTAGTTATCTAGCTTGCACATTTTCTGCAATAGGATGCCCATTGTCTATCACTTTGATTCTTTTATACCCCTAACAGATAGAAAAGTCGTCTTCTTCAGCCTTCCTTGGCATTGACCTTGCTGTGACTTCCATTCTCAGTCCTGGATCTGCCCTTTGGAAAAATGCTCAGTAAATATATATATATATATATATATATATATTTATTTATTTTATTTTATTTTATTTTTTTCTGAGACAGGCCTTGCTCTGTTGCCCAGGCTGGAATGCAATGGCAAGATCACCGCTCACTGCAGGCTCAACCTCCTGGGCTCAAGTGATGCTCCCACCTCGGCCTCCACAGTAGCTGGGAACACAGGTGCACACCACCACGCCTGACTAATTTGTGTATTTTTGGTAGAGATGGAATTTCGCTATTTTGCCCAGGCTGGTCTTGAACTCCTGAGCTCAAGTGATCTGCCCGCCTTGGCTTTCCAAAGTGCTGGGATTACAGGTGTGAGTCATTGTACCCATCCAGTAAGTCTAATTTTTGCATTCCAGCCTATCGTGGTTAAAAAATGCAGGACTTCGGGGGTCCATTTTTCTGGGAGTCCATTGAATCGTGGCTCTACCACCAACATGCTCTATAACCTTAGGCCTTGCTTTTCTCATCTGTAAAATGGAAGCAAGCTGTTTGGAGGACTGAATCAAATATACGCAGTGAATAGGAGCTTCAACAGCTATTCGCTGTTGACATTTTTGAAAACAATAATTGCATTTGATGTTAATCTTACTTCTTCATTGTTAACGTTCGTGGTTCTTGAACCCTTTTTTTTTTCCACTACATCTCTTGACTTTCAAGCTCATCAGTTTCCAATCTCCCTCCTCCAGGTGTGCTTTGTCTTCAAATGTCTGTCCCAAAGACAGAAGCCAGAGCCAAGCTCAGGACCTCTGGCCCATTTGCTCATGCTGTGAGCTAAGCATATACAGGTATTGATCGACTTATGACCTATGCAACTTACGACCATTCGACTTTACGACCACAATCACTAGCCACGACTGTTCCACGTCTGGCAGCGCAAACGTTGCCCAGTTGGGCGTACGACAGTGCGGACCAGCTTCCGGCAGCACTACCATCTCCACGTGCACCATTTCAACTGTACATATAACCTACTCAGCTTACGACCAAATCATGTTACGACCGGTCCACGGTCCCGACCGTGGTCGTAAGTCGAGCACTAGCTATAGTAACTTATATGGGATTACGTTTTCTTAACAGGGGCTTTCCAATAAGCTGTTCCTTTCCTATATGTTATTTGGAGTGACTGTATGGTACTTTCCCCAAATCCTTTCACCTTTTCTTTCTTAAAAGGTATTGTGTTAAGACAAAAATTGTCAGCAATTAGTGAATTAAGATCTTTTCCTCTTGAATGTGTTTTCATTACAAGCTTTACCCTACCTCATAAGTAATTATTTCTTTATCTAAAAATATGTGCCAGATACTAGTCAAGCCTAGAGTTAGATTTTGTCATCATCATGTCGTGGTTCCAGCAGGTGGTAGCGGGGCTGAAATTCCCTTCTCCCATTCTTAAAGAGAGCCTTCAAATTTTTTTTTTTTTAAGTAGTGAATCATGGTTCTAATACTAATGAGAAAACTCAGGTACATAAAACAGATGAAAGTGCTTCTGCTCTGACTGAAGGGGAAGCTTGGACCTGTTTGGATTACTATTGCTACAAAAGAAATCACCCCAAAATTCAGAGGCTGAGCTGGTTGGTTCCGGCTCAGGACCTCTTGTGTGGCTACAGAGGGTTTGAACAGGGAGGATAGAGGGGTGGAAGAGACTGGGGGTTGGCTGGGCATCTCTCTCTCTCCATGGAGTCTCAGAGCCTCTCTCTGTCGTCTTTGTGCATGGCGTGACTTGAGCTTCCTCATAGCATGGTGGCCTCGGGGCAGTCAGGCTGCTCACAAGGTGGGGGGAGTGTTCAGGAGAGAATGTTCCCATGAACCACGTGGAGGATGCACTATCTTCCATGACGTACTCTCGGAGGTCACACAGCATTGCTTCTGCCAAAAAATCCCACCTGGTGTCAAAGGGCGTGTGAAATGGGAAACATTCCTGTAATGATCTTTAGAAAATATGTTCTTCTTCCCACCAATTCCCCCAAATTTGGGGCTCTTTAATATGTAGTTGAAAGTTATTAGTGTAAAGTATTAGAGAGTGAGACAGGATAAGAAAAAAAATTCTCTCTTCAATTTGTTTTTGTTTTGAGTCGGAGTTTTGCTCTGTTGCCCAGGCTGGAGTGCAGTGCTACAATCTCAGCTCACTGCAACCTCCACCTCCCAGGCTCAAGTGATTCTCCTGCCTCCGCCTCCCAAGTAGCTGGGATTACAGGTACCCACCACCACGCCTGGCTAATTTTTGCATTTTTAGTAGACATAAGGTTTTGCAACGTTGGCCAGGCTGGTCTCGAACTGCTGACCTCAGGTGATCCACCCGCCTCAGCCTTCAAACATAAATGTGTGTATTCTTGGCAGAAACATCCAGGGCTTGGTGGCCTGTGGCAGATGAGGACAAGAGGAGGCCAACTGGCCACACCACCCACCCAGCCTCTGGAAAGCTGGAACAGGACTGGCTGGCATCCAGATTTTTAATGTGCTGAATGACCATACAACCTTATTTTTTTGTTTGTTTGGTTTGAGTTTGTATTTTTTTCTCTAGCATTCAGGAGTCAGTTTCTTCCTTTATAAAAATGGAGATCAGGACATAGCTACGCGTCTCCTTCACCAAGCTGTTGTGAGGATCAGATGAGCAACAGCTTGTGAAAAGATCTGAGCATCAGTACCTTCCGTTAGGGCTGTCCACGTGATTCCTTTTACACTAACCGAAACGAAGGAAAGGTAGAAGCCACTTGCCAGCCACAGAGAGAATGCAAACCTTGGTCAGACCTGAGGAGTTACCTCCTAACTCAGTTTCCTTTCCTCTGCCCTCACTTTTCAGTTTGCAACAGCGAAATAGTGGGCAAATTCACGGTTTCCTCTGTACTTTGTAATCAGAGCTGGAAGGAACCTCAGGGACCATCTAGTTCCGTTCCCATCAGGTAAAGTGGCCTGCACACACGCACACAGATGTTAGGCCAGGTGGCATGGAGGCCGAGGTTTGCTGCTTCTGCAGACTTGAGGCTTCCCTCCTGGCAGGACATGAACATCCAGGGCTTGGTGGCCTGTGGCAGGTCAGGACAAGAGGAGGCCGACTGGCCACACCACCCATCCAGCCTCTGGAAAGCTGCAACAGGACTGGCCCGGTTCCAGCTGCTCATTGTGTAGGGATGAAATGTCATGTTCCCAAAGGAACTGGCTCATTGTTTAAAATGCCAAATATTTATTCCATCAACCAAACTTCAACTAAAGAAACCAAAGGGTCTGAGTTTTAAATCCCATAAACCTGGCTTGGAGAAACAGGCAGTGGAGAAGGGGAGACGAGTCATTTCAAATCAGAAAATTAAGGTAAAGATGTTAGCGCAAGACCCATTTTGCATATCACCTGGGGGTAGGGTGTTGGACTACTCAGCAAGTAGGACAGGCCTCACGCATCCAGTCTTCCAGATGTCCCAAGTGCTGTGGTTTCACTCATGTTGAATTGATTGATTGATTGATGATTGATTGATTGAGACAAGCTCTTGCCCTGTCACCCAGGCTGGAGCACAGTGGTGTGAACACTGCACACTGCAGCCTCAACCTCCGGGGTTCAAGTGATTCTCCCAGCTCAGCTTCCTGAGTAACTGGGATCACAGGCACATGACACCACACATTCAGCTAATTTTTAAAATTGTTGTTGCTATGGGATCTCACCATAGCTAGTGAGATCATGGGCTGGTCTCCAACTCCTGGGCTCAAGGGACCGTCTTGCCTTCACCTTGTGAAGTGCTTGGATTACAGGCATGAGCTCCTATGCCCCCACTAAAAGTGTCATTTTAAGTAACTGAATGAAAGATCATTCAGGCCAAGTGCAGTGGCACATGGCACTTTGGGAGGCTGAGATGGGAGGACCACTTACTTGATCCCAGGAGTTTGACCAGCCTGGGTAACGTGGCAAGACCATGTCTCTACAAAAAAATTTACAAATTAGCTGAGCACTGTGGTCCCAGCTACCTGGGAGGCTGAACCATGAGGATCCCTTGAGCCCAGGAGGTTAAGGCTGCAGTGAGCCATGATCATGCCACTGCACTTCAGCCTGGAAGACAGAGTGAGATCTTGACTCCTGACCCTTCAAAAATTATTTTTAGATTAAATAAAATAGGATCAAAGCCTATTTATTGCACTTTGTTTCCCTTTAGCCAGGAAAATTCTCTTCTACAATCACTGTATGCAGTGGCCTCAGCCCACAAGTCATTACATTATAACTAGGGATGATTCTTGTTACTCCTTTAAGTAACCAGCACCTGTGATTGGTCAGTCCTTACAGCACAAGCACTTCAATATTCTCTTTCCAGAATCTGATTCAGAAAAACTCAGGCCATTAGGATTTATCTCACATTTGTAGAGATTAGTTATTTTGCTAATATTTCTCAGCAGATTTGAGAGGCAGTTTGTTATTTTAGTTATTCCCTACCATGCCCGTGCTTCCCACCATTCTCAAAACCCAGAAGTCAGATGCCTAGAGTGTCAGCTACTCTGGAGGCTGAGGAGGATCACTTGAGCCCAGGAGTTCAAGGCTGTGATGAGCTGTGATTGAACCTGTGAATAGCCACGGCACTCCAGCCTGAGCAATACAGTGAGACCCCTGTCTCTTTAAAACAACAGCAACAGTGCCTGGTTTGGGCCATTTGCTTACCACTTGTAATTTGCTTATTTAATTCAGCATTTGAATTATTTTTTAAATGAACTTAACTTCAAAGGATGTTGCACATTCTAGAGATTATCCAGGAGCATTTCTTATTACTAATTTGACGTTTTCTTATTGCTTTGTGCTCAAGGTCATGTGTTTACATTATTGCCACATATATTGGAAAATTAAAACCAAATCAAATAAGAACTTTAAAGGACTAAAGAAAAAATAGTAAATAAATTTGATGTGTACTATACTGTATTTTATTAACATCAGAGTATATCTTTGACTTTGAATTGCCTACTATTAATAGTTGAGAGAAGAGTCCTTTTGCCGTATCTTTTCTCTGGCGAACCTAACTATTTCACTTTAGGGATGCATTTTCAGCCCCGCAAAGCTGAAGTTAAGCAAATATATGACTGAGGTAGCAAGTTCATGTCTAATCTCTATACGTAAGATCAGACAGCCCTTTCCTTCCTGGGCATTGCCTGGGCAGCCAAGAGCCTGCGTCACGAGAGAGAAGACCCTGTCTGAGGTTTTCCAATACCTTTGTGATGACCCTGGAGGCAGGCAAAGCAGTAGAGGGTTAAGTGAGTTGTCTGGGAGCTCTCCTGCTCCTGGGCACCACACACACCCATCAACACGGAGCTGGCATCGAAAGGAGAAGGGCAAGACCAGGGAAGGAAGACAGTACCCACTCATATTAGCTCACAAAGCAGTCCTTCCCTCCAGGACCACTGAGTTCCAGTGGGAAAGGGTCCCAGAAGAGTTCTGTGTGATTAAAAGACACCCCTCCTCCCCTCCCCATTGCTGTGTGCACCTGCATATCCATTCCACTCACCCAAAAAAATTGTCTAGTCCTGTCAAACTTATAGTCTGATTTTTTTTCTTTCTTTTTTTTTTTTTGAGACACAGTCTCACTCTGTCACTCAGGCTGGAGTGCAGTGGCAGGATCTTGGCTCACTGCAACCTCTGCTTCCCAGGTTCAAGTGATTCCCCTGCCTCAACCTCCCAAGTAGCTAGGATTACAGGCATGTGCCACCACACCTAGCTCATTTTTGTGTTTTTAGTAGAGATGGGGTTTTGTCATGTTAGCCAGGCTGGTCTCGAACTCCTGACCTCAAATGATCTGTCTGCCTTGACCTCCCAAAGTTCTGGGATTACAGGCATAAGCCACTGTATCTGGCCAGATTTTTTTTCCTTCAACAATTTTTTTTTTTTTTTTTAGACAGGGTCTTATTCCTGTTGCCCAGGCTGGAGCACAGTGGTGTTATCAGGGCTCACTGCAGCCTCGACTGCCCAGGCTCAGGTGATTCTCCCACCTCAGCCCCCCAGAGTAGCTGGGACTACAGGTGTGTGCCACCATGCCCAACTAATTTTTGTATTTTTTGTAGAGATAGGGTTTCACCATGTTGCTCAGGCTGGTCTCAAACCCCTGGGCTCAAGCAATCTGCCTGCCTTGGCCCCCCAAAGGGCTGGGATTACAGGCGTGAGCCACGGTACCTGGCCGTTAATGATTTTCTATTCAGTTTTTTTTTTTTTCCTATAGTTTAGTTATCATTGTTTTCTCTGGGTCAGAGAAGAACCTTTTCTCTGGAGTCCATTGTTACTGTGCTGGGGCCAGTGACCTAGAACAGCGGTTCCTGGCTGTTTTAGTAACGGAACCCTTCCTTAATATGAGTCCTGCAGAGAAGCTCACTATATAAATTTATGAAAGAGGAATCCTTTCTTTACTGAAGTTTGCTGGGGACCAGCCCCCAAGGCACCTCCTTGGTAACTGTAAGGATTCCCAGAGCAGCATTTTAAATCCCCCTTTTTAGTTCCTGTGGGAAATCAGGACTGGCAATCAAAGTACCCTGGAGATGAGCACTGTGCTTGCTTTCCCGAAGACCCTTTTAGCATCTCGCTGTCACTCATGCATACATTAAGTAGTTCTTTTGTTTGTTTGTTTGTTTTGAGACAGTCTTACTCTGTCACCCAGGAGGAATGCAATGGCACGATCTCGATCTCAGCTCACTACAACCTCCACCTTCCAGGTTGAAGAGATCCTTGTGTGTCAGCCTCCCGAGTAGCTGGGATTATAGGCGTGTGCCACCATGTCCAGCTAATTTTATATTTTTAGTAGACAGGGTTTCACCGTGTTGGCCAGGCTGGTCTTGAACTCCTGACCTCGGGTGATCCACCTGCCTCGGTCTCCAGAAGTGCTGGGATTACAAGCATGAGCCACCACACCCTGCCTCATGCATATATTAAGTATTTCTTGCCCTCCTGCTAGGTATAAAGCCCTGTGTCAGACGCTGGGGGCATAGGACTTATACAATAGGCATGGGTCCCACTCTTGCTGAGAATAAGGTTTTAGCCTTTAAGAAACAAAATCTGGCCCAGTGCATGAGGCCGTTTGTGTGTTCTGGCGACAGGTCATGCCTGTGGGTGCTCCCTGGGTGGGTATGTCCTACTTAAACTAGTCAGACTGTCTTTCAAAGTGTGCCCCTTAGGAAGCCATGAGAAGCCCAGCATGACAAGAACATTCCATTGTGCTTCTAAAACCATCCCTGAAGATTAGGACTAGGCACAAACTATGAGGCCTAAGAGGTAAATAGGAGAGTTAGACCGAATGCTACCTAAGGGGCTCTTTGCAACGCAGTATCAATATGCTTTCTGTATTTATGCGTTGACCAACCCTCCCCTGCTTCACCCCAATATTCTTTTAAATAGGAGTTAAAGGGTATAAAAGCTCAGCTTTATTTTTTTTTAATTTTTTTATTTTTTGAGACAGGGTCTTGCTCAGTGGCCCAGGACGGAGTGCAGTGGCTCCATCTCTGCTCACTGCAACTTCCGCTTCCGGGGTTCAAGCGATTCTACTGCCTCAGCCTCCTGAGTAGTTTTAGTGGAGATGGGGTTTCATCATGTTGGCCAGACTGGTCTCAAACTCCTGGGCTCTAGTGATCCTCCCACCTCAGCTTCCCACAATGTTGGGATTACAGGCATGGGCCACTGCACCCAGCCTCAGCTTATTAATGTAGGTTTTCCTCTACTTACATCAATTACATGCAAATCTTCCAGTTTTCTCATTTTAAGTGTATTCTTAGAAACCACGTAAGAAAGCAGAGTGGGCAAGCTGACCATTTTTTCCCCCCATCTGTAATCAAGTTGCTGAGTAGCTTGCAGTTAACTGCTTTTGCCACGAGAGGGCGATCATAGTTGGAAAGGCAGAGCTGAGTGGGCCAAGGTTGACCCTGGGGATGTTGGTGGAATAGCAACTGGTTATTGTGTTCCCTTGATCCAGGGCCAGAAAGAGGAGACCACGGATCTAAAATGCTTTAGATTTAGCTAGGTGATATTCTAGGAGGAGAAATTTTGGGACTTCTTCAGTTTCCAGCATTGTATTATACTTTTATATGTAAGATCCTGAACTCCAACAGAAAAAAAAAAAAAAAAGTCAGGGCAGAGCTGTCTTTTCTTTTAAAAATAGATGCATGGAAGCATGTGTTTGTTTGTTCCTACTTGGTGTTTTTGTTTTACTTATAAAATGAAAACAGCTGAAATAATTTCTGGATTGTTCTGAACTTTTGAGCACAGACTCCCAGACGGTTTCTGTGGTCTGGGCCCTCAAAAACCCACCTGATGAGGGATGGCGCCCATCTTTGGAAAAAGCTATTTGAGGCTATGTGAAGCAGCTCAAGTTTGTTTGTTTTCTCTTGTGTTTGAAAATGGAAGTCAAGCATGCTCCCAGGGCAGAGAATTCGGCAACTGTGACCATCTTACAAGGGACAGGAAAGGATTTGCAGAGTTTTGCTAGACTAATCTCCACTTCCTTCTGGGGCAAAAATCTTACCAGTGACTCCTCTTCTGCCTGAATTGGAGTAGCATTTTCCTATCAAACTCATTTAAGATACAAATTATTCAATAACCTGAGAGAAGGGTAGGGTATTCATTTCTAATGCCTTCACAGAATCCCAGGTCCTCTCTGAGCCCCAAGAGCTGTTGACTATCATCAGGTATTAGGCCTCACAACTTTCATTTGCTAACAGCATTTTTCTGTCTATGAAAATGGTTAATTGGCTGGGCACGATGGCTCATGCCTGTAATCCCAGCACTTTGGGAGGCTGAGGGGGGAGTGGATCACTTGAGGGCAGGTGTTCAAGACCAGCCTGGCCAATATGGCAAAACCCTGTCTCTACTAAAAATACAAAAATTAGCCGGGCATGGTGGTGTGTGACTGTAGTCCCAGCCACTCTGGAGGCTGAGGCAGAAGAATCACTTGAACCCAGCAGGCAGAGATTGCAGTGAGCTGAGATCAAACCACTGCACTCCAGCCTGGGTGACGGAGCAAGACTCCATCTCAAAAAAAAATAATAATAATTAACTGCCCTTAAAAACATAGTCTTATTCCTTTGACACTCAAAAGCTCTCTAAGTATATTTGCAAATGAAGTTCATATGAATTTCAATTAATGATTCACTTCTTAGTACTGCCTAATTGGCAATCCCAAATTAATCAGATTTCTTTGCACTAGTGGTTTCTTAATAAATGATATTAGATGGTAATAGAAAGGACAGTCTTGGCAATAAATGCTTAAATCGTAGCACAAGGGATTTAGATTATCATCAGCAGCTTGCACCAGAAGCAAAGTCTTACTGAATATCATCTCCTTTGTAGATTAGATAGGAAGAAGAATTAGAGAGATACAAGGAAATATTTTCTAAGCATAGTTAGACTCTGATTTTTGGTGACAGTACAAACTGAGGAAGTTGGAAAATGCCTCATTGGCCTAAAACTGGTAGCATGTTATAATAAACTAGGATGGGAGGAAAAGTACAGGTTTTTTGTTTTTTGTTTTTTGTTTTTTTTTAATAATTCTCTTGGACTCTTTCTGGGGGATTCTTAATCTTACAGAATTTTGCTGCTTGATGCTCATCCATGGCCTGTGGAATTTATCATCCTTTTCGTGTGGGTGTGTGTAGAAAAGAGGTGGGGCAGTGGGAAAGAGGAGGCCCTGTTGTTGCTAACAGCAAGCCTAAGCTTTCTGTAGCTGTGGCTCTTCATTTTCAGCCAGAAGGAGACATTTTTGATGTTCTAGTTTGCAAGACCATGCCCTTAAGTTATTTGACCCTGTACATCCTCGACCCTTCAAAATATTTAAATTATTCCACACTTCAGTGGGATCACAGATTATATGGTAATAATTTACGAAGCTTCTTTTATGCAAACAGCTAAAGGAGGAGGAGACACAGGTGGTAATGTAATTCCTGGAGAGCTTAAGCCTAAAAGCCTGCTATTAAGAGGAAAGGGGAAAGGACTGTTCAAGACCTGTGTCTTGAAAGAATGCTGTTTATCTTGTATTCAAAGGCCAGGGAGTGTGTCTACGGGTAAACTAAGCAATTCTTCCAAGAATCCTGACAGGAAAAGGTCTTCGGGGTTTGTCATAGTTGCTAATATTCTCTTGAAATAGGCTATTTCTCAACAAGTGAAACCAGATGTCATTTCACGTAAAGACTTTCTCTAAGCACCAGTAGTCCTGCCATCTTTTCATCTGTCCAGTTAAGCTTGCGTCAGAAAAAGAACACAACCATTTTGGTTTAAAAAAAAAAAAAAAAAAATGTTGTTCTTCTCATCTGAACGGCCAAAAGGTATTGGCGTGCGAGGACTACAGTTCAAATAAGGGCTACTGTGACTGGATTTTGAAAAATTACTTTTCAGATTGAGGCCGAATCCCTTTGGCTTTCCTGTTCTAAAATTAGATACTTCTGGTGGGCCTTTCCCTTATCTTCCTGATCGAGATCTGATGTCACTGGAGGTCAGACACATATGGCAAAAGGGAATTTAAATATGTGCCAATTGGAAAATTATCCTAAAATATCTTTATTCTATTTCCAGGCCATAAATGATCACAAGTGCTTTGAGCCAAGGTACTGATCCCAGGCAAGTGTTTGCAAAAGTTTAAAAAGTAGGATGGATCGGTTGATTCATGCTTTAGCTGATGGCGCTGTCTCTTGGGAAGCTAACCCACTCTTGCCTCCTGCCCATGGGGCCGGTGGAACACTGCTGTTTGATTTGTCATAACTACCTCTTCTGGGACTATATTGGTCCCCAGCCACCCATTTGCAAAGATCCATCCTCCCTGAAGACTGTTTAACAGACATTCCAAAACGCTGGCAGCTGACAGCCCAACCGCCATTTTAATCTTGGCATTTGCCATGACAGCGTGTGGCACAGCAGGCTGCGACCTAGAGGAAAGACGGAGGTAGTGAGGGGTGGCCGGGGCTGTGGGGTGGTGACATGGCCCTGTACGGTGTCAGGTGAAGGGGGATCATTCATAAACTTCCTTTCTTTTGTTTTGATGTATCTGTTTTTCCCCTTATTTCTGCCAATACACCCACTTGAGCACTGGCTTGGCTAAAGTTACCCCCAAGAAAATGTTGAAGTAAGGAGTCACCTACCTCACTTCATTTTTTTGAGGCCTCACTTTTTTTCCTTCCTTTCTTTCCCTCTAAATTTCTTAATGAAAATAGATTGGCAGAGATTGAATTGGCTAAGGCTATCTGTTGCTTTTTTGATTTTCCCATCTCAAGGGGGAAGAGGGCAGGGAACTATCCACTCAAATTAGGACTCCTAGACTTATATTCATTTAACAACTTTATGTTATCCAGAACATTTTGTACAAATACATTGTAAAAAGAAGCTATTTCTAGTTCTTGGGGCATAGTCTGTGAACTGCTTTGTCTGTATGTCTCATAAATTTTCCATTTAGATGATCAGAGCAGGACAGAAGTTTCTTGCTGAGCTTTTAGACTACAGGCAAGTGTTGTCACTGGCTGACCCTTGGTTATAAGTACGTGGGAACTGTGTCCTGGGCTTCACAGACAGGAGGAGAGAGTTAGTTCTGTGGTGAGCTCTGTCTTTGGGGTGGTGGGAAGTCAACCCCAAAGAATAATAATTCTTTTATCAACGCTTCTGTTTTAACTAAGTTGGCAGAGTTCTATCTTCTCTAGCGATACATGGCAAAGGAAACTCATTTGGGCAATGAGAACTGGTGGTTCATCTGAGTTATGTGGAACATGTTCAGAGATGACATTGTATTAATTCTGTGCATGGGCAGGAATTAGAACTGCTAATAAATTATTGCCAGGTAGAAGTTCTAAAGAGCCTACCATGATAAAAAGATAAGGATCATTTTAACCAGCACATTTGCTAAATAGGTAGTTGTTACTGATGCCAAAACTTTTCTTTCTGTCTTAAATTATTAAAACATTTTCTACATTTGCATTGGCTATTAACTGGCCAAGCAATGCATTTCTTTCTAAAGATAAATGTTCAGGCTGGTCCTATATAAGATAGCACAATATCCTATCTAAATAAGTGCCAAATGAATGACGTACACTATTTATACTCAGTCTTTGTCCATCAAAATAATTACGTTTAAACAGTTTGGATACATAGGAAAAGAATGGTTCTTAATGTAGTGGTTCAGATTCACAATAAACAGCCTGAGGTGACATCTGAGTTTTGGCCCTACCTGGAAGGCAGAGGTGACAGGAGTACCTCTTGTCAGCCCAAGGCAGTGAGTTGTGTGCTGTGGCCTGGCCTTTGCTCCCTGTGGCTTTGCTTGTTTCTTCCACATGTTCAGTTCATATTCATGTGTGGGTCCAGCCTACATGTACAAAATGAAACACCATGTGTAATTTCAAGGGTAGATACGTCTTAGAGTTCTGAGAAAAAGAAGAATGAGCCCTTTACGTGTTCCAGTAACACTGCTTGCATCTAATAGATACTCACAACACATCTGCTAAAGATAGAATGACGTTCGTGAAATTGATGTATAAAACTTCCAGTCAGTTTAAAGCAGAGCCTGGGGGTCTAAAGTAGAGGGATTGCTCATCCTTATCAAGCTAGTCCACTTGGTAATAACTACTTAGCTAACCCTCCTAACTTGGCAGACCAAGAATATGATGCAAGGTAGGGGTACAGTAAAAGTCATGAGAATCTGGAATGCTGGTATTCCAGGCATTTGCTGAAGGTTTCCTGGCATTAGATTGTTCGTAGGTCAGTATTGCAAGAAAATGCACACTTTTTACATCATACTGTGGTTGAAGGCAGGGTTTCCTTACTGCCTCACTGATTATATCACTCGCTAAGGGATTAGTCAGAAGGCAATGGAAACATCATTTTTATTGTTCATGAGAGAGACTGGGGGTTTGTTGCACTTTGACACTATTGGTGGGTAGAATCTTCCTTTGGGATTCTTAGAAGAGGATCATGAATTAGTATAAACCTTAGCTGGTCTGTATCCAGAATGAAAACAAAGTAATCTATTTGGGCGAGTCGCTAATTTATGAGCATGCCTACTCTGTTAGGTCCAGTTAAGGATTCAGAAAGTGACTTCAGGAGCTGCTCTGGGAAACGACCATAAAACAGTGTTGAATTGGGTTTCCTGAAGTAATGGTGCTCACCCATCTTGGTAATACAATCACAGCAGAGAAGGACCAAAATGATATTAAATAGATTGATATATCTAAGTAATCAGTCAATATTTATTGTTGTACCCTTAAATTATTTGACCCTGTACATCCTCGACCCTTCAAAATATTTAAATTATTCCACACTTCAGCACTGAGCTTACAGGTTATATGATAATAATTTACCAAGCTGCTTTTATGCAAAGAGCTAGAGGAGGAGGAGACACAGGTAGTAATGTAATTCCTGGAGAGTTTAAGCCTAAAAGCCTGCTATTCAGAGGAAAGGGGAAGGTATCCTCTCAATAGCAGGTACACGGTATCATTCCTGCTCATGAGGACTGAGAAAGACCAGTTGAAGAAGGGTAGAAAAATAATACCAAGTTTAAAAAACTCTCTCTGATTTAACAATATAAGGCAATGGTTGAAGGTGGTCATGTACAGAATAAGATCAGTCATCAGATGTGTAGGTTAAGTATTGCTGTGAATTCAGAAGCGGAAGAATTCTCTAAGGGCTGTCTTCACTTGCAGAGGTATCACGATGGGGCCGGAGGATAGAAAAGACCTGACATGTGCACGGGAGGGACTCAGAGCAGTTGCTCCAATGGCTCAGAAGTAACCAAGGCAAGAAGTGGTTGTGATATTCAAAGAAATCAGCTCCAGCAGGGAGTTGTGAAATACCAGATTGAAATTTAGATTACCACCCAGATGAGGGGAACTCTGGACCTTGCTACTCCAAGGGTGATCCCTAGACTAGCAGCATTGCATTACCTGGGAGCCTCTTAGAAAGGCAGAACCTCAGGTCCCAACTTAGACCTGCAGAATCAGAATATTTGGGTGTGGAGTCTAGGAATTATGCCATAAAAAAGTGTCCAGTGGATTCTTCTGCCTGCTCAATTGTGGAAAGCACTGCTGTTTAGAACTGGGACTTGGTTCCAAATGACAATGGAGATGCTTCGAAGAATCTCTGAAGATGCTTTGAAGAGGAGAAGTGGCATGTCTTCTAGTGAGCACACAGACCAGGGCATTTCAGAGACTTTCTTTTACTTGGTAGCCTCTGCTGTATTCTCACTTACCTGCTGCTCACCACCTGGAAGGTGAAATATCTCCAAACTGCCAGTCACTGACTATTGAAGTTGAAATCATATAACTGTTCTCTGAAGTGGTTTCTGAAGGCTGTGGGTAGGCCTTTTTTGGATACTGATATGGTATGCATCTAAAATATATTTATATAAGAAAGGATTCTTTAAAGTATATGCTTTGCAAAAAAAAAAATACTCCAATCAACAATAAGAACGTCTGTAGAGTACTTAGAGTTTAGAACATAAAACTCATTCATGTCTTTTCTAACTATTTAACAAATCCGTTTCCTGTATTTTGATTCCATTCATTTATCTGGCACTTATCAGGAAATTCATGTTTCCACGTTACACAGTTAATATGGGCTCTTATAAATCAGTACACCACTTTGATGGAAAAAATTTCCAAACTAAATCATTGCATAACCATTTATAGCAATAGCATCACAGTTATAATAAAATTCGCACAAATGTTAAAGTCTTGTTAAAAAGAATTTTGAGTATTATTTTAGTTTTTCTTGGCAACTTTGGTATAACAGCTGACTGTAAGAAGGGCTGTAAGAAGTTGAGATTGCTATTCCTGCTTTAAATAGTTCCAGATTGGCAATTTCTGAGGCAATTCTAACGACTACCTATTCCCTTATTTCCTAAGCTGGGAAGAATGGCATTTTCTTAAGGTTGAAATCCTAACCTGAATTCTGCTGACAGAACTGCAAAGTGGTATGTAGCCGACCGACCTGTGCATGGTGTTGGTTTTGCTGTTGAATAGCACATGCTTCCTGGTGCTAGTGTTTCTTTCCCTACTCAGAGGACCTTTTCTCTCTTACTGATTTACAGTGATGTCCAGATGGTGGAGTTTTCCACAAAGCAGCCCACTGTATGAACAACATGACATTATATTCACCTGGACTCTAGGTTGACTCTAAAGAAGGCAAGGGTCCTTTGGTCACAGGGAGAACTGTCATGTTCCTTCAAAAAGTAGCAGAGACTTTGTGTTCTAGAGACTCAAGACTACCTCTGTAAATGTAACCAGAGCAGAAGCTTCCTGTGTGGATCCCAACACAAATTCTTGAACCTCAGCCCTAAGCACCTTTATTTTTGATGTATAAAAGGTGGCATTTTATTGACAGCTCTGTTGAATGATGTTGAGGGTGACTCCTGGTGTAACAGAAAGAGCCCTGGTTTGGGGACAGATGTCGGCTCAGATTCTGGCTGTACTACTTGTAGTTCTATGGCCTTGGGCAAGTCAACTCCTCTGAGCCTCTGTATGTTTGTGTAAAATGTGGGTATTAACATTCACTTTCAAAATTCTTGCATCAGTGGAATAGTAGCTTAGATTTGACATATAGTAGGTGCTCAATAAATGATAACTATGATTAATCTTTACTTGTTAATTATATCCCCACATTTGCCTTAGATTATCATTTTCTGAGAAAATAAAAAGGCCAAGATGGAGATGGTTTGCTCCAAACAGCTGGGTCTCATCACTGTTCTCTTAAGTAAACTAAATGCATAGAGATCCCCATCACTTCATGACTTTCCAGCACCCAGAAAACCCAAACCCTACTCATCTTGACGCCCTCCCCCTAAATCCCAATTCTTCTATGGAATCTTCCAAAAAAAAAAAAATCCAATAATGTTAATGTATTTCACTGGAGTTTCTCATCTCTCCAACCAGATTGTAGCCTTTTTGAAGTCCTCTATAAATATATACTTGTCAGTTGTTTTGAAATTTGTTCATCATGGAGCCATAGACCGCTGCTGACTAGTGAATGAAAAATCAGAACTATTATTTTCCTGAGCAGTTTTTGAGGGGTAGGCAGCTATAATAAAGATACCTTATTTTAGTTTTCCATGAAGTAGCTACTATTGAGTCTCAATTTTACAAATAGGGAAACCAACATTTCCTTTTGTCCAAGTTCACGCAACCAGTGAGTGACTGAGCTAGGATTTGAACCCAGGCCGTCAGGGTTCCGAGGCCAAATTTGGACCACTATACCACACCAATGAGAATGAAGGATGTGAAAAGCTGTAGGAAACTTTAAAAACATCCACGAAAGGAGTCCCCAAGCAGGGACTGACTACAATCAAATCATGAACTGTTTCAGTTAGGTTCCCAAGCATTTATGACATTACCCACTCTGTTTACATAACAATTTCTGTGTTTAGAGAGACCAGCCTCCTATTTGAACTGTCAGCCATCAGTCTGTACCAAAGCTCCCACCCAGTCCTGAAACTCTCCCTTACTTGGTCTAACCACCTTTCCAAGTATTTAGGAACAAAAGATTTGTGAACAGATTAAACAGAGGCTGCTTTTGTTCCACTCTTACAGCTACCTATGCTTGCTTAATGCGGGCTACGTGGTGTTGACTGGAGTCTGTGCTCATGTATTTTAAACACATGCGGGAATTCAGCACCTTCTTCCGACAGCACAACAATGGTTCAACAATTCTTCACAGAAGACCCTGATCTATTATAGCAAATATTTATAAGTTTATCTCACCACACTGCTCAGCGTTCAGAGTAAATCGAATGGAAATATGGAGATCAAAGAATTTAATAATAAAACCCTTTCATGCTTTATCTGTCATCAAATGAAAGTATTAGTGAAGTGGTATGGAAATCCTCTTCAGCACTTCAGCCACCAGCTGTGCCACTTAAGATTTAAAACAATGTGATCAAGTGTTCAGAATCCACAGGATTGAGTTGTATGTTTATGTTAGTGTATTATTTCCAAGTTGCCAGTTTCTCCCGGATTAGCACATTTTAATTTCGGCTTTATTAAAGGAGTCAGAACATGAAAGGGGATTTAGCAAAGTGGAGATGTCAACCACGCTTTCTTGCCATCATGAAATGGTTTACTTGGTTCTGGGTAGCCATGCATATTAATCCAACAACATGTTTGTAAGACTAAAGCCAAGTAGGACAAGACCACAGCTATCTAGACACAGGTGGGGCCTCCAGGTACTCAATTTGATTTCATATGACCCTACAATTACAAAAACCCAACACAGCAGAGTATCACCTAAACAGTATATGCTTTAAATATTAGGCATTTCTGAAGTGGCTCACATGAGTCCAGTATGGTGCTAGGTATTGTTGAGACATGGTTGGATACAGGAGACATGGCCCTGGGAACTCCATGAGACACCTCTTGTAGGAAGCCATGGTTTTGATGGGAGTGCTCTTTGTCCATCGATGTGCTGGGGCAGAAGACTAAAAGCCACGAGTCCAAGAAATGACTCCCTAGTTAGATTTACCAAGACATGAAATTTTCAGAGAAAAATGCAAAACCAAATGCAATAGAATCACCAAATCTTCATGTTAGAAGGCACCCCAGCAGCTGCCTAGTCCACTGGTTCCCAAACCCCACTACTCCATAGGAAGTACCTGGGGAATTCAAAAATAAATGCACATTCCCAGGGCCCACCCCAGCATCAGAAGCCCTGAGAGAGGGGCCTGGAAACCTGTGTGCTTTAAAATGCTACCAAGGGGTTCTAAACGTCCACCAGCTCATCTAAGCCAGCCTTTCAGTGAACAAAGAGTATTTCTGTTAACAGCCTTGCAGAAGTGATCATCCAACCGAGGCCAGCATCCCCCAGGCTGGAAAGAACTCATTGCAGAACGAGGCAGCAAGGATCTGACATTTCACAGAGGGTTACTAGGTCTATCTTCTATTGCCATAAAAGGCACCTTGCTCTAACTTCTACCTGTTGGGCTTAGTTTGACCCTTGGCAGTAATGCAGACCAAATCTCTTTCCAGTGTGGAAATCCTTCAAATATTGTAAGAGTTTCTCTTCAGTTTGTCCTTTGTGTGATACTTAATTTATTTGCCCATTCATTCAGTTCAGACTGCCAGTCTCCTCTAAGACTGGGTTTGCTCAGGCTGGCTGTTGCACTTCCCTCAGCTGCTTCTCGGAGGTCCTGGCTTTCCTTGCCCTGCTGTTAGCCTTCCTCTGGATGAACTCTAGTTGGTCAGTATTCAGTGTAGTGCACAGTGTCTGACAACACACTGATGGTGTGGTCTGCCCGGCAGAATCCACCAGGAGCAGCGGGAGTGGTTGCTTCCTGCATTCCAGGCTCTGCCCTGCTTCAACCAAAGATTGTTCTGAGACTAAATGAGGGCCCAAACTGATGCAGACTGAAATCTCTGAGGCAGATCAGGGAGGGAAAAGGTCAGTGTGGTTGAATTTACCAGGCATGAGCCACGTCCTGGTAAAGGAATACATTTGGGGATGGAAGAAAGACACTGTCCTTCCAGTACTCCGTGTAGAGAAATACTATTTCACAATACCTGGGTAACTACTGCACAGACCACGCTATGCATGTATGATCAGGTCTGCAAGCTGAACAGATGCTCTCACGTGTCATCTCTTAGAGGCAGGATCGGTCCTGGCTGCTACACTCAACCAGGGAAGGTAAGAGGGGGCAGCTTTTTTCCCCTCTCTTAGTGTAGGATGAGCAACCTGAATATTTCCATCTAAGCAGGTTATGGTTCCATCCCACAATTGAAGGTAAGTATCGATGTGCCTGTTTATTGCGGGTCAGCTTCCTGATCCCATTTGCTTATCTTTAAAACAGGCACAAGAACTTTGCATATTCTTAGGAAAGAAAAGGGTAAGAAAAGAACCATTGTGACTTGACAGCTAGCTGGCTGTGAAGTGAAGGAGTCAGTTAACTCGTTAATGGTTGTATGTACACGAGATTGAAAAAAGTTTCCTTGAGTGTTTTTCCCTGAATCAGCTGGTCATTTTAATATCAATGTGGGCACGTTCTAATCCCCTGGCTAGTCAGCAGGATTTCTTTCTAAGTAGAATTAAGCAAGCAAAGAAACCAAAAAAAAGAGAGAGAAAAAACAGCACCAACAACAATAGCAGCAGCAGCAGCCTCAATGAAATGGTTCAAGGATTGACCTAACCCAGGACTGCAGGTTCTATTTACCACAGTATTCAGTACTTGAGCCTCCTCGAAATCAGAACTCCAGCATAACTTCTTTAGGTTTTACTTTTTCTGTTGGTACAGGAACCGATAAGGTGACTTTTGAGTGTCTGGAATCAGAGTTACAGCCACGTGGGCTGCTTAGGTTCTGTGTGGGGCCCAGCTCCAGCATCGGTGATTGGATACCAGGGAGACTCTTTGAGTTCTTTACTGAGCTGCACGTGCGCTGAACCTAGACAGATGGGGATGTACAAGGGGCGTTCTGAGCACCAGCTGGTAGCCACTTATGTGCTGCTGGTGATACAGGAAGGTGTAAATGTGGGAAACAGGCAGAGTCTGATGCAGTCTACACACCAGATCATGGGGAATCACCTGGGCTTACAGAAAGCATTGGTAGAGGGCAAGCCATATGTGGGCTTTGGCTGGGTTGGGGAAATGGGATTAGAACAAGAATACTTTTCTTTCTATGTTCAAAAATCTTATAAGAAATATTCCAAAGGTCCTAAATTTTGGCTGCAAACAGCTGGCTACTAGTGCCAACGGGCACCAGTGAGCAATCTGTTTTTTTATGTCTATTTAAATTATTTCTTGGCTGGACGTCGTGGCTCACACCTGTAATCCCAGCATTTTGGGAGGCCAAGGTGGGCAGATCGCTTGCATCCAGAAGTTTGAGACCAGCCTGGGCCTGGGCGACATAATAAAACCTTGTCTCTATAAAAAGATGTGAAAAATTAGCCAGGTATGGTGGCAAGCACCTGTAGTCTCAGCTACTCAGGAGACTGAGGTGAGAGGATCGCTTGAGCCTGGTAAGCTAAGGCTACAGTGAGCCAAGATCACACCACTGCACTCCAGCCTGGGCAACAGAGTGAGACCCTGTCTCTAAATAAATAGATAAATTCTTGATAGCATCAGAAAGGGATTTGGCTAAGGCATCCTCTTAGCCAGAACGGGCAGATCAGAGTGTGAAACTTCCACAAGATGACCAGGACACAGCATTGGGTAGAGGCCTGAGGCAAAGGCTCCTGAAGCCTTCCAGCTTTTCTGAAGTCCAGGTGAGTAGCCAGAGACAGAGGACAGTAGCCAGATGCCATGCCCCACAAATGGCAATTGATAGAGAAAGCAGCCAGTGGGGTGAAACCAGGAGGAAGCCAGGATACTGGAAAGTGATGATTCAGCCTGGACATTGATGCTGGTCATGCAATGGGGGAAAAGAAAGAGTCTCTGCAAAACAGTACCACTGTGCTTTCTATTGGCCGGGTTCCCCGTATAAAACCCTCCTGATTCTGTCATTTTCAAAGAGGAAACTAACGACACACCATTCCTGCTTAACTTTAGACGCTGCTATTGTTCATGGCAGGAGATCGCTCTGGTGGTCAGCATTAACGAGATGTAGCCTAGTTGGGGGCTGTTCCGTGTGTGCTGTCATATTATGTGATAAAAACTTCTTTTTCCTAAGATGTTGATGACCCCTGGAAAAGGAAAGTATTCTCTGATCTATTGGACCAAAACTTTTTTTCTTTCCCCTGGCTTTCACACACAGATGGAAGTGAGTGGGACAGGGTGGCAGTAATTTGAGGTCGTTCCCTGGGCTAAGTGCAACTCTAATTAGAGGCAGGAAATGTTTATTTGAGTTTTATTGGGTGAGTCAGTTTGGTGCAGCTTTAGGTCACTCTAAACTTGGGGTATCCTGTTTAAGTCAAATAATCATGGTTCTAAGCAACTAGAAACAAATATCAGATGTATGTCAATGAAGTTTTTACTTTCTACTTTCTCAACCAGCAGACTGTAGGGTGGAATTTTTGCTATTTGACCAATCGTAATTGAATGAAGCCTTTTCTCCAACAAAAAAGTAATCTCCCCTTTTACCAAAAGTGGGATGCACTCTACCCTCTGTGGCTTTATAGACAATCATTATAAGAAAGAATCATGTCTACAGACAATGGAATATTATTTAACCTTAAAAAAGAAAAGAAATTTGGAACAATGTGAATGAAACAGGAGGATATGATGCTATGTGAAATAACCCAGACACAGGAGGCTAAATACTGCATTATACTCCTTACCTGATGAATCTAAAATAGTCGAACTCATAGAAGCAGAGAGCAGAAGAGGTTGGTGGCTTCCAGAGGCTGGTGGAAGCGGAATCGGGGAGGCTTTAACCAAAAGGTTCAAAGTTGTCGTTATGAAAGATGATGGTAAGTCCTGGTGATTTGCTGGGCAGCATAGTGCCAATGTCACAATACCGTATTATATGCTTTTGCTAAGATTGCAGATCTTATGTTAAGTGTTCTCTCTCTCTCTGTCACACACACACACACACACACACACACACACACACACACACACAAATAATAATAATAAAAAGAATGGGCAGGAACTTTGGGAGGTGAGGAATGTGTTTCTGGCATAGACTGTCATGATCATTTCATGAGTGTCTAGTCGTCTCCAAGCTTATCAAGCTGTATACATGAAATATGTACAGCTTTATGTATGTCAATCAGACCTCAAAAAGTAGTGTTTAAAAAAGAAAATAATAAAAATAGCATTTCATTTAGAAAGAAAGGGGAAAAAAACTAGTTATGTGAAAACCCATTTTATATATCCCATCTTAGAATTGGTGTGGATGGAATTGGCCATTGCTATAGGAGTTTGGTTGTGATAACTCTGAATTCGAGGAAAGACCACAAGAAGGTGATTACACTATGTACGGCTGTGAACAATGGGAGTTAGCAGGGGGTAAAGGCCTAGTAGAAAAAGGGCAGACAACATATGAAAATGACTTTTTAAACATCATTAAGGTGATTATTTTTGTTATTGCATAGGAAAATTGACATCACTAAAAATAATTATTACTCAGATGAGACTCTTTCATTCTGTTTGCATTGATAGGCAAGTCCTCAGTAAGAAAAAAAATCCTTCTATTACCTACACTGATCTGATAGTAGTACAGAGTTGGAAGTTCTGGGACAGCTATTAAACAAGCTCTGCCTGTAGTCTGTCTGCTTAAGAGCTGGAAAGTCCTACTCATTATTTACTGTTTTCATTTATTGTAATGATGGCAGTACTATCTTTGTGGCTTAACTCAGAAATGGGGAAATAAATTTGATTTGGTTAAGTTTCCCAAAGTGGCTGTATATTTCTTTTGGTTCTATCAAGGAAGTATAGGAATGAGGATTGCTTGTTTATCTTTTTCAAAGACAATAAAACATTTTGGACAATGGAAATGGAGAGAGAGAGAATAACTTCAGGCTACCTTCTTCAAATCCATCTTGAACTCTGCTTCCAGAATAGTTTTCCTTAAAATCAACTTTATGCCATTTTACAAGTCAAAAGATTTCTAGGGGCCAGATATGGTAGCTCACACCTGTAATCCCACCACTATAGGAGGCTGAGGCAGGAGATCACTTGAGGCCAGGAGTTCAAAACCAACCTGGGTAATATAGAAAGACCCTGTCTAAAAAAAAAAAAAAAAAATTAGCTGGACAGGGTGGCACATGTGTGTAGTCTCAAATACTCAGAAGGCTGAAATGCAGGGGCGTTTGATCTCAGGAGTTCAAGGCTGCAGTGAGCCATGATCGTGCCACTGTACTATAGCCTGAGTGACAGAGCAGGACCCTGTCTCAAAAAAAAAAAAAAAAAAAAAAAAAAATTTTAGGGTTCTTTACTTCCCACCTATGTTTTCAGAACCACTTTTCTGTCTCCTTCCTACCTATTTCCTGGATCTATGCCGTTTCCTAAATGACAGTTTTTTACTGAGCTCACACCTACGACTTTCCTCATTCCCACAGGTAATTTTCATTTCTGCTGACCTCTGCCCTTCAAGGCCGTGCCTCCAATTTGTGAGGCCTTCTCCTCCTCCCACTTGCATTGTTCAAGATTTTAGTCAAGTGTAGTCTTTACCCCAGTTCAGCTTTATCTCAGACAAATTCCTATAGCAGTGGTCAGTTCCATCAACACCAGTTGTATTATAGAAAATACAGGAGCTTCCGTAGGACTGTTTTGTATAATGAACTTCTCTAAGTGATACAGCCTGGATGAGAGATGATTATTCTCTAGGGGGTGCTAAGATACAATCCAGATACATAGGCTTCACAATCTGATTTGATACAGGAGAGTTTAGCACATAATTATACAGCATTTTATATTGCTTTCCGTGATTTCCTGTGCTCAGTTTCTAGCTCTTGAAAAACAAAGCTTTGGCTTATGCCATCTTCTATATCCCCTGGCCACCTACCCCAAATCTGGGCACCTAGGAAGGACCTGTTGAATTGATAGGTTAGATGATATAGACACGGAGGGGAGAAGATGTTTCAGAGTGTGAAATTAGGACCTGCGATTTCCTTATATGGTACATTGGAGAAATGGTGCATGCTGTCACCAGCACAAGTGTGGGCTGTTCCAAGCCTGGTCTTTGTGTGGTCACTTATGTGAAATTGATGTAACAGCTCTAAAATCTTTGCACATATAAACAGCTGGCAGCTGATGGAGAATGTGTGACCAAATAATCCTATCTGCTGCTGAGAGGAAGCCTCTGGCTCTCTGTCACACCTCGAGTGGCAAACAGTGCAGGCCTAGTTTTCTCTTCAAGGGTAGGAAATGTTAGCGCTCTGGGAAAATGGAGCCTGATGGGAACCTCAAACACACGGTGTGGTTCTTCCAGCTCGCAGGTCATGATTAACTATTCTTACCCTAAATGGCCGTGACACATAATCTCTTCCCTAATTTTATTATTTCACTTGCTATCACAAGACCGTAACTTTTTAGACATTCAGGTGAGATTAAGGGAGGAGGAGGTGGAATAAGGCTTTAAAAATCTTTGATTACCTCAGAAAACATATTTGCTTACTTTACCAGGAAGTTGATGTTTTGTTTTGCTTTATTTTCCACCCATGCCAAGAGGGGATTAATGGGTGGCTGCTGGGTTTGCCAGCTTTCTTCTGATTTCAGTTTATGTAATTAAGCAATTCTCAGATCTGACTTGAGGTTCTCATCCTACATAAAAACATGCTTCTCAAATGTGTTAGATTTGGAGGTCAGAAACAATGCAAACTCAATAGAGGGAGGGGACATGAAAATTTTACCTTGTTTTAAAACACCCAATATATAAAAAAAGAGTTGGTTATGCTTTGGGGTCATGAACATGGAGCTATATTGAGTAGAAAGCAAGTTAAAACTAACATTCAAAATGGGCTAAAGTTAGACTAGCTCAAGAAGAGGTTTTACAATAGAAATGACGAGGGGTAACCAACTCTGGGTTAGCTTTGAGTTTCTAGCAATCTGCACCTCGTCCGTGGTGGGTGTTCAAGGACTCAGGCATTTGATACAGACATGATAGGAACCCACTATATGCCTGGCTCAGTTCTAGTTGCTGGGAGTACAGCAAGGAACTAAATCAACAAAAATTCCTCTTCTCATGGTGCTTCCTGGCGTGGATGCTGGATGAGCAGGTTTTGCTTGAGCACCTCTCAGGTGTGGAGTTTGGAGTTAGTATTGCTTGGGATTGCTAGGAAGAATCAATGTGTTCCTCAAGGAGCTGAATGTCTCGCTGGGAAGTGAAGACCTATCCAAAGAACAAAAGAACCGTTCAAGTCTGTAACCAAATACTGGGGTGTGGATATAGACGGACCCTCTGAAATGGTGAGAGTGGGCAACCAGCTCCAGATTCCGCAGACACAGGTTCACAGCAGTAGGCTGACTTAACTAGCTAACTTAACTAGCTAAGCAGTAAGAATTTGTAGTTATGCATACACACACACACACACACACACACTCTCTCTCTCTCTCTCTCTTTTTAGAGGCAGGGTTTCATTGTGTTGCCCAGGCTGGAGTACAGTGGTGCCATCACAGCTCACTGAAGCCTTTACCTCTTGAGCTCAAGCAGATCTCCCACTTCAGCCTCCCAAGTAGCTGGGACTACAGGTGTGCACCACCATGCCTGGCTAACTTTTTAAGTTCTTGTATAGAGAGGGTCTCGCTATGTTGTTTAGGCCTCAAGCCATCCTCCCACCTCAGCCTCCCAAAGTGCTGGAATCACAGGCGTGAGCCATCACACCTGGCCTGTAGATATACTTAGATCACTGTTTGCTTCTTATAGCCCTCTGACCATTTTTGGTTCTTCTATTCACGTGGTGCTTGTTTTTAAAAGAGATTATAAGAGCTTCTCTTTCAGGTTAATTCAATTCCCTTAAAAAAAAACAGCAGGCCAGAGGTACCAGCAGTTCCTGCCCTCACGAAGCACATAGAATACTGGGGGAGAAAGTCATAAATTAATAACACAAAACATCTGCTGTGCTGAATGTTACGACAGGGTGCAGTACTTTACAGGGGGATTTAACCTTGTCAGAGAAGTCAGGGGCGGCTTCCTGGAAGAAAAGGTGCTTGTGCTGAGGGCGGAAGGATGGGGAGGGAGAGGAGAAAACGTTCCAGGCAGAAAGAACAGCTCGAGGAAAGCCCTGGGGCAGAGGGAACAAGGGACAATGGAAAAGAAGACTGAGAAGATCTCACAGACTTTGAGGTGTATTAGGAAGTTTTCGGTTTATTCTAGAGTAACAGGGAGCCTTTAATAAAATCAAGCTATAGAGGCGGGGCGCGGTGCTCATGCCTGTAATCCCAGCACTTTGGGAGGCCAAGGAGGGTGGATCGCTTGAAGTCGGGAGTTTGAGACCAGCCTGGGCAGCATGGCAAAATTCCGTCTCTACTGAAAACACAAAATACAAAAATTATCTGGGCATGGTGGCATTTGCCTTTAGTCCCGGCTACTCGGGAGGCTGAGGCAGGAGAATCACCGGAACCTGGGAGGCAAGGTTGCAGTGAGCCAAGATCACACCATTGCTCTCCAGCTTTGACTGAGCAAGACTGTCTCAAAAAGCTAAGCATTAGACTTAGAGAAGAAAGGGGGGTGGGTTATAAGCAGATTTCTGTTTCAGCAGGGTCCCTCTACCTAGAGCGTGACCAGCATTTGGAGAGAGAAATGGAGTAAATGTGGGGAGCATCAGCAGCAAGCCATTTGCAAGAATCTAGACAAGGGATGATAGTTGCTTGGGCCAGAGTGGTGGGCATGATAGTGGCAGAGATAGAAACGGATAAGTATACAGCACAAAGGTACCAAATGCAAAGATACCATAAGCATGGTGACGGATGAGGGATGGGGGGGCATTAAATGACAGGTTTCTGATGGGGGAAGCTTTGCCCTGAGACCTAGAGGACTAGTTCATTGGGGCAGATTGTGAAGTCAGTTTTGGACACATTGAACTTGAGTGCCTTTGGAGCATCTGGAGAGAGATATCAGAACCGCAGTTGGACGAGTGGTCCTGAGCTTGGTAGGGAAGTCTAGGATGGAGGTCTGAGCTTGTGAGTCATCTGCATAGAGGTGCCTTGGAAACTGGGTGTGGAGGAGATCCTCAGCAAGCACTCAGTGAGGATGGGGAGGATCTGGAGCCCAGCTTGTGGGATTCCAACACTTAACAGCTGGGAAGAGGAGGAGCCCATGAGAGAGGCAGAGAAAACCCTGCCAGAAATGTAGTGGGGAAACCTGAAAGCCAAGGGAAACAAGTGTGTGTTGAAAGAGGATGTGGTCAGGAAAGAAAGCTGCAGAGAGGTCAGAGAAAATGAAGACTTACTAATGATAATAACTGCTCAAATACCATCTATAACAATAGTCATAGCCAGTCTTCGTTTTGAGCCAGGCATTTTAACATATAATTTAATCTTCATGAGAAGTCTGTAAGGCAGGTTCTGTTACTCAATCATCCTGATTTTTTTTTTTTTTTTTTTTTTTTTTTGAGACCGAGTTTCTCTCTGTCATCCAGGCTGGAGTGCAGTGGCGCAATCTCAGCTCACTGCAACTTCCACCTCCCGAACTCAAGCAATTCTCGGCCTCAGCCTCCTGAGTAGCTGGGATTACAGGCATGCGCCACCATGCCCAGCTAACTTTTGTATTTTTTGCATAGACAGGGCTTTGCCATGTTGGCCAGGCTGTTCTTAAACTCTTGGCCTCAAGTGATTCGCCCGCCTTGGCTTCCCAAAGTGCTGGGATTACAGGCATGAGCCACCACGCCTGGCCTATCCTCATTTTTACAGATCAGAAAACTGAGCACAGAGAGCCAAAGGCATTTGCCCGAGTTATTTGCAGCCAGTAAGTGATAAAACCAGTATGGGAACACCTCTTTCTTACTCCACAGCCCCTACTCTTAAAGACTGTGTCCAGCGTTGCTAGAATAAAAAGCAGCCAGGGAGGATGATGCGGAGGGGAGATTTTTCCCATTTAGAGATTTGGATTCTCCTAAATACAGCCAAGGAAATACTCCAGTTTTACTAAAGTTCAAGTCCAGGGTCGGTGATTATGCAGCAGGCACCTCAGTGGCTGCTTCAGGTGTTGTGGTTCAGTGTTCAATGAGTGATCTGGCTGTGCTTCCCATGTGAAAGCTTGTCCCAGTGCTCCAGGGCACAGGCTCTCACAGTGTTGTCCCTGGCCTGCCAGCATGGCCCAGGAACTTGTTAAAGGATGCAGATTTTCAGACTCCACCCCAGATCTTCTGACTCAGAAATCTGAGTAGGGGCTCAGGAATCCATGTCCTAACAAGTTTCCATGTGATTCTAAAGCACAAGTTTAAGAGTCTTTGTCTTGGAGGGAATCCTTGAAAAGACAAAAAGGAGACGAAAATCATGTATAATCCTTATATTGCACAGATGCAAGATACCTGGGCAGAAACCGGATGGAGGAGAGTCAGTGTTTCTCAACCCTGGCCGCACATGGGAATCACCTGAGGAGCTCTGACAACTACTGGGGCCGGGTTCCACTCTCAGAAGTTCTGATTCCAATGGTCTAGGGTTGGCCAGAGCATTTAATTTTTGACATGAGGATTTGACTAGAGATTGGATGATTGAATAAATAGTTGGCAAGGCAGCCCGTGTACTTCTGTTTACAAAATTATACTCTGAGGAGAAAACAAGGCAGGCCTTGAAGGCTAAGGGCAAGATAAACGGAAGAAAAGCTGGACTTAGGTGCTTTGTGAATGCCAGTAAAGATGGAATATTCTGGAGACCGACCGCAGTGGGGGTGAAGGTAGTTTGAATTAGTAACAATTCTTAACTGTGGACTTTATTTTCAAAGAGATGCCAATAATAAGATAGATATGCTTCCTAAGTCAAGAAGCCCATTGGTAAATTTTACTGAGACTAATGGAAAATAATATGCTAACATCCTCCTGGAAGCTTCGCTTAGACTTTTTTTTTTTTTTTTTTTTTTTGAGACGAAGTCCCACTTTGTCGCCCAGGCTGGAGTGCAATGGTGTGATCTCGGCTCACTGCAACCTCCACCTCCCAGGCTCAACCGATTCTCCTGCCTCAGCCTCCCAAGTAGCTGGGACTACAGGTGCCCACCACCATTTCCAGCTAATTTTTTGTATTTTTAGGAGAGACGAGGTTTCACCATGTTAGCCAGGATGGTCTCGATTTCCTGACCTCGTGATCCGCCCACCTCGGCCTTCCAAAGTGCTGGAATTACAGGCGTGAGCCACAGCGGCCGGCCGCACTTAGACTATTTCTATGTGTTAAGAATGTGCTCTGCGTCTCTGGCCTCTCACCATTTACTTCACTAACCTTCCTCTGCAACAGATCTGGTCAGTTTACTGGCCCCTAAACTTGCTCACCCCATTCCCACATCCTGGCATTGGTTCCCCCCTCCTCTGACCTTTTTCTCTACAGGCCTAGCTCCATCTAAAATCCTACATGGCCTCCCAAGTCAGAGAGCTCCTTTTTCTCTGAATCTTTTTAGCACCTGGTGTCTTTCATGTATTCAGCTCCTATTTTGTTTTTCATTCTGCCCATTTCCCATGTCCACCCCTGGGTTGTAAGCTTCCCCAGGACAACAGTGGTTTATAATTCTTTGCCCACACCTAGCAGAGCGTCTCACACCCTAGAAGCTTAGAATATAATAGTCAAGAAACCACGCAAAGAGAATGTCAGTCCGTCCTCTCCCAACACGATCTTGGATTGCGGGTAAGAAGGAGGTCCCCATAATGAGGCATGACTGTGGTTTGGCTGTTCTGGAGGCTGCCTTGAGGGAAGAAGCCACAGGGGATCCTGGAAGGAATATCCTCCAAAGTAAAAAGTGGCCCTCACAGTGAATGGAGGTTCACAGTCTCATGATTCCACAATGCAAGCTATTGGTCTCCTAGGACTGCCTCAACAGATTACTGCAAACTTGGTGGCTTAAAACAATAGAAAAGTGTTCTTTCACAGTTCTGGAGGCCAGGAGTATAGCATCACTGGGCCTCCATGAAGGTGCTGGCCAGGCCCTTCTCCCTCCAGAGGCTCTGCCCCTTGCTTCCCCCAGCTTCCAGGGCTGTCTGCATCCTTTGACTTGTGACTCTTCCACTCCCATCTCCGCCTCTATGGCCACTTGGCCTCCTCCTCCCTTTCTCAGGTCTCCCTCTACCTCCCTCTTCTAAGGACACTTATGACTGTATTTAAGACCCGCCCTAGTAATCCAGGATAATCTCCCTGTCTCAAGATCCTTAACTTCTTTATTTCTGCAGAATCCTTTTTTTTTTTTTTTTTTTTTTTTTAGCCATATAAGGTAACATTTACACATTCAAGGGTTAGGACCTGGATATCTTTTAGAGGAGAATTGTTCAATTTACCACATTTATAAAAGGAACTGGAGCCCCAAAAGGGCAGAGACTTGTCCAAGGCCACACTGCCAGTTGGCAACAGAAATCGAAGACCCAAGTCTCCTTTCTGCCCATTTTATGCTTCTTCCACAAGACCAAGCTGATGCCCACTGAAGGAAGACGGAGAAAAAGTAAAACTGCGCTTCATCCCCTAATCTGTGTGCTTCCTTTGACTTCTTTCTAGATCAGGTGCTACCAGGATTCACCCACCTTTGAGGCTTCTTCCCCGTTGAGTCCTGGTAACCTTACGCTGAGCTCACACTGTGCTGGCCTGTGTGGGCAGCTGCAGTCAGATGACCCAAATGGCATTTTCTTCTCTCCTTTCAGGACCGCCTCTTTTTCGTCATGGAATATGTAAACGGTGGAGACCTCATGTTTCAGATTCAGCGCTCACGAAAATTCGACGAGCCTCGTTCACGGTTCTATGCTGCAGAGGTCACGTCGGCCCTCATGTTCCTCCACCAGCATGGAGTCATCTACAGGTAGCCTCTTCTCTCCTCCTCTCTTTCCTGAAAGTGAAGAAAATAAAGAATGCTTCGGATACTTGAAATGACTTCAGTTCCTGCCTGCTCGTCTCTTAGCAACCTGCTTTAGACTAGTTGTTTGTTCCAGTTTGCTCACAGAGGACTTTCGGGGGGCTGTTTATTACTGTGAATGTTAGTATTGGAATGGCCCTGGGAGATTTGACCCACTGTTTGTGCCCGTTTTGATTTAAAGCTCAAGCATGACATTTTAAAGGCTTGGTGCCAGGTGACCTTGGAGTGACCTTCATTTCTCTCTCTCCTCCACCCTCTTCCTTGAACATCAGGGCATTCTCTTTACGTTTTTCTTCTGTGCCACGAACTTCCTCCCCTTCCCAGCCTCTTGCCACTTCCTGAGTTTGTTTGGCTTAGTTGTCTCCAGCAGATAGAATCAAGGAAGGAGGAGTTGCTTGAGGGACTGGGGTTTATGATCTTGGGAATGGGAACTAGACAATATCCAACAGGAAGTGACTTTTTGCAGATCATCCAATCCTTTATTACTGCCCACTCCCCTTCCAAGAAACACACACACGTGCACACACACACATGCACGCACATGCACATGCACACACACACACATGCACGTGCACACTAATTTTCCAGAAAGAGCAAGACTATTTATGCAGGCTCTTCTATGAGGTCAGGAATTCTGGGAAGAGTAAATATTTATAATTAGCAACAAGGACACTAAAGTTCCTTAAGGAACTTTAGTTTTCTCAGTGGCTGTTAATTTCTTTACTTGGTCTTTGCTTCCCTTTTTTTTTTTTTTTTTTTTTAATTGTGTAGAACAGTAGCTGGTTTGGTTTAACCTAGAACTGGGTTACTCACCTGAACATCACTAACCTGCTCCTGGGAGCAGTGCCCTGGCCAGATGTTCTTCGGAACCTCGAGTGGTCAACCCCATTCGAGGCTCCCCTTCCTTCTGCCATCTCTTAGCTTCCTTAGTCAGTGGTTTCCTAGAACCCATATAATAAAGCCCATACTTCCTAGTCTGCCATTCACGGCCCTCTGCCATGGGAGTCCATGCATGCTGCATATCCAATTACCACAAACGTAATGGCTTCAAACAGCACTCATCCATGATCTCACAGTTTCTATGGGTCAGGAGTCCAGGTGTGACTTATCTACCTGCCCTGTTCAGGGTCTCACAAGGCTGTGATTGAGGTGTCGCCAGGCTGCATTCTTATCTGAAGTTTGGGCTCATCTTTCAAGCTCATGTGCTTGTGGGTAGAATTTTTTTCTTTGTGGCTTTAGAACTCACATAGCTTGATCCTTCAAGGCCAGCGGGAGAGCAGGTCTTTTCTGCCGCAAGCCTCTAACTTCAGGGAAGGCCTAGACCTTCTTTTCAATGGCCCTAATCAGGCTTACCCAAGATAATGTCCCTTTTGATTAACTCAAAGTCAGATGAGCAGGAGCCTTAGTTATATCTGCAAAATCCCTTTGCCATATAATGTCACATGATCCCAGTAGTGGTCCCACATCAGCTTTGCCATATTCTGTTGTTAAGAGGTGAGTCACAGGTCCCACCTTACTCAAGGGCAAAAGATTATGGGATTATACCAGGGCATGACTTGGGGGTGACTTTGGGCTGTGTCTGCTACAGCTTCATACACCTTTCTCTCCTCACTTCCCACACCCCTTGTTTCACACCCACAAAGGTTCTTAGCTTTCCTCAAACTCACCTGCCAATTTCCAACTTAGCTCTGCTTCTGCCCTGCTTTGCACCTCCTCTGTCCAGCCCCTAAACTTCATGCAGCACTGCCTGCTTTGTCCTGTCAGCCAGAGTGAGTCTCTCCATCCCTCACACTTTCCTTTGTGAAGAAATTGCAATTTGAGACTTCCATTGCTGCACCTGCCACTGTTCACCTTGTGGTAGGATTGGACGCCTATATGGATCCTTCACTAAATTTCAAACTCGAAGGGTCATTTCTTCTTTTCATTAAACCTTCAATCTTCCTTTATTCTTATTCTACATGCTCATCTTGCTTTGTATATAATAAATATCAACATAGGACCATTAACTTCAGTTAATGGTCTTTTTAATCCCTATCCTCAAAGCAATTTGCAAGCTAGTTAGAGATGCGGGAGTTGGATACTTGAAAAGATCATCGTACTACAAGGCTGTGCATTGTTAGGTGCCAAGGACGAGAAGAAACACTGCCATTCCTTGAGATGTCTTCCCCATCTCTAATAGAGTGAGTAGAATCACCCATATTTTATTGCAGGGATACAGAGACTCAACATAAGGAATGTGTCCAAAGCATACTTGGTAAATGACAGACTTAGGAGGTATTACTTATGCACCAACTCATGCTACACACCATGACACTTGGTACCCCACCTTTTCAAGTCCAACTTGAAACTCCTTCACTAATCATTCTAGGTACTCCAAATTTGACCTTCCTTTACATTTCTGCTTTCCTAAATGAGTGCCTTTCTCTCGCCAACCCATGACCACTTTTGCTCCATTGGCTTCTATGAACTATTCTCTTCTCACCACCTCCCTGCCCATTGCCCTAACCATTTCTCCTCAGTTGGCTTCTGAGAGCCATCCTCTTCTGCCCACCTCCCTTCCCATCACCCTAACCATTCTTATCACCGTGGCTGGCTCCTTCGTCCTCTAAATGCTGGTTTTCTCCATGTCCTTCATCCCTCTTCATTCTTATTCTACCTACCAGGCAATTTCAACCTTCCTATGGCTTCAGACAACTTCTACCTGCCAGTGACTCTTTTCTGCATCCAGCAGTCCTCTATATCTAGCCCCTCGTTATTTCCAGAACCCCTACAAGATCTCTCCTGTAAACCTCTTCCATCAAGGTTGGACCTTCTTGGCCTTCTCCCTTCTTCCCTGACTACTTTGCCGTAGTTACTGTCTTCACTAGCTCACTGACTCTCAGTTTTCAGCCCTCCAGTCTATCCATCCACCTCCTCTCCATTGCTGCCCACTATTCTTCTAAAACACAGACTGGTTGTTGCACGTTTCCCTTCTTAGCTGCCTGCAGCCCTTATAAGCCCTAGTAAGGTAAAGTCCAAACCCCTTTGGAGACCAGACCTCTTCACGCTCCGGCCCTGGGGCTGCTGTGCATAGCTTTGTGGTCTGGGCCCAGCAGAAGTGAAGGGTACAAGGCAGTGGGTGGGGAAAGGCATCCAGCCCTCTCCACTTGCATGGGCAGCTTCAACCCTGAGAAAGGGATGCTTTTCTGCCCAGAGAAGATGCAGATGAGACATGAGCAGATGAGACATATTCAAGACCTGAGCAAGGGATGCTTTTCTGCCCAGAGGAGATGCAGTTTTGTGCTTCTCAGAAAGATACCACACCTGTTAACAGGGCCCCGATGGCCCTGATGACCTTTTGGCCCTTATCCCCATTGCCACCCTTTAGGCATTCCAAATTACTTGCCATTATCCCCTAAATACCGTTCCCTTTCACTTCTCTGAGGCTTTGCCCCCCTTGTCCCTAGGATTCGCTTGCTCCTAATCTGTGTCTCTATCAGTGGTTTCCAGTTCACATCCATGATCTGACTGCCTCAGGGTCCCTGGCTTTAGAAGAATACAGATCCTGTAATACAGGGAGAGGGGAAGTAGGTAAGAGGATGGGTGAAAACAGAATGGTCATGAGTGGGTGATTACTGGAGATGGATGATGGGCACTTGGAGTTCACTATTCTGTCTCCTTTCCTGCATGTTTTACCATAATTGTAAACACAGGTTCCAGAGTAATACTCCAGGTGCTATTGAGTCAATAGCTCTGATATATGGAGTTCAGGAATTTGTGTTTTTAAAAAAGTGTTCCCTAGGTGATTTGGGGACCACAGCTCAAGAGAATTTCATTCTGTCCTCAGGACCTCATCAAGCGGTGGCCCAGCTGTGAGCGGCCGATATTTCTCCAGTCTGTGTTTGAAGCATTTCTGGTGCACAACATATTTTTTCCGTGACCCTAAAAAGTACCCCATTTCTAATCTTTTTTTTATGGATTCATGGGGACCCTGTGGTCTGTGTTTCCCATGCCGCCTTGGTATCAACCTACAAAAGACTCTGTGAAAGGTTCTATGGGGAAGTCTATATGAGGTTGATGGAGAGGTGGTGTGTAGGTGTTTATGTGTTTCTGCCTGTTTGCTTCTGGCTGTTCTGATCCAACCAGAGATCGTGTTTTGTGTGATGCAGGGAATTTATTTGGGAGACAGGCAAGACCAAGTTTAGGAGGACAAGCATCATTGCTTAAGTTGAGATAGAACTTTCTAGCCTTCCTGTTGGAATTGATATACAAACTAATTAGCAGCTAACTGGTCCGTGTCCAAGTAAGAGAAGTCATTTCTCTGGCTCACACTTGAAAGAGAGCCCAAGCAGATAGGCACAATCTCCTTTTCCTCTGGTCTCTTTAACCCTAGACAGCTGAGGGCGCTGTCTCTGTGTCCCCTGCTGGGGCGTGGGGAGAGGTAGGGGCGTTGGGAGAGGTGATTCCTGTCCCATGTGCTGTAGTAGAACGCATTAGATCACCTGTTTCCACCCTTCCTAATTATGGCATCTGACCACCAACCCTCCCCATACACTTGTAGACACTGTGGCAGGTTTTTGAAGGGTGGGCCTTCCCTCCGAGGTTGATTCAGGGAACGTTCCCCTCCTCAACTTGCTGCTCAGTGCTTATGCGTGTTTCTCTCCAAGCTGCAATGGCAGCAGCTGACTTTCAGAGAACGCTCCCTCTGTCCACATGTCATGAAGGAGAGATTTTGTGACGATGCCTCAGACAGTGAGGGGAGCAGGGGGGGCTTGGGAATAGAGCTGACGGCTTGGCAGCCAGAAAGGTATCTTCTTATTGTTTTGTAATCTAGAAGCCAGGAGCGCTGTGCAGCAGAGGGTGAAGAAGAATGTAGATTCCACAGCCCTGACCACGTGTGCCCAAGCTTTCTGCCTGTGTCCTCATCTACAAAGTGGGAATGATAGTTACACCTTTCTCACAAAGTTGTAGGGATTTCATGAGTGAACAGGTCTAAATAATTTTGAGTACTCCCCCCCGCAATAAGTTCTTGGTGAATGTCAGCCAGTCACATTATACCTCGAATTTACGTTATTAAGATACAGTGAAAGAACATTAGAGATTTCTTATCCAGCCCAGTCTCCAAAAGGGATGCCTGTAATCACATTAGAGAAACGAATTCTTTCTTGTCCTTTTTTCTTCATTCTTTCCTTCTGATAAAACTGAAGTCTTTCTTTTTTGAAATGATAAATAGTAGTCATAGGAAAAATAAAAATGTAAGCAATGAAGAAAGGTGTAAAGTCAGATTTTCTTCATCAAACTCATAGCTACCTAAGGGTAAACAGTTTAACAGTTTCTAGAGAACCTTCTGAGAAATCTTCTTGAGCAACTTACACTCTTCATGACTGGTCTCCACTTGTGAAGTTCAGATTGTACCTGCCTTGTCTCCTTCAAAAGGTATCAGAGAGTGACTGCTGGAAGTCAGACTGTGACAGAGGATATTTTCATATCCAGTGGGAAATGACAGAGCATCTTATTTATGTAACATATCATGAATAATTAACATTTCTCATTTTGATCACTAAAATTTGATTTTTACCAGAGGAGAAAGGTGTAATTATAAAGCTCTCCCTCCTTAAATTCTGCCAGCCTTTTGATCTCTAATGAGCCCTCATTGTCACTCCCTGAGAGTCAGCCTTCCTTCCATGCCTGTCATGTGCCTGGTGCCAGAGTTGAGCAGAGGGGAGACAAGGAGAGATGAGGTGCCTTTGCCTTGGCCAAGCCTAGATTCTCCTATGCTCAGGAGGTGCTTAGAAAGGGCTTTCCTTCTTGACCATGATATTTTCAAAAAGTCAAATGAGAATTAAGAGCAAGGGCCAGGCATGGTGGCTCATGCCTGTAATCCTAACACTTTGGGAGGCCAAGGTGGGAGGATCACCTGAAGTCAGGAGCTTGAGACCAGCCTGGCCAACATGATAAATCCCTGTCTCTATTAAAAATACAAAAATTAGCTGGGTGTGGTGGTGGACATCTGTAATCCCAGCTACTCAGGAGGCTGAGGCAGGAGAATTGCTTGAACCTGGGAAGCGGAGGTTGCAGTGAGCTGAGACAGCGCCATTGCACTCCAGCCTGGGTGACGGTGCAAGACTCTGTCTCCCTACCCTCCCCCTCCCCCCAAAAAAATGCAGTCAGAACCTCAGTGCACCTTGTAAACCTGTCTTAAATATCTTGTTATATCTAGAGCCAGGGAACAAAGCCCAAAGGAAAGGCTTAGGAGGGGCTTTCCTAGAAGGAGCTGGGGTCATACTGAGGTCTCTAGTTGAGCCCTCTGAGCCAGGCCTCCATATGGAAAATGCATACGAAGTTGTGATATAAATTTCAGTCCTGCCATCCTGCTAGTCAGAGGGGGAAATGTGCGCCTTGATCTCTGGAATCATATCCTGCCGTTGGCACACAGTTAGGGATTTCCTGACTTGATGAAGGTCTTTAGTTAAACCTGACTTAATAACTGGAAGGTCTAATGTGTAGTCTCATCCACTTTTAATACATTATCAAGTTATTTAATGCTGTAATACAAAGAAAGGGAGGAGAAGGTAGAGGCATCTCTTTCTGCCTTTGAATCTTCTAGGACTCACTGAGGGTACTTGGGGATAATTTTCCCCAGAGAGCATCATTCTTAGCTGTCAGTGTTACCCCACCCATTATAGAAAATGATCTTTTGACATAAAACTCCTAAGGATGTAAGGGTCGAGTCTCTAATGGGAAGAGATCAGCTCCATGGCAGAAATGATGAGCGAATGTTATATCAGGGAGGGCCTCGGAGACTGCATAATCCAACTCCTTTGTTTTATAGATGTGGAACTTGGAAACTAAGATTGTGGAATAATTCACCCGAGTTTACACAGTGAGATCGTATAAAGCTTAGATGTTATAAAGATATGCATGTAGATGAATCAGTTCTACAGGGTGTTTTGGGAAATAAAAAGCAGTTTTCTGCCCTCCCTCCCCTCAATTTCCCCTTCCAAAGAAGCAACCACTTTCCACTCATAGCTGGGTCTTTCAGTATGTACCTCTATATTCCCAAATAACATTATCTTATTGTTACTTTTTTTTTTTTTTTTGAGACAGGGTCTTTCTCTGTCACCCAGGCTGCCGTATAGTGGTGCAATCATAGCTCATTGCAACCTGGAACTCCTGGGTTCAAGCAGTCCTCCCACCTCTGCCTCCCGAAGTGCTGGGCTTACACAGGCATGAACCATTGCACCTAGCCTTATTATTCTAAAAACAATTATTCCAGGCATTATCTAGTGACTTTCCACTATGGAAGATGAGGATTTAGTTCTCTTTCTCACCCATTATACACCCCCACAGCCTATCACATATGCACACCCTTCCCAACCTCCCATCCTCTCAATATAGTTTACTGTCATTTTGGTTAAATGAATATGTAGTATACATTATCATGACTTTGAAGTACTGTTTGGAATTCGGTTATGTGGTATGCTATAGTTACCTTTCCTTCTCAGTGCATTTTATTTGTTTGTTTGTTTTCCCTGGAGTTAATAATTACCTCTGTTTTCTATGTAATTATTATTAATTCAGCTACAAACTCTCAACAAACTGTCCATATCTCCTTTTAGGATGTTTAGATATAATCAGTATTCTGTCAATTTTATATTCTTGAATACATCCTTCCCCAAGCCTTCTAAAGTGCCCCAGTCTGAACAGTTACCCTCCGTCCTCTGTGCCTACTGCAGAGCTGTCACTCTGGGATTCCACTTGACTTTCATCCTAGACTTCCATTCCCCCGTCCTGTGAAGTGTCTGATTCCAGTATCTTCTGCCTTCCTCTTTCTTTGTATACTGCCTCAATTTGGTGAAGCACCTTTAGTAGATTTCTGAGAACAAATATATAGGTGTAATGTTGAGACTTTCCTTTTATATCTAAAATCATCCTTATTTTACTCTCAGACTTGATGAAGAGTTTGACTGGCATAGAATTCTGGATTAAAAAGCATTTTCAGAATGAGATCATGTCCTTTGCAGGGACATGGATGAAGCCGGAAGCTGTTATCCACAGCAAACTAACACAGGAACAGAAAACCAAACGCTGCATGTTCTCACTTAACAAGTGGGAGCTGAACGATGAGAACACATGGACACATGGTGGGGAACTACACACACTGGGGTCTGTGGGGGGGGGGCGGGGAGGGCGGGGAGAGGGAGAGCATCAGGAATAAGAGCTAATGGATGCTGGGCTTAATACCTAGGTGATGGGATGATCTGTTCAGCAAACCACCATGGCATGCATTTACCTGTATAATAAACATGTACGTTTTGCATAAGAACCCAGAACTTAAAATGAAAGTTGAAGTTAAAAAAAACACTTTCACTCAATTTTAAAGTTCCATTGTCTCCCAACTCTCAGTGTGTCTATTAAGAAATCTGAAGTCAATTGGATTCTGAATCCTTTGTATGGATCAATGTTTCTCTTTCAGAAGCATGTTAAAGCTTTGTCTCCATTATTCTAAAATTATTTAATGATGTGGTATAGGTCTGTTTTCATCTATTGCACTCACCCAGGATAGATCTCTTCCATTTAGAAAATTAAGTCCTTCAGTTCTGGAAAATGTATTACTTATTTCTTTAATGATTCTTTCTCTTCTGTTTTCTCTTTCTGGGACTAGCATTCAGATATTGAACTAGTCAACTTGGGTGGCCACTTAGAGAACCTCGGACTATCAGCATCGTTAGGCCTTTCCTCTTGGAGTGCTTCAGTTGCTTCCAGAGTCCTGCCTAAGGGGGTTGGCCTGGTGGCCATCCAGGAACCAAGTGAAGCCAGGTTGGAGGACCTGGCCTCCAGAGTACACATGTTTATTTAATTCTCCTGTGCTCAGTACCATACCCTCATACCCACCTACCCTCACCCCTTGCTTAGTCTAGAGATCCTGTTTCACTTCTCCAGAGGATACACCTCTAGGAACAGGGAAGGGGCCTTACCAAGTGTAAAAGAGAATATGGGTTTATAACTAGTTTTCAACCAAATCTCTTTTCTCTCTCTTCACATCACCCTCATCTCTAGACTAACTGTGACTGCATATTTCCTGAGCTTTGGGGCTGGGAGGGTAGAAATTCTGCAGAATGAATTCAGTTGCTCTTGACCTTCCCCATTGCTGGCTCAGGATCCAGCTTTCTTGGATCTACTAACTTAGTTGTCTCTCAACCATTTACTTTCCAGATCCCAACACTGTGTTGTGTTTCTTTTCGTATTCTCTCCATCCTTGTGCGGAGTTACGGGAAGGAAAGCAAACTAGTGGTAGGTATTCAAAATCTACCCTCTTTATCCAGAAGCAAATAAGAATAATAATAGCAGCAATGGCAGCAGCAACAACAATAACAGCAAAACACTTAGCCTTTGTGTGGCCAGACACTAGTCTAAACACGTTGCACGTATTATGTAGTCATCACACCAACCTTATGCAGTAGCTACTCTTCCTGTCCACCAGATTTATGATCTTCCCAAAAAGGAAACCTTGTCAGATCCCACCACCGTCACTGCCACTGTCAGGCCACCCTGTCCTCTTTGCTACCAGTCACAGTTTTACATGGGAAGCAACATTGTATGTTGGAGACAACACAGAGTTTGGGGTCAGAAGAGTGAGGCTGAATCCTGGGTCTGCCTCATCTCTGTTGTGTTTGCCTGGGTAGAATAATTACAAGTTTGAAATGCAGTTTTCTCACAGTACCATGGGAATTATAATGCAAACCTCTCTGGACTGTTTTGCAAATCACGTGAGAAGACATTTGCCGAAGTGCTAAGTGCAGTCTTTGACACCTAGGAGGCGCCATCATTATTGGTTGGCCAAACAGCACAGTTTTAGAGTCAGAGGGTCATGAATCATGAGGGCTGAATCATGCCCCTGACCCCCAGATTCATATGTTGAAGTTCTAATCCCCAGTACCTCAGAATGTGATGGCGTTTGGAGATAGGGCCTTTAAAGATGTAATTAAGGCAAAATGAGGTCATGTGGATGACCTAATCCAACACGACTGATGTCCTTATAAGAAGAGGAGATTAGGGCACAGACAAGCCCAACGGAAGCCCTTGTGAAGAAACTAGGAGAACATGGCTGTATTCTCTTGGCTTCTGCAAGCCAAGGAGAAAGACTCGGAAGAAACCAACCCTTCCAGCACCTTGGTCTTAGACTTCTAGCCTTCACAACTGTGAGAAAAAAACATTCCTGTTAAGTCACTCAATCTGTAGATTTTTGTTATGGCAGTTCTAGCAAACGAATACTGAGAATGTCAGTTCAAGTCCTAGTATTGCCACTTACTGTGTAGTGCTGGTCAAATGTCCTCATCTCTCTGAGCCACAGTTTCCTCATCTGTAAAATGGCACCACTAATATACATTAAAATAAGATGGCAAGGCCTGTGCACTTGGCATAAATTATAATAGTTAAATAAGTTACGGGACATAAAAATATCTCCAGTGTTGTTTGGGGGCTCAGCCAGTGCCTGAGGAGTTACAGGTACCCTCACAATAACGGCAGTGCAGTAACACCGCGGTCTGGGAGCGGCAGGTTGGTGGATATGCGAGTCTGTGTCTCTTTTGCAGGCTGAGGGCCCAGATCTCACAACCAGGTGATGGATCATTCCTGTGGTCACTTTGGGACCCAGGGACAGGATACATAGCTACTGATATATGTGCATGACAGTAACCAATGGGCTAGAACAGCTGACAGATGTGCTTGTATTATAAAGCTGCAAAGTCTGACTTTGGTGCCTTGACTTCCCTATTGTACCCAGCCACCTTCATGAGAACCCAGCCCCATGCCCTCATCCCTATGTGAGCTGCTTCGACAAAGAAGCTGACTTTGGGACTGTACACTTTAGTCATGAGAGTCATTCTGTCCCTCTCCCATGTCATATAAATGAAGGACTTGTCTCCTAATAAAGCATGAGTTTTTCAGGAGTCATCACTTTTTTATGGGTCCAAATCTACTTGAGGCTGAGACTATCTTTATCCCAAACTGATTCCACGCAGTGTTACCTGCCAATGACAGTTGAGGGGTAAAATCATTATGACCTAACAAAGGGGAAGGGAGGAGGAGATAGGAGAGACCGAGCTGGCTGGGATGAAAGCCAAGTTTACATTCCTTGGAGGAAGCCACGTTATTGCTGACCAGCTTAGAAGTAGAATTCTGACTGCCGTTGACATCAGAGGTTCAGAGCAAACAGGAAGTTTGGAACCAAAGGGAAATTCCTGATTAAATTTGTTTGAGTCTTTCAGCTAGTAATGTGTGTCCAAAGCAAAAATTATGAGGCACCCTGTCATCTCTTATTTTTGTGTCTTTTATGGTAGCTCACAGAGAACTGATAATCCATTATAGTGGTTAAGGGCACAACTCTGGAACCCATGGGCTCCAGCTCTGACTCTGTGCTCGTTAGATCTGTGATGTTGGGCAACGAACTCAACTTCCCTAAATCTCAGTTTCTTTGTCTGTTAAATGGGGTTATCACCTCCCCCCACAGAAATATTGTGAGAATCGAATGAGAGTTAATATATTGAATAAAGCGGTAATAACTGGCTCTAGTACCAAGTCATTGCTCACGAAACATTAGTTACCGCTAGTATTATCATTGTTATTCTATTTTGCAAGTGGCTGAGTGCATGGTTCATAAGATTCACTTTGTCCATCTCAAAAATGGGGATGAATGTATCCTGCTAGTTGGCAAATTGATGAAAACACTTTGTCTGGTTAGAGTCTTCCAAACAAGGGCTAATTTGAGGTGTTGGGACCTATCCAATAAAGGGGAATTTGCTATCTATATATTTTATTTTACGACTCTGCCGTGTTCTATAGAAAGTAGAAGTCTTGGAATAATTATTGCTACAATATATTCAACAGCCAGTACTGAATGCTCTAAGGCTTAGTCATATGATTTTTGTTTCTTCATGTCTTTGGCTAATGATTGAGCTACTAAAAATGGAAATTGTTCTACAATTGGCAGCTTTGCCGTGGTAAGCAGAGTCCTGTGTGAATGATTGAAGCTGGTCTCTGTGGTCCCTCCCAGTTGGCTGTGTTTGTTTCAAGATGACTCAGGCTAACGGTGGGGTGAGTAGGAGAGTGGTGGGGCGTACCACAGTGAGCTGAGGCGGTGGAGGCTGCACTTAATTGACTTTGCTTCCCTCTTTGGTCATGCAGCAGCAAGCTAACGATTCATACTGCTAAGTGTTGCCACCTTCTCTCTCCTTGCTTCTGGGACTCTTCTTCCACCATTCTTGATCAATTAATTCTCATAAGCAAGGAGTTAGGGTACTTTCCTGCTCAGAAATCGGCCAGGACTCTGTTATCAAAATCACATCCAGACTGTTCTGCCACTTACTTGAAGCCATGCATAAGCTGACCCTGACCCTAGCTTCCTCTCTGGGGTTTGTACACTGGTCTCCTACCCCACAAGGTAACCTTTTTCTATCTCCTCAAGGGCTTCTCCAGCCCAGCTCCTCTTTGAGTCACTACTTGAGCCTAGCAGGGATGCTCATTGACAGGCCTTTGACACACCCGTACACAATGTGCATTTATTACCAAGATCCTGGGCAGCAGCAGTCACAACATAGCATGTTTCCACTACTCTGTGCCTTTGCTTAGGAATACCAGACCTTTTCCTGGAGTAACTTTTTGTGTGTGCTAGCATTTTCATCCTTTGAGATTTAACTTCAGCTCATTTTTCCTGGCTCTTTCCAGTGAAATTAGTTATTTCTTCCTCCTGTTAACATTGCAGCTGCTACATTATATTCTAGCACTTCTTAGACTGCATTGCAACCATTTCTTGGTTGACTGCTCCTACAGAGTTTCCACGGGTTATGATACATCTATGGTTATACCCAGTGGCCCATGATTTCTTGACTAACCTATTTACGTTGATCAAGGAAACAGCTCCAGGGAGGTGAGGAAATTGCCTAAGCATATGGCTACAGGATACATTTCCTAATGAACTTTTCACTGGACCACCCTTCCCCTAGGCCACCTTTCTGTATGCATGGCCCCATTTCACCTGTCTTTTTAGTCTTCACAAGGTCTGGTTGGTGAGTGGCTGCAGTGGAAAGAATACTGAGTTAGGAATTAGGGACCAGAACTCCAATAAAGCTCAGTCATAGTTGGGTGGCCTTGGGCAAATGACTTCTCCTTGCTGGGTCTCAGTTTTCCTCCCCACAAAATATGGTGGCCGGATTAGATGATCTAGTTCTGTGATCCTAAGATTGTTTGGTCTTGGAATGCCTTGAACAGCATCTGAAAATGAATTTCTGAAAATACTGTCTCAAAATTACCTCAGTGAGGCTCCAGAAGGTAACTGATTCCAGGTAACAAGAGTGCCCCTGAGGAGCGTTTCAGAGATCCTGGCCCGCAATTCCTGCCTTTCCTCAGAACGTGAGACTTCAACAGCCAGTGGTCCTGTGCTCTGCTCTCTGTATGTCAAATCACCACCTGTGGGTTTTCCTCCCTCTCCAATTTACCCAAAGTTCTCCCTCTTAACCAAAACAAAGAGCTTTTTGGAAATCTGATGTTGCCAAGTTTAAGTATTTGCTTCTTCGGCAAGCAGAGCTCCCTTGAGGGGCCGTAACCAACCATGGGAGCAAGAACTGCTGGCCAAGGAACAGGGATGCTTGCTCAGAAGTCCTGGTCCTGTCAGGATTGAGAATGCCATGCCCCTGTGACAACACCCTCTTGGAAGTGGGGCATCTCTGATGAAATCCCCTCCCTTGTTGGAAATCTGCTCTTGCAAAAGCATTCATCAGAAGGGGGTTTCTTTCTGGATTTGTACTTTTGTCTGGGGAAGCAACTAAGAAAAAGATGTATTGTTTGGAGAGCAGCGTAATTGAAGCAGACATTCGTTT
>NW_022436984.1:19503750-19725006 GCF_009761245.1 Sapajus apella
TCCCTCCCTCCCTCCCTCCCGCCCTCCCTCCTTCCTTCCTTCCTTCCTTCCTTCCTTCCTTCCTTCCTTCCTTCCTTCCTTCCTTCCTTCTTTCCTTCCTTTTCTTTCTGGAGTCTTATTCTGTTGCCCAGGCTGCACTACAGTGGCACTATCTCAGATCACTGCAACCTCCGCTCCCAGGTTCAGGTGATTCTCCTGCCTCAGCCTCCCAAGTAGCTGGGATTACAAGGCATTCACCACCACACCTGGCTTATTTTTGTATTTTTAGTAGAGATGGGGTTTCACCATGTTGACTGGCTGGTCTTGAACTCCTGACCTCAAGTGATCTGTCCGCCTTGGCTTCCCAAAGTGCTGGGATTACAGGTGTGAGCCACCATGCCTGGCCTATTTCTTTCTTTTTTTAACTGATAACCAGAGAGAGAGTCTCTGCTCCCTGTCACTTGAATTTAGGTGGGGATGGCAGACAGTAAAAGAAGCAATAACAATAAGAGTTATGATAGAAAAAAATATGGTATTGCCAGGGAAACACATCACAGGGATACCTCAGCTAGTTTGGAGAAAGTCAAGGAAGGCTTCCTGGAGGAAGTGACCTCTCCCACAGAGATCCAATGAGCTAAAAGGAGTTGGCCAGAGTAAGAAGTCATGAAGAGTGGATCAAGGAGTGGGAACAGCATGTGCAAAGGCTCTGGTAGAGGGAGATGGAACACCAAATAGGTCTGTGTTTCTACAGAATTTGTATATGCCTGCATCTCAAAGCACAAATAGAGGCCAGGGACCCTAGCCTAAGAGGCTGTCAAATGACTGTCAAAGCCCTATAGGTGCATGGTGACATGACCCCAGGTTGCATCCGGAGCAACGTATCTGGAACTGGAGGATGATCCTAGTATTTAATAGAATTTCAGAGGTAGGAGAAAACTTGGGAGGTTAGTACTCCAATTCCATCTTCTATAGATGACTAAACTGAAACTCAGAGAGACTGTGTGGCTTGTCCAAGGACGCTAGATCTCTTAGGGACACAGACAGAACAACGAGTGGGGACTCTGGTGTTTTGATGGTGTGTGCTGATAAACTGGCTTAAAAAAAAAAAAAACACTCAAAACCCTGATTTGTAGCATTAACTGATTTCTATGGTGTAAATATTCCCCCTGGGGCCAATTTCAAGCTCTCCATGCTGAACAACTAGCTCACAAAATTCCTGAAAATTTAACAATCTGCTCCTGTGAGCTGGTGTGACCTAGCTGCATCTCCCGGCAGGAAAGCTGATTGTGCGTGTCTCTTCCCCATTCTGTGTTCAGTCACATTACGTTGGTAGCTTGAAATCAGCCATGACGGTAGTACTTACATCACGGAAATCAGCAAAGGTTTTCCCCATTGGAAAGCCATTGTTAAGTGCTTACCAGGACACCACCGGAATATGCTGTCTTCAGGACTATTAGTCAGAGACTCTTTTATGAAGAAGACAAAGCACTTCGATGCATTAACCAGCTTACACTGGTTAATGGTACCAACTCCTCTTTGTATGCAGTCTTCAGAACTACTAGTCAGAGACTCTCTTATGAAGAAGACAAAGCATTTCAATGCATTAACCAGCCTGACTTTACATCTCTGGTCTTGATTTCCTCACCTGTAGAATGAGGATAATGACATAGTTCAATAAATTTCAAATGTCTTTAAGATACACCATTATTTTTATTTAAATAAATTTTTTGCTTCAGAACAGCTTTAGATTTACAGAAAGTTTGCAAATATAGTACAGAGAGTTTCCATACACCCTATACCAGCTTCCCCTATTAATGAACTAATATTGATACATTATTATTAATTAAGCCCATTCTTTATCCCTAGATTTCCTGAAGCTTATTCCTAGATTCCATAGATTTCCTCAAGTTTTTGCCTAATGCCTTCTTCTTGTTCCAGGATCTCATCCAGAATATCACATTCCATTTAGTCATCATGTCTCCTTAGGCTCTTGATGGCTGTGACATTTCCCAGACTTTCCTTGTTTTATGACCTTCACAATTTGAGGAGTACTGGTCAGGTATTTTGTAGAATATCTCCCAGTTGGGATTTGTCTGTTTTCCTCATTATTAGACTCTGATTATGGATTAGATGGAAAGACCTCAGAGGTAACGTCTCATTTTCATTACATCATAGCAAAGGTCCATACTATTACCATGATTTATCATTGATGTTGACCTTGATAGTCAATATCAAGTGTTTGCCTGGCTTCTCCACTGTGAAGTTTCTCTCCTTTTCCATGCCTTTTTCTGTTCTGTATTCTTTGGAAGAAGTCATTATATAAAGCCAACACTTGAGGAGTGACAAATTATATTCCACCTCCATGAGGGCAGAGTAGCAACGTAAGTTATTTAGAATTCTTCTGCATAGGTACGTTGTCTCCTCCACCATTATGTATGTATTTGCTCATTTATTTATGTCAATATGAACTCATGGATATTTATTGTATACTTTGGGTTATTATTCAGTGCCACTTTATTTTGTTGCTCAAAGTATTACAGATCTGCTTACTGGGAGCTCTTTTAGGTGGCTCCTGTGTCTCTTTGACATACCCTCATCATTGTGGGGTGGTTTGGTTTGAGCACTTTCTTACTTTCTGGTATTACAAAATGTGTATTTCTTGCCCCAGTCCTAGAATCAGCTGTTTTTCCAAGGATCCCTGGCTTCTTTTATTAGAGAATGGTAATAGAAACCAAGATCTAGGTGTGAAGTGAGCTGCTACTGGGATGTTATTTCTTGTAGGCCCTCTCAAAAGACAGAGCAAGGAATTGTATGTGTTCTAACTCATGTATATATACATATTAAGTGTTTCTATAGTTGACCCTTTAATAACATGGGAGTGATGGTACAAATTGAAAAAACAGTTGAAAATCTGTGTATAACTTTTGACTCCCCCAGAACTTAACTACTGATGCCTTACTGTTGACCAGAAGCCTTACTGATAGCATAAACAGTTGATTGGCACATATTTTGTATGTTACATGCCTTATATACTGTATTCTTATAATAAAGTAAGCTAGAAAAAAGAAAATGTTTATAGAAAATCATAAGGAAGAGAAAATATATTTATAATTTATTAAGTGGAAGTGGATCATTATAAGGGTCTTCATTCTCATCTCCACATTGAATAGGCTGAGGAGGAGGAAGACGAGGGGTTGGAAGAGATGGAAAAGATGGAGGAAGTGGAAGGGGAAGCAGGAGAGACGGGCATACTTGGTGTAACTTCACAGAAATACATCATAATTTCTGTCTTACCTTTTTGCCTTTTCATTACTCTAAAAATGTTTCTGTACTATACCCATTCTTCTTCCACCATTTGCTTTAGTTTCAGTGCCCATGTCGTAAAAAGGTCCATGTCCTGAAGTCAAAAGCAGCCCTGAATAATCAGAATCCTCTGCTGGATTGCCTAATGTCAATTTTTATTCTGGCACTGCTCCTCTGCGTCTTCTTCCTCCTCATCTGGCATTGCTTCAGAAGTATTCATCTCCATCAAGTCACCTTCAGATAATTCTTCTGGTGTGGTGTCTGTTAGCTCTTGGATTACCCCAAGATCCCTATCTTGAAACCCTTCATCTTGTACCTTATTTTTTCTTTTTTTTTTTTCGCCATATCTACACTCTGTTTCATGATTTCCTTGATTGATTCTGTGAAGTCATGCACAATATCCAGCCAGTTTTCTCCTGCAGGAATTTATTGTTTCAGGCTTGATGACATGCATGGCTTTTTCTGTGACAATGATAGCACCTTCAATGGCGTAACCCTTCCAGACTTTGATGATGCTCCCTCTGTTGGGGTTCTTTTCCAGAGCATTGACAATCCTTTCCTTAGAGTACCATATATAATGAGCATTAAAGATCTTTACCATCCCCTTATCAATAGGCTAAGTTAGAGACATTCTGTTTAGGGGCAAGCAGACCACTTCAACATCTTTGATGTTCAACTTATGGGGTTCTGGTTGAGCAGGGATATTGTTCAATAGCAGAAGAACTTTATTTATTTATTTTTTTATTTTTAAAGAAAGAGAAAGAGAAAGGGGGAGAGAGAACAGGAGTCTTGCTCTGTTGCCCAGGCTGGAATGCAATCTTAAAAATAAGTGTTAAAAACCTCTTTTATGCTGATAATTGTGCTTAACAGCAGAGACAGGAAGGAATAAGGGAAGAAAATAACAAACAGCCAACCAATATTTAAGTCTGTGAAATGCTATGCAAATGCTGAAGAGTGATTTATTTCCAATTATGTGGTCACTTTCAAAATAGGTGTAATATGATACTGAGAAAAATGTATGTTCTGTGGACCTAGGGTGAAGAATTCTATAAATACTCACTGAGTTTACTTGTTCCAGGTCTGAGTTCAAATCATAGATGTCCTTGTTAATTTTCTATCTCATTGATCCGTCGAATATTAACAATGTGGTGTCAAAGTCTCCCGCTATTATTGTGCGGGAGTCCAAGTCTCTTTATAAGTCATTAAGAACTTGTCTTATGTATCTGGGTGCTCCTATATTGGGTGCATATATATTTATGATCATTGACTCCTGTTGTTGCACTGATCCTTTAACCATTATGTAATGTCCTTCTTTGTTTCTTTTAGTCTTTGTTACTACTAAAGTCTATTTTGTCAGAAACGAAAGTTACAACTCCTGTTTTCTTTTTTTTTTTTCTCTCGATTTGATTGGTAAGTCTTCCACCAACCCTTTGTTTTGAGTCTTTGTGTGTCCTTGCTTACGAGATGGATCTGGATACAGCGAACCGATGGGCTTTGACTTTTTATTCAATTTGCCTGTCTGTGTCTTTGATTGGGGCATTTAATCCATTTAAATTTAGGATTAATATTGATATTTGTGAGTTTAATATTGTCATTTAATGCTAGCTGGCTATTTTGCCCATTAGTTGATATAGATTCTTCATTATGAAGATACTCTTTACCTTTTGGTAAAGTTTTTGGGATGACTGATACTGGTTGTTCCTTTCCGTGTATAGTGTTTCTTTCAGAAGCTCTTGTAAAGCAGGCCTGGTTGAGTGCTTGCTTGTTCTTGAAAAATTTTATTTTTCCTTCATTTATGAAGCTTAATTTGGCTGGATATGAGATTCTGGGTTGAAAATTCTTTTCTTTGAGCATATTGAATATTGACCCCCACTCTCTTCTAGTTTGTAGGGTTTCAGCTGAGAGATCTGCTGTGAGTCTGATACGCTTCCCTTTATGGGTAACCTGACCTTTCTCTCTAGCTGCCCTTAGAATTTTCTCCTTTATTTCAACCCTGGTGAATCTAATGATTGTGTGTCTTGGGGTTGCTCTACTTGAGGAATATCTTTGTGGTGTTCTCTGTATTACCTGAAGTTGAGTATTTTCCTGCCTTACTAGGTTAGGAAAGTTTTCCTGAAGAATATTTTCCAGCTTGGATTCATTCTCTTCATGACATTCAGGTACACCTACCAAACGTAAATTAGGTCTTTTCACATAGTCCCATATTTCTTGGAGACTCTGCTCATTCCTTTTTACTTTGTTCTCTAATCCTGTCTTCTCGTTTCATTTCATTAAGTTGGTCTTCGACCTCTGATATCCTTTCTTCTGCTTAATCAATTCGACTGTTAAAACCTGTGCATACTTCGTGGAGTTCTCGTATTGTATTCTTCAGTTACAATATAATTCACTTATATTCCTCTCTAGATTGTCTGTTCTCGTTAGGATTTCATCAAACCTTTTTTCAAGGTTCTTAGTTGCTTTACATTGGGCTAGAACATGTTCTTTTAACTCACAGAAGTTTCTTATCATCCACCTTCTGAAGCCTAATTCTGTTATTGGAACGCACTCGTTCTCCATCAGGCCTTGTTCCCTTGTTGATGAGGAACTGTGATCCCCTGTAGAGGGCAAGGCATTCTGATTTTGGGTATTCTCAGCCTTTTTAAGCTGGTTTCTTCCCATCATTGTAAATTTATCCACCTGTCATCTTTGTAATTACCGACTTCCAAATTAGGTCTCTGAGTGGATGTCCAACTTATTGATTCCCAGCGCCAGAATCTGAGCAACCCACTGCGACGGCCAAAACAGCAGTGTTAAGATTCGTGGTGCTTTTCTGCCCGGGAATCTCTGGTCTGGCTTCCTTCTTGAGTCCCTTTTTAAATCAGCTGAATAGGTGACTCTGCCTTCCCGGAGCTCGAAACGTTGACCAAAAGGGGACCCAGTCCCGTTTACTCTGCACCAAGAAGTGCTGCGCCGGGGCACCAGCAAAACCACGGCGCCGGCCACAAGAGTCGCGCTGGCAACCCATGGGGCTCCTCCGCTGGGAATCTCCTGGTCCGTGAGCAACAAAAATTCATCTAAAAGTGTGGCGTCCTCTCATTCTCTGCGCTTTCACTGGGAGCTACAATCCTGAGCTGCTAGTAATCAGCCATCTTGGATCTCTCTCCAATACCAGAAGAACTTTAAAAGGTAGTTCTTTACTAGCAAGGTACTTCGTGACTTCAGGGACAGTGACACCAACTGTCCAGTGAAACCAGTCTAGAAAAAGTGTTCTCATTGTCCAGGCCCTTTTGTACAACCAAAAGACTGGTGCCAGGTGTTTATCTTTTCCCTCCAAGGCTCTGGGGTTAGCAACGTTATAGATAAGGGCAGTCTTGATTATAAACCTGACTGCATTTACACAAAACAGTAGAATTAGAATATCCCTTCCTCTAAATATACAGTCATGTCATCTGCAAATAGAAACAGTTTGACTTCCTCTTTTCCTAATTGAATACACTTTATTTCTTTTTCTTGTCTGATTGCCCTGGCTAGAACTTCCAATTCCATGTTGAGCAGGCATGGTGAGAGAGGGAACCCTTGTTTAGTGCCAGTTTTCAAAGGGAATGCTTCCAGTTTTTGCCCATTCAGTATAATATTATCTGTGGGTTTGTATAAATAGCTTTTATTATTTTGAGATACATTCCATTAATACCTAGCTTATTAAGAGTTTTTAGCATAAAGCCTGTTCAATTTTGTCGAAGGCCTTCTCTGCATCTCTATTGAGATAATCATGTGGTTTTTGTCTTTGGTTCTGTTTATGTGATGGATTACGTTTATAGATTTGTGTGTGTTGAACCAGCCCCCCCGGGATAAAGCCTACTTGATCATGATAGATAAGCTTTTTGATGTGTTGTTGCATTCAGTTTGCCAGTATTTTATTGAAGATTTTTGCATCGATGTTCATCACAGACATTGACCTGAAATTTTCTTTTTTAGTTGCATCTCTGCCAGGCTTTGGTATCAGGATGATGTTGGTCTCATAAAATGAGTCAGGGAGGAGTCCCTCTTTTTGTGTGATCTGGAATCATTTCAGAAGGAATAGTACCAGCTCCTCTTTGTATGTCTGGTAGAATTTGGCTGTGAACCATCTGGACCTGGACTTTTTTTGGTTGGTAGGCTATTAATTGCTGCCTCTACTTCAGACCTTGTTATTGGTCTATTCAGGGTTTCAGTGTCTTCCTGATTTAGTCTTGGGAGGGTGTAAGTGTCCAGGAATGTATCCATTTCTTCTAGATTTACTGGTTTATCTGCATAGAGGTGTTTGTAGTAACCTCTGATGGCAGTTTGTATTTCTGTGGAATTGGTGGTGATATCCCCTGTATCACTTTTTATTGCATCTATTCGATTCTTCTCTCTTTTCTTTTTTATTACTCTGGCTAGCTGTCTATCTACTATGTTGATCTTTTCAAAAAACCAGCTCCTGGATTTGTTGATTTTTTTGAAGCGTTTTTTTATGTCTATCTCCTTCAGTTCTGCTCTGATCTTAGTTATTTCTTGTCTTCTGCTAGCTTTTGAATTGGTTTGATCTTGCTCCTCTAGCTCTTTTGATTTTGATGGTAGGGTGTCAATTTTAGATCTTTAGAAGATCTCATCGTCTTAGCCCAAAATCTTCTTAAGATGCTACACAACTTCAGCAAAGTCTCAGGATACAAAATCACTGTGCAAAAATCACAAGCATTCCAATACACCAATAGCAGACAAACAGAGAGCCAAATCATGAGTGAACTCCCATTCACAGTTGCTGCAAAGAGAATAAAATACCTAGGAATACAACCAGCAAAGGACGTGAAGGACCTCTTCAAGGAGAACTACAAACCACTGCTCAAAGAAATAAGATGGAAAAACATTCCACGCTCATGGTTAGGACAAATCAATATTGTGAAAATGGCCATACTGCCCAAAGTAATTTATAGATTCAATGCTATCCCCATCAAACTACCATTGACCTTCTTCACAGAACTGGAAAAAACCACCTTAAACTTCATATGGAACCAAAAAAAGAGCCCGCATAGCCAAGACAATCCTAAGCAAAAAGAACAAAGCTGGAGGCATGATGCTACCTGACTTCAAACTATACTACAAGGCTAGAGTAATCAAAACAGCATGATACTGATACCAAAACAGAGATATGACCAATGGAACAGAACAGAGGCCTTGGAGGCAATGCCACACATCTACGACCATCTGATCTTTGACAAACCTGACAAAAACAAGCAATGGGGAAAGGATTCCCTGTATAATAAATGATGTTGGGAAAACTGGCTAGCCATGTGCAGAAAGCTGAAACTGGACCCGTTCCTTATACCTTACACTAAAATTAACTCCAGATGGATTAAAGATTTAAACATAAGACCTAACACCATAAAAACCCTAGAAGAAGACCTAGGCAATACCATTCAGGACATAGGCATAGGCAAGGACTTCATGACTAAAACAGCAAAAGCATTGGCAATAAAAGCAATGCTGTACTTCTGCACAGCAAAAGAAACAATCATTAGAGTGAACCAGCAACCAACAGAATAGGGAAAAATTTTTGCAAGCTATCCATCTGACAAAGGGCTAATATCCAGAATCTACAAAGAACTAAAACAGTATACAAGAAAAAAACAACGCAATCAAAAAGCTGGTGAAAGATATGAACAGACTTCAATCTATGGTACATATCAAGAAATTCAACTTTTTCTTCTGATACCATGACTTTTGGAAACACCTCCAGCATCACTAGTGAGTGGCACTACAGTATTGTACTAAACATGATGAAAAATACTCAAGAACCAGCAGAGATCACTTTTTACTGTGATACACAATTTGCTGGGGTGAGGAACTGCTCTTATGGAGGTGATTAGCATCACATGGCCTTTTAAGAAGATACAACACTTGAGCTTACCACAATAGCAACAGGATGTGGCTACAAAATTATTATAGTAATACAGCATGTAGTACAGTTAATTTATGCAGTTGTTATTTAGTACTGCATCTTTACATTCATTTACATTTTTTATGACTGCAAGTGGCACTGGCTATGGTCTGTGAGCCTCAATTCCTGGCCTTATTCTTGTATTTTAAGAGTTCTCTGTATATTCTGAATATGAATCCTTTATCAGGTAATGTGTTTTTCAAATATTTTTTCCCAGTCTGTGGCTTGATTTTTTATTATCTTAGTAATGTCTATTAATGAAATATATCTTTTGCAGCAAAAGAGATAGAATTGGAGACCATTGTCTTAAGGGAAACAACTGAGACACAGAACAACAGATATTACACATCTTCACTTGTAAGAGGGAAATAGGTAAAATTTGTGTGCACATGTGAGCAGAGTATGAAATGATGGACAATGGAGACTCAGAGGGGTCAAGGAGAATGGATAATAGGAGGCTTCTTGATGGGTACAATGTGCATTGCTCCAGTGATTGAAGCACTGAAGACCTTGACATCACGACAATGCAATATACCAATGTAGCAAAATTGCATTGCTACTCTATGCATATATGCAAAGAAAAAAGGGTCTTTTGTGGAGCGTACATTCTGCATTTTAATAAAATCCAACTTATTGTTTTACTTCATAGATTGTGGTTTTGGGTGTGTTGTATCTAAAACCTCATCACGAAACACAAGGTCACCTAGATTTTCTCCTATGGTTTATTCTAGATGTGCTATAGTTTAGTGTCTGATGTTTAGATCTGTGATTTTTTTGAGTTAATTTTTGTGGAAAGTGTAAAGTCTATGTCTAGACTATTTCCACTATTGATGTCCAGCTGTTCAAGCACCATTTGTTTATTCTTTTTTCATTGATTATTCTTTTTTAATTGCATTGCCTTTGCTCCATTGTCAAAAATCAGTTGGTTGTATTTGAGTCTATTTTGGGGCTGTCTACTCTGTTTCATAGATCTTTGTGTCTATTATTTCCCCAGCACCGTGCTGTCTTTATTACTATAGCTTTATAGAAAGTCTCAAAATTGGGTAATGTGAGTCCTCCAACTTTCTTTATCTTCAGTATTGTTTTGGCTCCCCTATATGTTTTGCTTTTCCATATACACTTTAGAATAAGTTGCTGATATCTGCAAAGTAGCTTACTGGGATTTGGATGGGTATTGTATTGAATATGTAGATTAAGTTGGAGACAATTGACATCTTAACAGTATTGAAGATTCCAATCATCATGAACATGAAATAACTCTCCATTTATTTAGATCTTCCTTGATTTCTTGTGTCAGCAGTCTGTAGCTTTCTACATGCAGTTTCTGTACATATTTTGTTAGATTTGTAACTGAGCATTTAATTTTTGTATGTGCTACTGAAAACAGAATTTTTTTAAATTTCAAGTTTCAGTTGTTCATTGCAAATATATAGGACATCAGATGACTTTTGCATATTACTCTTGTATTCTGCAACCATTCTATACTTCCTTATTAATTACAGGAGTTTTTTGTCAATGATTTTGGATTTTCTGCATAGACAATTATGTCACATGTGAATAAAGACAATGTTGTTAATTTCTTCCTAATCTGCATACCTTTTATTTCCTTTTCTTGTTTTATCACATTAACTAGGACTCCAGTATAATGTTGAATAGGAATGCAGGGAGAGGACATTCTTGTCTTGTTATAGATCTTAGTGGGAAAGCATCCAGCTACTCATCATTAAATATGATATTAACAGTAATTTTTTGTAGAGGCTCCCCACCAAGTTCAGAAAATTCCCCTCTATTCCTAATCTGCTGAGAATTTTTATAATGAATGGGTATTGGATTTTGTCAGATGTTTCATCTGCATTAATTGATATGATCAAATAATTTTTCTTCTCTAGGCTATTGATATGGTGGATTACATTGATTTTCAAATGTTGAACCAGTCTCGCCTACCCAGAATAAATCCCACTTTGTTGCGATACATAATTCTTTTTGTACATTGTTAGGTTTGCTAATTTTTTGAGAAATCTTTGCATCTATGATTATGAGAGGTATTGGTCAGTAGTGATATTTTCTTGTAATATCTTTGTCTGATTTTAGTGTTAGGGTAATGCTGACCTCATAGAATAAGTTAGGAAGTATTCCTTTTGCTTCTATATTCTGGAACAGATTGGAAGAATTGGTGTCATTTCTCCCTTAAGCGTGTGGTAGAATTCACCAGTGAAACTATCTGGGCCTTATACCTTCTCTTTTTCGGAAGATTATTAATTACTGATATGATCTCTTTAATAAGTAGAGACCTATTTGGATTATCTGTTTCTCCTTGTGTGAGTCTTGGTAGTTTGTATCTTTCAAAGGATTGACCCATTTCATATAGTTATCAAATTTGTGGGCATAAAGTTCTTTGCAGTATTCATTTATTAGTGTTTTCACATTCCTGTGATCAGCAGTGATGACACTGCTTACATTTCTAATATTGGTTATTAGTGTCTTCTCTCTTTTTCTGGGCTACCCTGGCTAGAGTTTTATCAATATTACTGGTCTTTTTTAAAAACAGCTTTTGGTTTTATTGAATTTTTCTCCCTTGTTTTCCCGTTTTACATTTCATTAATTTATGTTCTAATTTCTATTATTTGTTTACTTCTGCTTGTTTTAGATTTAAATTGCTCTTCTAGTTCCTTGGGCAGAAGTTTAGATTATTGATTTTAAATTTTTCTTGTTTTTTAGTATACACATTCAATGCTATAAAATTCTGTTTAAACATTACTTTCACTGTATTCCACTAATTTTGCTAGGTTGTATTTTCATTTTCACTTAGCTTAAAATATTTTAAAAGATTTCTTAAGAGTTCTTCTTTGACCTATGTGCTCTTTAAACGTGTGTTGTTTAATCTCCAAGTAATTAGGTATTTTCCAGCTATTTTTCTCTTATTGATTTCTAGTTTAATTCCATTAACGTCTGAAATTTTTTTGTCAATTTTAATTCTTTTAAATTTAAGGCAGTTTTTCTGGTCTAGATGTGATCTGTCTTGATGACTGTTCCATACAAGCTTGAGAAGAATGTGAATTCTTATGTTATTGGATGAACTATTTTATAAATGTCAATTAGATCAAATTGATTGATAATGCTGTTCAGGTCAACTATATTCTTATTGATTTTCTGCCTGCTTGATCCATCACTGAAAGAGGGAATTTGTCTTTTCTCCTTTCAGCTCAATCAGTTTTTTGGTAACAGGCTCATTGAGGTATAATTCACATACTATGTTAATTCATGCATTTAGAGTGTACAAATCAGTGGATTTTAGTATATTCAAGCAGTTGTGCAATCATCACCACAATCAACTTTAGAAAATTTTCATCACACTGAAAAAGGAACTCTGTTCTTTTAACCATTGTCCCCCAGTCCTTCTATCCCCTTACCCTGAGCCTTAGGCATCCACTTACCTACTTTTCTTTTAGATTTGCCTGTTCTGGATGTTTTGCATAAATGGTATCACACAGTACGTGGTTATTTGTTACTGGCTTCTTTGATTTAACATTATGTTTTCAGGATCCACTTTGTAGCATATATTAGGACTTCTTTTATTACTGAATAATATTTCATTGTATGGATGTACCACATTTTGTTTATTCATTGTCATTGATGGGCACTTAGGTTGTTTCTGCCTGCTGCAAGTTAGTGTGCAAGTTTTTGAGAAGACTGATGTCTTCATTTCTCTTGAGTATATACCTAGGAGTGGACTTGCTGGGTCAATTAGTGACTCTGTTTAACTAAGGAGCTGCCTACATGTTTTCCAAAAATAGCTGTACCATTTTACATTCCTTCCAGCAATGTATGAAGGTTCCAGTTTCTCCAAATCCTCACCAACACTTGTCATTATCTATTTTTCTTATTATATATCCACGTGGATCATCACATCCAGGTGGATATGTAATATCCCATAGTGGTTTTGAATTCTATCAGTTCTTACCTCTGTCAGTTTTAACACTGTGTTGTTAGGTGTATACCCGTTCGGAATTTTTTAGATCACCTTGAGGAACCAGCATCTTTATCATTATGTAATCCCCTTTTTTTGCCTGATAATTTTCTTTGTTTTGATGTCTGCTTTGTCTGAAGTTAATATAGGCATTCCAGCTTTCTTTTCATTAAAGTTAGCGTGGTAATTTGGTCTCTATCCCTCTACTTTGAACCTGTCTGAGCCTTTATATTTAAAGTGGTTTTCTTTTGGAAAACAGATAGTTGAGTATTGTGGATTTTTAGTTTGCTTACTTATTATATTATTTGTTTTTCCACTCCATCTTTGTCTCTTTGTTGATGTATTTAGACCATTCACATTTAAAGTGATTATTGATGTAGTTGGGTTAATATCTACTCTCTTTATCACCTCTTTTTTTTTTTTTTTTTTTTGAGAGGCAGAGTCTCTGTCACCCAGGCTGAAGTGGTACAGTAGCACGATCTTGACTCACTGCAGCCTTCACCTCCTGGGTTCAAGCAATTCTCATGCCTCAAGTAGCTGGGATTACAGGCACGTGCCACCATGCCTGGCTAATTTTTATATTTTTAGCACAGACAGGGTTTCACCATGTTGGCCAGGCTGGTGTCAAACTCCTGACCTCAAGTGATCCACCAACCTCAGCCTCCCAAAGTGGTGGGGTTATAGACGTGAGCCACTGCACCTGGCCTCTTTATCACTATTTTCTATTTGTTAAATTCATTTTTAGTTTCCTTTCCCACTATCATTTTTGTTGTTTTTTCTTTTTTACCAAAAAGAAAAATTGCCAGTTGTAGGTTGCATCTTAATTTCAGATTTGTTAAAATATGAAAAAAGTGTGTTCTAGAATCTATAACATATTGTCATAGTACTCTCTTCATAGAGAGATTGTGATGCTTAAATAGGACATTGCATCAATGTACTTAGCCCAGTATTTGGTTTGGCAGTGAGCACTAGATTTTAGCCATTACTATAATTACTGTATTAGTGCTGCCCAACTACTTTATAGACCTCACAGCTGATTTAGACACCCCAGTTCTGTCACTACATCAAGGTTGAGAATAATTACCCTAAATACATAGTTCTTGCTGCTTTTTTTGTGGTCAGCTACTGCAAGTATGTTCTCTTTGCATGTTTATTCTATAGTCCATAGTTAAATGCAGAACTCTAAAGTCAGACAGTCCTATGTTTGAATCTCAGACTGTACTTACAGATATCTGGACTTAAAGAGGTTTCTTAATCTCGCTCAATCTCAGTTTACTCACCTAAAAATATTTATACTAATTCCTTCCTCACAGAACGTGGTCAGGACCTAGCCGGGGCCCAAATCATAGATATTATTATTGTTATCAGTTGTCCTCATATGTTTTCCTCTAAATAAGCTGCTGCCTGTGGCTCAGTCTCCCTTTTTGAGCTGGAAACTCTGAGGAGAAGTACTTTGGACCTGACAAAGACAGAGGCTGGATATAAGCGTTTAAGCATTACCAGGAAGACTGTCTTGACCTATGGGGGTAGATCTCTGCAGGTAGAGGTTTCAGTCCCTGACTTGCAATGGGAAAGAGGATGTGCTGCCTGCTCACCTGCCTCATACAGGGCCTCCCACCCAGCCCTGGGTAGAGGTAGCTTTTGGGCAAAAAGAGATTCCTGAGGAATGAAGGCAACAGGGGCAACATGACATTGACCACCCCTTCTCACACCCATCATATCATAAAGCAGTGAGTCCTGAATGAGGGCCAGTCACTTATTGGTCTCGGTCTTGGCTGTGGCGGGGACCTCAGATAGGTGATTGGCCTTTGTCTCTGCAGTTTTTTCTTTAAGACTATTCAAGATACTGCTAGTTATTCATCTTCCTTTATTTCATTGTTTTCTTTTTACATTATCTGACTCTGCAGTTTGGGTTAAATGGGAATGAATCACTGGCTCTCTCTTCACTCCCCAGACACATTTTCACTGTCTGAACATCTACCTGGCTGGGCCTTTGGACCCAGTTGAGCAGGGAGAAGCATATCTGCAGAAGAACCCTGCGGTCCTTGGCTCTGCTTCACAGCAGTGGTGGGTGTATCGAGTGGCACAGAACTCGGGGTTCTATGTAGCCCTCGGGGGTGTAAACCTGAGCAGACCTCAGCCTGCCCTGAGGACATTTCTGTGTCTGTCTTAGTGGTCAGCAGGGCTTTGTGGATGATTTTTCTGAGTTAAGACTGCACTCTTTCCAGAGTTTGGGCATTGCCTGACCAACAGGGCTGGAGATAATACTGCCCTCCCAGAGTCCAAAGCTTTTAAGAGAATCTAAAACCCTTTCCCTCAAGAGAGCCCATTCACTGCGCCTTATGATTTAGTGAGAATTCTAATGCACTGATGTGAGTTTAAAACATACGTGTATATAGTGAATTAGAGCAATTGTCTGAATTACTAAAGGCAAGATTTAGAGAAAAAGATTTGAGACCTTTATAATATATGTTTAGGGATCTTTCCTATGATTATATATTCTAGAGGGTCCCAGGAACTCTTGTGCCATCGACCTGGGCTGGTGAGGAAATACCAGGACAGTCCCCTGAAGGTGTCTAACCTGTCCTGAGTGGCCTTCCACATGAATCGCACTGCTAGAAAATTGTTCCATCTGATTTTCCTGCTTGATCACAGTGTAGTGCAAGTGTCAGTCCTAGGCACTGGCAGGTTCTCTTTGGATTAAGGTTGCAGAGAAGTAGTATTTCACAAGTATCAACTAGCCAAAGCAGAACAGAGGTGCTAAGCTAAGCCTTTCACCTTGGCCTCTTGCCACCTGGTCTTCTGCACTTCCATAGGGCAGACATTCCCAGGCATGGCTACCCATCCTGCCAGGTCCCTGTGAAGCAGGGGAAGTGATGCTATTGGCAGGAATCTAAAAACCTGACTTTTTTTTTTTTGCAAAAAGAGATACACATCATAAAACCCAAATCCACAGTGAAAAATTTTCATCTGTCTGGCCCAGAGATTTGAGCTACCAAACACATGGCTGGAAGTATAATCTGAGAAGGGTATACAGAACCTAGAAGCCCCATTTTCTTCAGGCTCCTCAGCATTCTCCAGTGGAGACCTCTGTATCATCTGATGTCATATACAATGTTTATATACAATGTGGTATCTGGCCATTGCTGCATGCACGAGGCCAGATTTTGAAAATATCTGTATGTGCATCAGTGCTTGCATCAAAGCTCCCAAGGTCTTTTTGTATATTTGTCTGGATTATAAATCAGTGTTTTAGATAGAAGCAAGATTCAGAGCTATAACTGAGCCTGCTTGGAATCAGACCCAGGCTGCTTTCCCCCTCTGTAATTAGCACCCCATCACAGAGGGTACCGGGTACCGTGGGGAACTCGGCTGACAGACATTGATCCCACCCTTTGCCTCCTCTTTTATCTTTATATATGACTCTTCATCTTTGTTTTTCTTTTTGATATAAAACATACAGATTTCCTTACTTTTAGAAGCCTGTGTCAACCAAGGGCCTAAAAGTACAGAGGGAAAGAGCTTGCTTTATAATATTACAGGGCAGGAGAATTGGGGTGAGGTTTCTCCAGAAGGTGAATGATCATTTGTCCAGTGGCTTATGGCATTTTGGAGTGTGGGTACAGATGTAATGCTTGCTTAGTCTTGAAATGTTTCATTTTTATTAGTCTTGTCTCTCCAACCAAACGGCTAGCCCTTGGAGGTCAGAGACCATGACCTCTCCTTCTCTCGGGTCCTCCAAGGTACCCAGGTTAGGGCTGTGTCTAAGGTAAACCAACTTCAGAGAGGTGACCGCACTCCTCTGTGATGGAGAATGTCACGTGAGTTGCTTTCTAGGACTTCTCAGGAAACAGTCTGCATAGGTGAGCGTGAGCTGCCTTGCACCTGCAATAAGGATTCTAACTTAAACATCCCTGTAACTCAGTCATAAGCAGTTTGATAACTGTGACCTGGTTGCTTTCATCCTAGTTTCAAATAATAAGATGATTAAGAAAAATGTGAAAGGAGATTGGAGAACCGCTGAGGTCACTGTTGACACTTTGAAACAATTAGGAAATCAGAAGGCTGGGTTTCCCTGAGTATGTGCTCCCCACCCTGACTGTCTGCCCTTAACTGAATTCAAGTGGGCCCTTGAATTGATGGGATTTGGTCTGTGCAGCCTTCAATTGCTTGTTAGCCAAGTTCATGGTCTATACATCTGTCCCCACCCTCCTTGGTGGCTGGCCAGAGGTGCTAATTCAGTCATCACACATGATGGTGTTTCTGAGAAGGATGCCTATCTGGAGGTAAAAAAAAGCCCCTTGAAAGTCTGGCTAGAGAAACAGGAGGAGTAAAAACATCCTATACTGAAATGAGGAAGAGGAGACAGAGTAGCCACTGAGGGTGTGCTGCAGTGGTTAGGTCTGGGAGGAGAAAACAAAACCAGAAAGCAGACATTTCACTTGGAGAATCTAAACAATTGCAGGGTGGTTTCTCTTGCTGTTGTTTGAAGGGAAGCCAGCAGTCAGGAAAATTATTGGTCAAATTTCACAGTAGAAGGAACATGACACAGAGGATTTTAGCTTTAATAGTGTGGAATCAAATCTGATGTTTCAAGGAAAGTGAAGAAAACAATTGATTATCAAAAGTCCTGGAGAATCTGCCAAATGAGCTCTTCTCGAAAGCATGTGAGGGCTCCAGAGGGGTTGAGAGTTCCTCCCTTTTGCCATAAGGAAATAGACAGACTTTTTAAAGCAAACATACCAGAGTTTACACATTCAAATGAGTATTGTCCTCTGCTTTAACTGTCCTCTTGGGAGACTTCATTCTCAGGGCAAAAATGCTACATTTACATTGAATACTTTTACATTCCTCTCTAGATTTTTATTAGACTACATAGTCTCTTCTGTGGCTAATAATCCTACTTTGGGGGTAGATCTGATTTCTGAAAATCATTTCGTATCAAAAATAATATATGCCTACAAAGGAAAAACCTGATTTTTCTGAGTTGGTTTTGAAATGATGGATTCTGAAAGAAATTCTACATGAGGTCCAGAAGTCATATGGGCAGAGATTTCAGTGCCCGCCATGGTACCTTCCAGAGAGCCCAAAGTGCAGCCAAGCTGGGTGATTACTCAGTTGTGAGTCAGACACTCCTGGGATGGGATCCTCCCTCTACATGCACATCCTCAGCCAGTTCTTTTACCTCTGGTCCTCAATTTTCTCACTTAAAAGCTAAGATAGTAATAGTATCTACCTCGTGGGATTACTGTGAATATTAAATGAGGTGATACTTGGGAAAACACATAGGAAGGGCTTAGTAATTGATGATGATGATGATGATGATGATGATTGATCCCTTACATTGCCATAATGTGGAGCCAGGTAGGTAATCGCTGAATCTTTGTCCATTGGTTGCAGGGTTGTGAGGATGTCAGGTTTTGACTTGAAAGTACACCTGTATTTAAAGAGTGGGGTCATCTGAGGTAAATCCAGGACTAGAAAAACATTTCTAATCCTCAATCCTGTAAAATACTTCAAAATGGCATTTGTTCACCTCCACAATCAACACCAGCTCTAATAGTCTGTGAAATCATGATGCTGAATTACATAAAACAATGGAATTAATGGGAACAATAAGAAAAAAGGTTGATAAGTAGCTTCGATAATTGAAGAATAATCCGTCAGAGCCAGGTAACTCTAGAGGTACAGCTTAGAGGACAGTTTTGTGGAATTATCAACTGGAGAGACTCCTTTGAGGTTATTTAAAATGATGGCATAATTGTTAAACTTGGGTATGGGAACCATCACCAGGAGGAAACCTGCCTGCAATTCTTTACTCAGAAGAGTGGGCACTTGGGTAGCTGTGGGACAGAGTGGAGAAAGAAACTACCTAAAGTTGGCCAAAGAGCTTGTCACTGTTCTACAATAATCTCAAATTGTTAAAGGAGATTTTCACAGCTTTTCCAAAGGTTTGAAAGAGAAAATAGCTACTGGTGGCTGTGAAAACACTGAATTGGCTGCAAAAACCAGTGTGATTTGGTATCAGAAGCAAAGTGTTAAATGTTATCCAAAAAATGCAGACACAATATACTCTTCATGGAAAGGCTTGGACTAACAAAAGAGAAAAATGGAGATGAGGCTATTATTTGATAATCACTGCCCAACAATTGGCTTCAAAAAGGAGGCTTCCCATAGTGTTGTAACCACGGACCACAGAGCACGAAGAAATGGACTTGAAGCCATGGAGATGGAGGATGAAGATGAAGGAAAAAGACTTTCTTACCCTCCATGAAGATAAAGCCTAAGAATGAAGATCCCTAGAGATGGATGAGAGTCACTGTGGAATCTTGTGGTTTGGGCATTGACCCGTCCAAAAGCAAGCCCAGAGGAATGACCCCAGGGAGTCTGGGGGCCTCTAAGAAAGCAGAGACTTCACCCAGAGTCTCATTCGAACAACCTGACTGTATCTCAGCCTGCGACAGATGGAGCAAAAGTTCCATCTTAGGATGCTGGAGACTAAATGGGTCAGGAGTAGAGGGGGAAGTGCACGGACTCGGCTCCAGGAGGAAGAGAGCAAATGGCCCGTGGAAGTTTTCCTATCTCTGGCTCCTTGGAACCATGGAGTCAACACGATAAAATTAGCAGAGCTAAGTAGGCAGATTTGTGGGGTTGGAGGCATAATTGGTCCTGTTTTTCTCTACTCTTGACCTAACTGAAGTTCACTGGGTATGTAATGGAAAAAAAACAACCAGCTTGATATGAAAATACAGGAAATGCCTGCAATCACTGCTGATTACAGTAGCAGCTTTCCTTCTGTTATTTTTGTGAAAGAGAAAAAACCCAGGGTTTGTTAGGGTGTTTTTTTCCTCCCCTTTCTTAAACTGTAGAAACAACTTGGCCTATTAGTTCTTTTGGGGGCATTCTTTACTCTAGCTAAATGATATCACTTAATCTTTGTAAATGAAGTCAGGGTGGGGAGACATTTAAATTCTTATCATCTATAAAACTTCTGAGTATAAAATATACACAGATGGTTCTAAGTATGGTTTATTGGCCCTAAGGGCTTATGTTTTCTGAATTCCTCTAATTTTTAATCTCTCTAGGCTGAACAGGATGAATTTAGTTTTTAGCGTAGTACCTCATTTTGCAGTATGGTTTGCATTAGTGCTAGCAGAGGAACACTGTTTTCAGCGATTTCTCTCCCAGAAGCCATCACTACTTAGCAAGTGAAGAAATATTTGCAGAGAGACCCTTTCAACTAATGGATTGAGAAACACACATTGTCTGGTAGCGGAGAGAAAATACATCGATTCTCACCAAAATTGAGCTTGTGAGGAGCACTCCACCCAGTGTGTTAGTGGCGCTTACTTAGTATATCTTAATTTTGGCTTCAGAATTCTCAATTCCTGTTGCTAGAATTTAGATAGAGCTGTTGAAGTCTGTAATGATAATGTATCTTTTAAAATGTCACCTTGGAATTTGTTGGATTCGCCTGGCTTTCAGTTGGCGGGTACCCTGGGAGTTTGCATCTGGGAAGCTCCTTGGGTGCCTTTTGGAGATGCTGGGCTCTGTCTGTTAAGCCCTGAGGCCCCTTTGTTCATAAGGTTTCAAAAGATGCTGTCCTTCTGGGACTTAGAAAACTCTTTTCCCCAGAATGGAGCTCAGATAAAAAGTAGAATTTGGTTCTTAAGCAGTAGCATTGTTAGGAGGAAACGCGCTGACCTCACATGCAGACACTCATTGGCCACGATCTCTTCACCTCCCTGATGAGAAGTGGTTTCTGGCGTTCCTCTAGCATAGTGGCTCTCAGCCACTAGTGGTGATTTTGCCTCCAGGGGAGATTTGGCAACGTCTAGAGACATTTTTGGTTGCTGAAACTTGGGGATGGGGGCCAGCAGAGTGCTGCTGGCAACTAGTGGGTGGGGGCCAAGGATGCGGCTAAACATTCTGCAATGCACAGGATGGTCCTCACAATGAAGAATTATCCAGCCTGAGACATCAGTAGTGCCCAGGCTGGAAAACCTGCTGTAGGTGCAGAGTTCTATGCTTATGTGACTCTGAAGGTTTGGGGTAGCTGTGAGGGTTTTTTTTGTTTTTTGGTTTTTTTAGATGGAGTCTTGCTGTGTTGCCCAGATTGGAGTGCAATGGCATGATCTTGGGCTCACTGTAACTTTTCCGCCTCCTAGGTTCAAGCGATTCTCCTGCCTCAGCTTCCTGAGTAGCTGGGACTACACGCATGCACCGCCACGCCCAGCTAATTTTTTTTGCATTTTTACTAGAAAAGGGGCTCACCATGTTGGCCCGGCTGGTCTCAAACTCCTGACCTTAGGCAATCTGCTCGCCTCGGCCTCCCAGAGTGCTGGGATTACAGGCATGAGCCACCATGCCCAGCAGCTAGTAAGGTTTATGCACATTTTGCCATGGTGTTTAGTAGAGGACAGCCAGATTTGCAGGTTTTTCAGACCCTGAATAAATCAGATGGGGATGGTGTAGGCTTTTCGAACTCTTCTGAAGACAGGAAAAGGCATAAGGGAGAGACTTCCATTTGTCATTTCACTTCCTTTCTCTACTCAACACGTTTTTGTAACTTCTCAGATTGTATTGAACTTTCTTTCAAAGGATGCCACCCAGGTTTGAAAAACCAGAGGGTTGTTTTCTTTTCCTGGAAATATTAAGTCAAGAAATATATTTAATCTACCATACTGTAAAAACTAGAATAGTCTGAATAGAATTCTGATTAGTTATTGATGTGTTGATATCAGTGTCCACCACTTGCAGCCCTTATGTTTGTTCACCATGAATCTGTAGCCCTTGACCTACATGATCAGGAAGACGATTTTTAAAACCCAACTCAGTCAAAGCTGTAAAAGTTATTGTCTAAGAAAGCACAGGATCCTTTTGAACTACTTGGATTCATTCCCAAAGTAAAACCCTTTCTTTTGAGAAAAATTTTGTTTCAAACAAACCAAACTTTTAAAATGTCACTTTACCATCACAGCTCCATCTTACCAGTGTATCTTCACCCACCCTTTCAGCAACTTTTGTGGGGATGTTTATGCCAATAATACTCTGGTATTCTTGGGGTTAAAAAGCTTAAGAATGTACAGGCAGACAATTTTCACTTCCACCTTGGTACACCCATTGTAAAGTAGGCATTGATTGCATTGTTTATGGCCTCTTGGGGCCAGACTGCCTTGAATGTTTTATGGCATGAGATCAGTCCCCATGATCTGAGCTGGGCCCCACCCTGCACACTGAGAGACATCCGCTGGTTCTGTTCTCTCTGACACCAGGGTGCCCGGTGCAGTCATTCCCTGTCTTTTACACATAGGTACTTACAACTGCCTGCCCAGCTGTACGGCATCACATGGTGGACTCTGAGATATTATGAAGGTGCCTGTAGGGAATTTACAGGACCTGGCATGGTACTGGGCTTATAGAAGATGGCTAAAATATATTGACCAATTGGTGGATGGAAATCCTGTGTTGATGGTCAGGTTCACCAAATTCAACACAAAGATCATAAACGCTAGCCTTTCAGCACATGTCAGTGAGCACATTTGGACTGACACCTGGCAGGTGTGCCAGCCCTAAATGCATACCCTCAGGGCTTTGTACACCTAAACATGTGCTAAACTGATGCTCATGAATGCCTCTGGACAGGAGTCAAGATCTGATCACGGAGAAAAGACAGCACTGTTCTTTCTTGCCAGTCAGCTCACTCATTGAAGTGGCTTCTCCTAAGCTGGGTTTCCAGGGAACTTAAAAGGAGTAAATCAGGCCAAGGGAAATCATTTACATTTACCTGTATTCTCTTTTTTTTCCCCCCACACTTTCCCTGCTTCCCTCCTTCCTTTATTCCCTTTGAGATACAATAGGCCTATAGTCGAGTGCACAGTTCTTAGATATTAATGAATTTTTTCATGAATACTCACCTATGTAACCCAAATGAAGACACAGCATATTCCCAGCAGCCGACAGGCATCCTTAAGCTCCTTCCAGTCAGTGCTCCCCACTGCCTGGAGAGGTAGCCACCATTCTGCCCGTAGGAAACTTTTGCATTTAGGTGTTTGTGTTTTTGCTTGTTTTGTTTGTTTTGAGACGGAGTCTCACTCTGTCGCCCAGGGTGGAGGTGCAATGGCACGATCGTGGCTCACTGCAAACCTCTGCCTCCTGGGTTCAAGTGATTCTCCTGACTCAGCCCCCTGAGAAGCTGGGATTACAGGTGCCCACCACCAAGCCCAGCTAATTTTTGTATTTTTAATAGAGATGGGGTTTCACCATGTTGGTCAGGCTGGTCTTAAACTCCTGACCTCAAGTGATTCACCCGCCTTGGCCTCCCAAAGTGCTGGGATTACAGGCATGAGCCCCAACACCCAGCCCACTTATAGGTTTCTTTAAAACTGACCTTAGTGATGAAATAACATAAATAGTCCTCACTGGGCAAGGTCACATTCTTCTGACCTTGCCCAGGTTTGGGTTGATAGATGAAGTTCCTCACTTTTGTAATGAATAATAATTATTATTGAGAGGTTAAATTGAGCCTGACAGTAAGTGTTTTCTGTACATTCTTTCATTTAACCATAGGGAAGGCAGCTGCAAGATAGATAATATTGTCTTCATTTTACAGGCGAAGAAACTGAGGCTTCAAGTTTTAACATGAAGCAAAAAGGTCCAATGTCCAGGAAGTGGGGGCGCAGCATTGAAACCTGGCTTTGTCTCACACAATACTCTGGGTGTTTTTTTAGCTGTATACCAACAAGCATTAGCCTCCATTATAATCATGAGAGTCCTGGTGAAGCCAAATTACATTTTATGTAAAACTGAATTCTTTCCTCCCTAGTAAAATCTGATGAAAGATTCTAGAAAGCTTTACCAGATCATCTTGCCATTGGTCATTGTGGCAATATTACTGCCCAGAGGCCATGGTTTCTGAAACCTGTCTCTGAAATGTGTGTTTAAGAGGAAAGTTGACTTAAGTTCACTAGCAAAAAAAGAAATGTGCAAATACAAGTAAGGGAAAAGCTTTACAAAGGAAAACACTTACTTTTTTCTTTTCTTTTTTTTTTTTTTTTTGGTCTACACACAGCTTAAAGGAAACTCAGAGTAAAGAGATAAGCAAAGCACATGCTTTAATGTCTTAAACTACTCCCTGCAACTGTGGGACTGTAGCTGACAAGTAATGAGACCAAAATGAGGATCTTTTGGGGGAAGTCAAATGCAAGGGATTACTTTTATTGAGGGGATGGATAATGTGTCCTGTTTACTCTTAGAATCCTTAAGATCATATAGACCAAAAGCAAGCTTTATGGGCTTATTAGTGCAGTGGAGTGATCTCAGCCCACTGTAGCCTCCGCTTCCCAGGTTCAAGCAATTCTTGTACCCCAGCCTCCCGAGTAGCTGGGACTACAAGCATGCACTACAACTTCCCGCGCATTTTTGTGTTTTTAGTAGAGACAGGATTTTGCCATGTTCACCAGGCTGGTCTCAAACTCAGCTGGTCTCAAGTGACCCATGTGCCTCAGCCTCCCAAAGTGCTGGGATTATAGAAGTGAGCCACCACGCCCTGCCAATTTTTATGTTGTATCTATTTCTTCTTCAGCTGTCTTGGATGTTTGATGGTAAGGATTTGTGCTTTTCTAAATGCAAAGAAATAAAGTGCCCACAATGAATGAAGAAGCAAGTGTTTATGAGGCATGCGCTGATTGACAGGGGTGCTAACTCAAGGCAGTGCTGAGTGCTGGCAGTTGGTAGGTGTCAAACAACTTCACCAACCCATCCTGGGTTGAAAAGTGATTTTAAAATGTTTACTTTTTAATAAAGAGATACAGGCCATGTGTGGTGGCTCATGCCTGTAATCCCAGCACTTTGGGAGGCTAAGGTGGGTGGATCGCTGGAGGTCAGGAGTTTGAGACCAGCCTGGCCAACATGGCAAAACCCTGTCTCTATTAAAAATACAAAAATTAGCTAGGTGTAGTGGTGTATGCCTGTAATCCCAGCTACTCAGGAGGCTGAGGTGGGAGAATCACTTAAACCCAGGCAGCAGAGGATGCAATGAGCCAAGATTGTGCCACTGCACCCCAGCCTGGAAAACAGAGCGAGACCCCATCTCAAAAAAAAAAAAAAAAAAAAAAAAAGCTAGTGTTAAGTGACTGACTATTCATATTTCTAATTTTAATGGTGTTGCTGCCTTCTGAGATGTAATAAGGAATATGAATAGATAGCAATCTATAGAGAATTTTCTCTTAACGAATGGTTCAGTTTTATCCACTGATACTAATAAGAATCACCTCCTCTCTGAAACCTCGTTTCATCAGTTTCCTTGATACTGCCCTATCACTTTGTATTTATTTCCCAATTAGAGACTCCTGCTCAAGTTAAAAATGACCACATAAGGCCAGGCGTGGTGGCTCACCCCTGTAATATGAGCACTTTGGGAGGCTGAGGCAGGAGGATAACCAGAGGTCGAGAGTTCAAGACCAGCTTGACCAACATGGAGAAACCCCGTCTCTAATAAAAATACAAAATTAGCTGGATGTGGTGGCGCATGCCTGTAATCCCAACTACTCAGGAGGCTGAGGGAAGAGAATTGCTTGAACCTGGGAGGTGGAGGTTGTGGTGAGCTGAGATCACACCATCGCACTCCAGCCTGGGCAACAAGATAGAAACTCCATCTCAAAAACAAAAAGACCACATAATCCATGTCTCTGCATTTATGTTCACAATTGAAGGCAGAGAAAAGGGATCATGTTTGTTGTACCCACTTCACTCATTGATCTACATGTGACAGACTACAAACTCTTTAAAACTGGGCTCATTCCCAGTCTTCTACCTCTCTACTCTTCTACTATATGCAGCAAAGATCCTTAGTCACTGTGAAGAATAAGGATGATGGTGCTGTATGGTTATAAAATATCAGGTGCCCCAAAACAACTAAAAATATTTCTCCACTAAATCAATGAATATGGTAAGTCACGAGAGAAACTTTTTAGACACAGTTAAATCTTAACTGGAAAAAGGGATGTCTCACTTGGTCTGCCTCAAAGTGGCACAAATAAAGACACTTTGGTAGTTATTTGCAATGGTGTCTTGCCGAGTTCAGCCATTGATTGCCCAGTAGTTTCTCCCTGTAGCCATTTATCAAGTTCTTCTTTACTGCCATGCTTAGTTGTATGTCTGCACATAAATATTAGTAGAAGACGGAAGAGTATTTGGGAAAATGAATTGATAGTCAGTACTGTAGTTCATCCAGTCTGTAGAGCTCAGTAATACCCACTGATAGGAAGGGAAAATAGGCATCATCCCTGGTATAGGGTTGACAAGGAGGATTTCTGGTTGTTGATGTACTGTACCTCTTTAGAAACTCCTTTGTACCCAGCCAATAACAGTGACTTTGGGGCGACATTTTAGGTAACAATGACTGGATTTAAAATAAAAGTTTGAATTTGTGGGAGTCATTGTATCTGAAAAAGAGGAATATTTTCTCAAGTCAGTATATTGGATGAGAGGTGGCTGTTACATGCAGGCCTTAAGAAGAGGCGGGGGGAGGATGGTTGGTTTCCTAGATATGGTTAACCGTCATCATCAGGACAGAAATGAACTAGTCATTGACTTCATCTAGTCAAATACAACTGACTGATGGAATTTTTCCACTTTTCAATGTCTTTGAATAATTTCCCTCTCAAATTCATGCATACCAATAAATACAGACCTAAATATACTTTTACAGTATAGACACACTTAGTAGGTACATAAGTGAGAATTCTGAGAAAAATCAGTGTTCTGCCTATGACAATGAGTCACTCTTAATTCACATTGGGATTAAATAAGCATGAAAATCAAAGTCCATTGCAATACATCATTACTGCCAGAGCAAAATGGAGTGTGAATCAAAAAATCCAGTTGTACGTGTCTTCATTGTATCTGGGTGAAGTACCTGTTTAAAATGATTAAAAATGATTTAAGACAAGTTAATCTGCTCCAACAGCATGGCAGATGTAAGCAGCAGGGTTGGACTGCCAAGCCAGAGCCCTAATACCCCAGCAGGTCGGTTCTTGTCGAGTGGGCTCAGGCAGTGTTGTTTTACCAGCCTGGCGTCCAAGCTGTGGCACATGTAACGCTGTTTCCAGAAGAAAAGTACTTAGTGGATATTTCTTTGGTAAATACTCCAGGGTGCCTGTTGTCTTAGAAGCAGATTCCATTCAGCCCACAGAGATCTGTCTGGGTCTCCTCTTAGCCCCTGGGTTCATTCTTAGCCATCAGATATTTACGAAGTGCCTTTTACATCTTAGGCACTGTGCAGCGTGCTGGGGGATACAGTGGTAAACCACACTCAGTCCCTTTGTCCCCACTTTGTAGACCTCACTGCCTATTGGGGAAATTCACATTTTCTTGTAATAAATACTACAGCAGAGGAGGTACAGTGCCTTGGACCCCTTAGGAGGGGCACTAAACCCCCACATGGACTCCCTTGGGGGAGTTCATGAATGCTTCTGGGAGTTGGCCCGAGAAGGACATTGGAGGGTGCTGTTACAGGCAGAGGAAACAGTGTATACAAGAGCCTGAAAGTGAACTCTTAATAGGCATACCTTGTATTTGACATTTACTCATACTTAAATATGTATTTTCTATTTGAATATCAGATTAAAAGGCTTTTCCTGGTCGTAATTCATTCTTAGCTTTCTTGTTTCTCCCCATAGGACCCAGCACAGAACTGGGTCTATTTGAGAACCGGACAACTGTGAATTTCCTCCTCCCTTCCCTTGAGCAGTCCCATGGGATGGTGAATGCTGCTGTCACAGCCTTTAGTGGGAGCTGCTGGATGAGGGCTACAAAGAGTGTGGAGCCAGTAGGTGCTGGAGACTGGGCAAGGGTGAGATGAGGAATGGCTACAGACAGCAAAGACACACCTCAGTGGTTTACAGGTTTCTTAAGACCCAGCATTCAGACTTATCCTAGGTGAGCTCCTTTGAAAGATGGGTGTTGTTGAGCTTAAAAATCTGGTCAGTGAGTGCTATTTTAAGCCTCCAGACCCTTGGTCTAGGAGTTCAGGGGCAAATGCAAAAAGAGGAAAGCCTGAGATCCAGAAAGCCAACAGATTTGGGCCTTCTCGGTTAGCTCTAGGGGAATTCTAGTGCTTCGACGTCCATTCTGTGGTTCGCTTCCAGGTTTATTCAGTTCAAAATTGTTGACCCTTGCCCTTAAACAACTTATCATTAATATTTTCTTCACGTCACTAAAATCCTGGATTCTTAGGATCTTTTTAATACAGTGTCCTGTACAACGAGTCCTCCACGTTTTAATAATATGCTTGATGTTTTCTTTTATTTTGAGGCTGGAGTAGAAACAGCTGTATAGACTTTTTATATATATAAAAGAGGGAGCACGCCCTAAACCAGCATCTGACCCTAACTTCTCAGCTTCTAGATGTTCACAGTCATGGCAATAGTCATCCAGTAGCCGATTTTTGCCCCCGCCTTCTCTTAGGGCATAGAAGCCCACTGCCTTTGTAATGCTGGTCATGTTGCGCTTGACCACTTTTCACAGTATTCACATATTTTCGTTGTATCTGAGCGAAGTACCTGTTTCTCTGCTCTGGTCTCTGCTTTCAACCAGTGCTGTGCCCTTGTGAGGAATGTGTGATGGTCAGCAGGGCCTCTCCACACTGACTTGGATCTTGAGATAGCTCTGAGTTAGTAAACCTTTGACCATAAGTGGCTGTCATTGTGGGTAGCCTGTTACCATTGAGCAGCAATGGTAGATTGTCCTGGAACTGGGGAGTTCGGTCAGAATTCTCAGTAGTATGCATAGCTCTGCCTAACTTGCACAGATAAGGAATTGGCTGGAAAAACATGAGACCACTCACAGATACAGTAGGCAAACTGGAAAATCAAAGGGAAATCAGACAGGAACTAAGGAGGCTGGACACAGCCGTGCTTCTCAGACATGGCCCTGGGAAACCACAGCTGGGTCAGTCAGAGCCTGTTTGCCTTCATGCCACTGCCTCAGAGGTCACAGGAGTATCAGGAAGGACAAGCCCTGGTGTTCCACGTGCATCCCGGTTCACACACTGAGGTACGCCCTTTGTGTCAGACAGTCTGCTGCAGTGGGCAGTAAAGATCAGATGAAAGCAAGCAGGTACAGCCACCATTTTACAACTCCTAGATGAATTATTCCAGTGATATCCTATTTCTGCTCCTCACCTGGTTTCCTGTCTTGTTTTTGTTGTTGTCATTTGCCATTGTGTTGTTCCCTTCCAGCATTACTTGTAAAGTGATCAGTTTAAAAAAAAAAAAAGCGGATATTCAAATCTGTTTACATGACAGTGATTTTTTTTAGTATGTGAGAAAGGGGTAATAAACCTCTAGGCCCAACTACGTATCTGTAGTTTTTGGGGAATGATTGGTGTTTTTTGGTGTGTATTGGGAAGTTATTGAGAAAACCTATATAATAAAATTTAAAATTATAAAAATAAAAATAAACTCATGGTTTAAATGTCAAGTTTGGAAACTGCTTATGAAGGACAATTGGAACTAATATTTGTTGAGCACCCACTCTATGCCAGGAACCATTACAAACCCTTTCCATATTACCTCATTTAGGCATCACAATAAGCCTTTGAAATCAGTACTGTTTCCCCATTTTTCAGGTTAGGAACCTGAACCTAAGTGAGACTAAGACGTTGTATTCACATATTGTTAATACTGAATCAGAGTAATCTTCAAACTTAGGCCTGGGAGATGCCACACTCTCCTGCTCAGTCCCAGGCATCTCTGCCTTACTGATCGTTAAGTAGCATCATAGAAGCTCCTTGTTTTGGTCAATGTTCCCTGATCTTTATGTCTTTGATCTTTTAATCACTTTCCAATGGCCCCAAATATAGATCTGTGGTTGACCATTAAAAGTAAGGTTGATAAGCCAGTGAAATATCAACATTGAGAAGTCAGGGCTGGATAACCACACACCTAAAGACCTGCACCGGAAATGTTGGTGATCCCGGGGAGAGACCACCAGAGAGTGACCAGGCAGTCAGTATTTCTGGCCCTGCTCCTGGGCACCTGACACCGGAGCAGGGACCGTGGACTTGAGGAAAATATGGATGGCAGAGCAGAGGTGGGTCCTTCTTGGAGGAGCTCAGAGCTTCTCAGGACCTCCTCGTCCACTACCCAGCTTAGACACTGGGTGGTCAAGAGTTTGCTCTGTGAGTTTCAAATTTTAGTTTCCCACCCCCATACTAGCTGTGGGCCCTGGGCAAGACTTGCACCCTCTCTGGGTCTCAGATTCATCATCTCTAAAATGGGAGTGATGATAGTACCCATTTCCGAGTTTGGGGGAGAATTCGAGGAGCTCCTCCACATGAGATGCACTAGTAAAGGCTCGCCAGCTCTTCATGGTTTTCTCCTTGTTTCACACATGGATGGCAGAAGCCAAATCAGAATGATTCCTCCCATCCCACAAAGGCGGGGACCCATGGCAGGTGTTCAGTGCATAGCTGTCGATGAATGGAAAAGAAACAAGGGCATGGAGCAGAGTTAATCTCAGCGTGTACATTCACAGCACTTTTACTCCTCAGTGTTATTTTATTTATTTTTATATGTGTTGATTGTCTCTTTCCACACTAGGATATAAGCATCAAGAGGACAGGGAACTTGTTTCCATAGTGCCAAGAACAGTGTATGTCATGTGGTAGTCACTCCATGAATATTTGAATGCATGAGTGAATGGGTTTTTTCTATGAAAGGGAGCAAGCTGATGAGGAGCCTGTGGGCAGCCTCTGCTCCGGACCCTCCTGAACCGTGGACTGACCATCTCATTCTTCCACCAGGCACTCCAGGCAGCCTCAGGCTCGTGCTGGCTGAAGGCTGCCCACAGGAAGCTGCCTGCGCCTGCTCCTTGCCCCAGCAAACTCAGGGGCCAGGGCAGAGTCTTGCAGATTGGCAGCTGCTGAGTTTGATGTTGTAAGACTCGCTGGGAAATGCTGCCATTTGGATTTATTATTTTAATTGTTTTATAGTTTATATTTATGCCCTGCAGTGATTTTCCATTAAATCAGAACACTTATGTTTTCAAAAAAGAGCAGGTATGGTTGTGGGTGTATATCTTAACAGCTAATCTCTGGCAATAAAAGCCATTTGACAGTCATCAGCAGATTAGGAAATTTGTATTTGTTTAATTAACCTGGCTTAGGGACTGTTAGCACATGAAAATAGCAATCTTTTTTTTTTTAGCCTGATAAGATGACAGATTTTGTTCTGGTATATTCTTAAGGTTTCAGGTATAATTATTTTTGTGGTCATTTTCATTTCTATTAGAATAAACCATTGGGTTGGTAAAAATAATTACAAAATTGGAAAGAGACAACACAAAGTATAATCTAATAAGTAACTCATAATTAAACTTTTATTGATTTTATTCATATGTACACTTAATGTATATATTATGCCATATATTATATAAAATATAAATATCTATATACTATTACATGTATTAATTATACTATATACTTTATCATACATGCTTTGTTATACATTATTATGTGCTTTATTACATGTAATAAAACAGTATATTGATATGGCATAGACACAGAAATGTTGAGAGTTACATGTTGTCTAGGTGCATTCTCACAACACATGTTAATTATCTCTTTAGTTTTCACTGAAGTTTCAGTTTTTGTCATAGCACTTGCTAAAATAAATTTGTAAGTCATGATTTCTTTATTTCAGAATAGATTGCTTAAAGGATTTATTTGTCATAGATCTGAACCACCCACAAATCCCACATTCCTTTCTTCCGTTTGGTCAAAGCATTTGCTTTCTGACTGAGAAATATTCCTTCCGCAGACCTCATTGCTCTGTTTCCACTGGATCTGGCTCATTTGCTGGCCAGCTAATAACCTACCCACATATCGCTTCATTAGAAAACACATTAAGGTATGTCCTCTACACAGGTGGAAAGTGCTGCTTGTTTTGGACCCTCAGAATAGCTGGAGAAGAGTAAAACTACAAATGCTCAATGTGAGGGTCTGCTATACTTTGTGTGCGCACTCCCGTGCCCTGAATCGTAATTGAGAGACTTTGCTGAAAAACTGGGGGTCGCTTTTTCCCAAAGCTGATACGGGTTATCCTTTGTAAATACCTCTCTTTCTTGAATATAACTTTAATATTTTATCCACATCTGTGACCAAACAACCCGCACTAGTGTGAGGATAAATCCAGCTGGTGATGGCCAGCAAAGTCAGGGATTGAACAGCACTCTGAATTTCAGCTGAATGGCCTCAAGAAAATCCAAATCTTGCTCCAAGTCCTAGGGTTAAAGAAGATAAAAGGAAGCAGTTGGCTGAGGATGGACTCAGAGGCAGGGGTGAGGCCGTGGCCTTTAGGAGGGCCCTGGAGAGGGAAATCTGAACTCTTCTTGGCGGGATTTGAGAAGTTGTCTTGAAGCTGTGCCCCATGCCTCATCACCTCTGCTGACTCTCTTAGATCTTCTGATCCACCTCTGCAGGTTCCCTGGGGGAAGTTACATTTCAAGCCATAAGGGTCCACCTTAGCTCAATGACACAGAGCAAATTCGCAAGTAGTTCAGAAAGGATCGTAGTTTAGGGAAGGGTGATTTTTAAAAAGAAGGAAGTAAAGAAATGTCCAGAGTATAGGCACCCCTTCTGATGGGCCTGGTGGAGTGGAGATGAAAGAGATGGCTGAGGAACACAGAGCTGAGGTGGGCTGGGTCACCATTGCTCCAACTAACCTGCTCATCAGGGCAACCTGGGATGGGCAGAGGAGAAGCTGCTGGGTCCTTCTTGGTTGGAAGACTAGAAGGCTTAAGGAGAAGAACCCAGAATGCTGGTGGGTTTTCTCTGAATGGGATTCTTTCCACATGTGGATTCCCACTGCCGTGCACGAGAGCATGTCTCCCAGTGTCACCCCAAGAGTTGTTGCTTGCTTTTCTTTTGTCCCCCAAGTGGAATTCTGGAACTTTCCATCTCTCCCACCGGCTGGTTTGAGGTTTAAGTTACTTTCTTTACTAAAAGTGCTCACTGGGCAGACCCTGATACACAGTGCCTCTATTAATCGGGAAAGTCTTCTCTCAAAAGGTACAACAAATTATTACTTATTTATTTATTATTTCTAAATCAGAGTCTCAATGTGTAAAAAGAAAAATTAAATAAATATAAGTAAGGGCAAGTGACTTTATCTGCCTGGGCTTCAGCTGAATAAAAAGATCTCTGAACCACCCAACCTGAGAGCCCCGTCACTGACTGACCACACTCTTTGGTTGAGATTCTCCCTCTTTTTGGGTTTCCCGAGCATCAAAGTCTCCTGAGTTTCCTCTATGGCTGCTCTGTCCTAAGTCACAGCCATCAAGCGTTATGCTTGCTCACAGATCATTTCTAGCCCTCTTCTCTTCTCACACTATATGTGATCTTCTTCTCGAAAAATCTCACCCACATTTATTCTTTTCCTCCAGCCCAAAGCTTCACATTTCACACCTAGTCAGCATGTTCAGTGAGGCACCTGCAAGGGCCCGATAATGTTCAGCATGCACAAGCTGAACTGAGGCCGCTGTCCTTTCTCCCGCCGAACCCTGGGCTTTCCTGATAGGTCATAAACGCTCAGTAGATATCCATCAAATGGAGAAGTGGAGGCTGTCTTTATCTCTAATCACCTTTGATTTGTGACCTCTACCAGATTACGTCCTCCCTGATGAAGAGGAGGACTCTTAACCTTAACCTGCCTCATCCTCCTGAGCCTGTACAGCCTCCTTGTCCATCAGATCGCAGGTCTAGGCCCCTAACGCAGGGCATAAGCGCAGCCCTGCACCCCTCCTCATTGACATATATGCATATATGCACATGTGCGCGCGCAGACACATTTCTTAGTCGTTGGAAAGCGCCGCATGGTCTTAAAGCAAATACCTTCCATGGCCAAATTAAACAAATACAAATGTAAGACTTCTTTTTTAAGAATAATAAAATCTGTTTTCTGTCCCTTCAGAGGTCAGTCCATTTTCAGCCTCCTAACCTCGAATGAGGCCTCTAATATCCTCCAAGTAACTTGGGTGACCCCCACTTTGCAGGAAGACGTGCCTTCCCTACATCCCCGTCAAATTGTGTGGAGTTACATTTGTGTTTCCTCAGCTCTTTATCTGGGCTGGGGTGACCTGCAAGGGACTAACCAATCTCCCAGCACGTGGCTCTTTACGTGGCTGGACATGGAAGACATAAGCCTACTAGTTTTGGCAGCTTCTGGTCCTGACAAAGGAGCTTAAAGTGCAGTTTTCTGGCCTTCCTGTCCGGGAATTCTGGACCCTGCATTGGGTTCTATGGTCCACTTCCGCCAGCCTCCAGGAACGCCCCTAGAAAGGTTACTCTTGGTCCTTTAGCTGGAGTAGCCCTTTCTGTGATGACAGAGTGCTGGCTAGACTTTGAGCTGCAAATCTCTGGGCCCAAAAGAGGTGAGCCCAGCAGCTCTTCTTGCCTTCTAAGGCAGTGATGATGTCCTGTTTGTCCCTCGGGAGCAGCACTTGCCATCCGGCTACTCTGGCCTCATGTCCATCTCTCCCTCTAGACCCCAGACCTCTCCCTGAAAACAGGAATTGTGTCTGTCTTCCCTCTCCACAGCCTCAAACAGACTCCAAGTAGAAACTCAATAACTATTATAGAATCACTACATAGTAGGACCAAGTAGACCGTGAATGTATCAGTAGCTGTCATCATGCCACCAATTAGATGGATGCTAAATGGACTTCATAGAGACCCTGCCCATCATTTCATTCTGACATTCAGTGAACATTGAATACTGGGTACTTTACAGGGCTCTGGAGACCAATCTGTGAACACGAAGGCACCATCTCTGTTCTCCTGAAGTTTATGTAAACAGGGAAACCAGTAATGCTCAAGGAAATAAGCAGAATAATGACAAATTGTGGTCACTGCTGTGGAGGAACTGACTGAAGTGCTGTGACTGAGATTAAAGGAAGGTCTGGGAGTGGTTGTGAGGGGCTACTTCAGGTAGGGCGGCCAAGAAAGGTGTCTTTGGGATGAAGGCAGAGACCTCACAGCAGGAGTGTGTTGCTTGGTGCTCTTCCTGAGTAAAATAGAAAGAATGGATTGGAGGGTGTAAGAGAATGTTGGATTCAGCTGCCTCCTGATGGTTTTGGCCTTAGTTTTAATAATTTGCAATAAAAATGTTTTAACCATTCCATATATTATCTGGAAATGTGTGTTCACATCATCTGGCTGCTTGGGGCCACGATCTGTGAATTAACGTTTCTGCTTTTATTCCTTCATCCCTTTGACCAGTAGGTATTTAGACACTGGGATGGATCAGGCACTGTGGGGACTTGGAGACCCTGCCCTCATGGAATGGTGCCTTGTGGAGGATAGACACTCATAGTGGGACAGGAGACAGGGACCACCCGAAGGCTCCACTGGCCTTCTAGCCCTGTCTATCATCATAAACTCTCCTGATCCAAACTGGATGGATGAGGCTGGAAGGCTAGGGGAGACCACAAAAGGCCTCTCACACCATGCTAAGAACCATGCTCCTGGAATGCCATTGAAGAATGCAAACAGCAGGGGAGCATCATCTGATTTACATTTCGTGTAAAAATGCCTGCTGGCAAAGGTTCGCTCCAGAGTGGAAAGGGGAAACATTTGGTGTGCAACAGCCAGGACTGCAAGTTCAAGCAAGTTCTTTCACGGGCTCCAGCTGCCTTCGCTTCCTGGATCTTAGACTGGAACGGCCCTTGGGGATTAACTCATCCAGCCGTCTTATCTCATATTTGAGGACAGTAATGCGCAGAAAAGTGACTTGCTTGTGGTCAGTCTGTCCTGGGCTCTGCCTAAACAGCTATTTTGATGACCAAGCTGATTGGCCTGGAGAGGGATAGGGGAACTAGGTGTAAATGTCACGACTGATCGTCGGGGTAGCTCACCCACATGCCGGGAACACAAGGCAATGCCTGTTTCCGATCATCAGGGATCAGGATTTTATCCCTGAATATTAAGCATAAGAATGTACTTTCATTATTATGGGTTAAAAAAAGGAATTGGATGATCATGCAATCAGATGCGCTATTCTGTAGTGATTCCAAGGCACAGCCACAGGCTGTTGATTATTATTTTTTCTGCTGGCAGGATCAACCAGGTACCAGGCTATTTATTTTGGCTTCAAACTGAGATGTTGTTTGACACCTCAGGCTTCCAGCTGTTGGTGTAGTGACTAAAAGTCTTCTCTCTCCAGTTGAGAGGACATCTATTTAATCAAAATAGCATTGTCTGGCTTATCAGTTACATCTTATAAGCATGTTTCCATAAGTTAGAAGCAACCACTGCCCCAACAACTACAACTGTGTTCTCTATCACATGAAAGGGCAGGAGTGTGGACAAAATATATATATTTTTCTCCTCAAACAACACAGTGAAGTGACTCAGAGCATGGAAGTGGGGTCAGGCAGGGTGGACTCTGTTGCTCTCTCACCACCTGCATGTCCTGGGCCAGTTAAATAATCTCCCAAACCCTTTCTCTTCATCTAGCAAGTAGGGATAATAATAGTCTTACCAAATTCACAGAGCACTTGTGGGACTAAATGAGGTATAAGGGACAGAAAAGATTCAACATGGAGCTTGGGATCCAAAAGCATGTGGAAAAAGAAAAGTCGTTCATGGTTTTGTTCCTCAGTGATTGAATTTTCCTGTGCAAAGACTTGGAGAAGATTTTCCCTGGAGATTGTCCCAGAATGAAATATGACCATTCATTCTCAGTTATCAGCACTAAAACGGAGCACTTAAAGATCATTTACCTTGGGCTCAGAAACAAATCACGCTTTTTAAAAAATTACTTATTTATTTATTTGATGGAGGGGCGATAGACGCACTTTGCTTGCCTTGGTGTCTGGCCTCTGGTGGTCTTTGAGGGACTTGCTTCCTGAGAGTGAGTGATGGGAGGTGCCTGTGCAGAAAATGTCAGGAAGAGGGTGCCTGCCAGTCACCAACATTTGCCACAATGCTGACGGGGGAGAAAACATCTTTCTCTCAAGTGTATTGTTAAATTTATGAAGGTGTCTGGTAACATCTGCCAGAAGAGCCAATATTCCCGTCTGATTAACCACAGTCATTCACAAGTCTCCATTATTTGTCCCAAAACAAGCAGGATTTCTTCATAATCTCCCTTGAGGGCCTTCTCTAGGACACGAAGTAATTTTTCTAATCTCTTATCTTCAAGTAACTGGAAGAATTTGCTGTTATTTCTGCAGCACTCGGGCCTGAGCTTTGTGGAATTTGCATGCCAGGGAAGTGAGGGCATTGGAAAATGAGCAAAGAATAAAGGAGCCTCACAGGACTCTTCTATGGTGAATTTTTAAGTCACACATAAAAGAATTGTTTCCCATTCTTTCTGATATGTTTAGGGCCTTACATGTGCTAACTCTTCACTAGGTGCTGTATGGTTTACAGAAGGAGAGTTTTCTGGCTGTTAATCTTAGGGAATCTACCATCAGTATAGAAAAATACAATTTTCCAAATGGGAAAGGATGCATTCAGATGAGATAGCTGAGGCACAGGGTAAAGAAAACAGGATTCCACCAAACAGCTACAGCTCAGGTCCCAGTCACCTCCCTAGCCTTGTTTACTCACCCCCACCCTGCCCCAAGTTCTTTATCTGCAAACCCATGATGATACCCACTGCCCAGGGCTGTTGTGAGGGGGAAAGGGATACTTTATGTGATAGCACACAGTGGCAGCCAGTCCTGAGAAGTTGAAGTGTCTGGAAGCTGTCACATGAATCCTGAGTGTCAAGAACTGCACAGCCTCACCCCTACCTGTGAGCCCCCCCGGCCTTTGCTTTCTTCCCCAGGAACTTTGTGTTTCCATGCACAGTGTCATTCCCCAGTCCCGGGTAAAGGAATCCTGACTTTCTCACTGGGCTGTGCTAAAAGCCTCAGTCAGTCTCATGTATTCTCTCTGTTCCGCATCATTTATCCCTTTCCCAGTATGCTACAGTTGCATATACTTCATATGTTTCATCCCATAGCATCTATCTCAGTGTCTTATACACATAGGAGGCCGTAAGAACTTTTCAAAAATAAAAAGACTCGGTGATTTAGTGACTTGCACTGGCATAGGATGTATATCTTAAGAAATGAGGGTTAAGAGATTGCACCACTGCACTCTAGTCTGACACTGCAGTCTAGGAGGCAGAATTTCTGGGATGTCATGGATCAGGCACTGTGCTAGGGCTTTCACAGAGGTGACATCATTCCATCATGGCAATATTATCACTATTTAACAGATAAGAAAACTGAGTTTTGAAGATATGTTGGACTAGCCCAACTTCATCCAGCTGGTAAGTGGCAGAGTTGGGATTCAGATTGAGAACTACCTCACTTCCTGTCTGACATCAGGAAGAAAAAAATTGGGGACCCACTCAACATTTCAGATCACATGTAGGCACAAACAACTTCTTATATATAAATCATTATATACGGAATTAGATACATGAATAGCCAAACCTGGGAGGCAATTCTTAGAAGCCCAAATACGTGCTTCAAATTATTCTAGACACACTGCTAGAGACAGATACAGTCAGTTTCTTTGGCCAGGTGCTGTGGCTCATGCCTGTAATCCCAGCACTTTGAGAGGCCGAAGCGGGTGGATCATTTGCAGTCAGGAGTTTGAGACCAGCCTAACTAACATGATGAAACCCTATCTCTAATAAAAATACAAAAAAAAAAAAAAAATTAGCTGGACAATAGTGGCATATGCCTGTAATCCCAGCTACTCGGGAGGCTGAGGCAGGAGAGTTGCTTGATCCTAAGAGGTGGAGGTTGCACCGAGATTGCGCCATTGCGCTCTCGTCTGGGTAACAGAGTGAAACCCTGTCTCAAAAAATAATAATAATAAAATAAAAGTCAGTTTCTTGTTATGTTAGAAGTAGAAGAATTTGACCTACCACTGGTCTCATCCCATCTCCAGCAGATATCCACCTACCAGTTCTCCCTCTGTCTCAGACCATTTCTTCCCCACCTCACGGCAAAATCAGGCTAGGGATGTTTTTACTCACTGATCCCTTTCCATTTTCTTACCCTAATAAATTAGTTTGTACAGTTGGTCTTAGAAGTCAGACTTTTTGATTTCCCCTGACACTATAACTGCTAGGTCGTATTTTTTTTCTGCTCAGATTGGTTTCATAGAATATTTTTAAAGTACATTGTTTATGGAATTTCCTTTCTTGACATGTGATTTTCTGGAAGAGATCTTCACTCCCATCCCAGGAGAGCCTTCACTGTGCTAGACACTACCTGGTCCGTCCCTGGTAGTATCTGTGATCCCTTGGGCAGCTCTGTGTTCTCCTCACCACAAGGACTTCTTTTCCCAGCCCAAAGGAATTTCAGTCCGAGCATCAAATAGAGATTTACAACTCATACATCTCTCATTTTATCTATTAGGTAGTCACAGGCTGTTATGTAGGGTCAGCCCATGCTGCCTCTTACCAGCCATGTGACTTCAGACAAGTTACCTTCTCTGAGCCTCAGTTTCCTCATACATTTAAAAATGTGGGTTGAGGATGCCAAATGTTAGCAGGGTTGGTAGAATCTGCATTCCTGTCTCCCAGGAATAAAATGGCAGAGGACGCGCCAGGCAAATGCACCCTTTCCTTACAGCCAGAGTGTTGTCTCTAAATCTCTGCCTGGCTTAGTGATCTGGGCCAGGCCATGTTAGAGGCCTGATCACTGCTTAAGACTTAGATTAGAGCAGTGATTGTCAACCAGAAGGCCTGCAAGGGACATTTAGCAATGTCTGGAGACATGGTTGGTTGTCACAACCGGAGAGGGGGCGTACTAATAGCATCTAATGCATAGAGACCAGAGTGCTACTAAACGCCCTGCAGTACACAGGAAAGCCCCCAACAACAAATAATTATCCAGCCCCAAATGTCAATCAGGTCATGGCGTGCCAAGGTTGAGACACACTGGACTCGAGGGAAGCTGAAGAGCCTGGTTCTTGTCACCTTCCTATAGCCCGCAACCCAATTGGCTGTTGGTACTGGGGAGGAAGTGTGGTTCTTTGGAAATTCTTATAAGTCTTCAATCGAGTGCAGAGTAAAGTAGCCATCCATCGAGGTGCCAGGCAAGAAAGGCTATAACAAAGGCATTCAGACTGAGGGGGAAATGCTAGGAGTGGCCCTCCCCAAATCAGCGACCACCAAAGATGCTGTCACCGTTATTATTTAGCATTGTTCTTGAGGTTCCAGTCAACACAATCAGACTCGAGAAATGAATTAGAAGTATAAAAACTAAAAAGGAAGAGGTAAATTAATCATTAATAGCAGACAATTTGAAAAATCCAGGAGAATCAACTGGAAAACTGTTATAAAAATAGAGGGTTCAGTATAATGGCAGTGCACAGAATGATTAACAGCAATCAATAGCTAGCCTATAGGTGTCCAACGAGATAGAAGCCATAACGGAAGAATGCCCCCATTTACCAGAGGAATTTTAAATATAAAATAATAGCCTGGATTATTGTGAAGTGGATTCCATTGCAGTTAACCTATAAACACCAAAAAACTGTGCTCTAAATAAGATACAAGTTTATTTCTTTTTCATATGAAAGTTATCTGTAGGCTGATAGTCCAGTGACCATTCCTAGGACTTAGTTCTTGTCTTTATGGTTGTACGTGGCTACTACTACTTCAGGCATTATGGCCTCATTCATGCAATATATAGAATATATGCAAGTATAAATATATATATATATAACTTACATAGAAGTATATATATACTTCTTTATAATATATATATTCTTCTTTATAATATATGTATGTGTTATATAGAAAATATAGCAGGAGGAAAGGAAAAGAAGAGTAAGGCTCTTCCTTTTAAGGAGACGTCCACACATCTGATTGGTTAGTACCTAGTCACATAACTACACCCAGATCCAAGGGTATCTTTTAATTCTAGTTCATGGCTATGTAGCTATGTGCATGGCTTAAAAATCAGAAAGTAAACGTCCTCTTACAAAGGAAGAAAGTGGGAATAGATATTGGGACAACCAGCAATCTGCCATAAAGTGTCGTAAGAAATTTATAAGATCTATGTGAGAGAATTTTAAAATGCTCTTAAGGGACACAGATGACTTGGAAATGGAAAGACAAAGTATTATTGGATACGAAGGGAAGACTCAACATCATAAAAATATCAACTCTTTCTAAGTTAATTTATAACTTTAAACATATCACAGTAAAAACATCACCAGGATTGTTTTTCAACTAGACTGATGATTCTAAAGTTCATATGGAAAAATAAACAGGAGGCCAGGCGCGGTGGCTCACACCTATAATCCCAGCACTTTGGAAAGCCGAGGTGGGTGGATCACGAGGTCAAGAGATTGAGACCATTCTGGTCAACATGGTGAAACCCTGTCTCTTCCTAAAAATACAAAAATTAGCTGGCATGGTGGCGCATGCCTGTAGTCCCAGCTACTCGGGAGGCTGAGGCAGGAGAATTGCTTGAACCCAGGAGGCGGAGGTTGCAGTGAGCCAAGATTGAGCCATTGCCCTCCAGCCTGGGTAACAAGAGCGAAACTCTGTCTCAAAAATAACAAAATAAAATAAATAAACAGGAATAGCCAGAAATGTTTGAAAAATAAGAATATGAAGACTGGTACTACTGAGTGTTAAAAGGTATTATAAACCTGCAATAATTAAAAGAGTGTGGTATAGAGTGATGTTATAGAATAAGAGGTACAGGAAAAATCCAACCACACATGAGGATTTAGTACTAGTTTTTGATAAAGGTGGTATTTCAGTCAGTGAGGAAAAAATGATCTTTTCAACATATGGCATTCGGACAACTTACTGAGCTTCTGAAAACAAGTGAAGTTGGATGTATAGCTCACATCTTTTAATAGAACAAGTCCCAAATATATTAAAGACTTGCATTTATCAAATAAAAACATAAAAGTGCTAGGAGAAACTGTGGGAGAATACTTTTATAATTTTGAAATGGGTAAAGCCTTTCAAATTAAGACATAAATTCTAAAGCCCATCAAATAAAACATTAATTTAATTGCATAAAAATAAATAATATTAGCATGACAAAACCACCATAAGCAATGTCAAAAGTCAAACAAAAAACTAGGATAAGTATTTCCAATTATTATCTTACTGTATGCCTTTTCATGCATGAAGTTTTTTTCCTAAAATAGAGATCCTTAAAAAATCAATAAAAAACAAACACCGCAAAAGAAAAATGGGCAATAATTTATGGAAAAAAAAATACAGATCTCTTTTGAATACGTGAAAATGTTTCAAACTGACAGAGAAACTTAATAATATAATGAGATACTGTTTTCATCTATCAAACTACCAAAACTTGATAATATACCATGTTGGCAAGGATGTGGGAAGCAGGCACTGTTGTATATTGCTGATGGAAGTATAAATTGTTCTGCCTCCAAGAAGAGCAATTTGGCAACATCCATCAAAATTCACGTTCTTGTAGTACCTGATTCAGAAATTTCTTTTCTAGGAAATGTGTACAGTTACCTTCACACATGTGCAAAAAAATGGCCTATGTAGATGGTTATTCACAACGGCACTGTTTGTAATAGCATATACTAGAAGCATCCTTAATGTCCCCCAGTAAATGCAGTGGAGTATTATATAGCCAAAATAAAGAAGTGGAAGGTTCTTTAAGTGCCAAGATAGAAAGATCTTCAATATGTAGTAAGTGAGAAAGATAAAGTCCCAAAGGATGTGTGTAGCAAGCTCCTATTTAGTTAAATGAGGAGAAATGAATATAGATTCATATTTTCTTATTTATATATAAAGTATGACCAAGAGAATACACAGGGCATGAATAAAAAGAAATGGCCTATAGAGAGAGAAAGGGGTGTCTAGGGAATGGATGCTGGAGGGATAATTTTTACTGTATGCCCTTTCATTCTTTCTGGTTTTTTGAACATATGAATGTATTACCTATTGAAAAAAATGGAATGAAACTGTAACTAGGTAAATGAGTATAGACCAGTCACATTGGCCCACGTATTGGGAAAGACATTATGCTGGATTTCCCCCCTCTATTAAAATAATGACCCGCCTCCTCAAACAATGCCCTGGCCTTGTATTGAGGACTGAGTAGACAGGGACTAATATCTGGACAGTTGTCCCTCTTTGCAAAGCTGTCAGTCTCCAGCAGTTTGATTGAGCACTTGTTACATGCCTGGCCATGTCCTGAACACCGAACACCATGGGAACTCTCAGGAGAAAAGACAGCCTGCCCCGTCCTGCCCTGCCAGCTGGACCCCAGAGTAGGCAAGGCTGGGAAACCGTTGTTCCCAACCCTCCTCCCCAGGAAGGTCTACAGGTCCTTAGCGAAGAGGCAGCACTGAAAACCTACAGGCGGGAAACTCCAGGGGCAGGGATAAGGAGTGGAATTCAGAGGTCCTGGAGTAGCAGTGCTGGTAAGAAAACCATGAGGGAATCTCTTAGAAAAGGACTAGCTCTTTCTCTTCTTACCACCCTCCACCTCCACTGTGCCCTGCCCCTACCCCCACCCCTGAACAGTCATGGCCCTGGGCTTTCCTGAGCTATCCCATCCCCTGAAACCCCACTCGTGAACTGCTTGTCACTGAGAGCCCAGTGCCAGGCAAGTTTGGTCCCAGAGGTGGGAGCTCTTTTCTTTATAAAGGAACTGAAGATACCCAGAGAAATACAAAGTCCTGGCAATGGCCCTTCTGGCTCCCAGAAGTCTTTGGACCCACTCTAACTTTTTCTGTCATGAGGAAAGGAACATAAGTCCCTAAGTCTTCCTGGATTTGGTTTTACATGGACAGTTAGAGTTTTCAAGAAATACAGTGGGGGAGTTGGAGGAAGTGATCAGGGCGGGCTTCAGGCCTCAGTGGCAAGACAGCAGGAGGAAGCATTTTGGCCAGGCCTCCTTCAGCCGTAGCCAAGGGCGGTTGCGGAGTGCTGCCTGCAGACCATGCTTGGCCATGGCAGCCACCCTGGTCCACCTTTCCTCACGGGAGAAGAGAGGGTAGAAAGCGAAGGGAGGGTGAGCATCTGGGGCCAGTACCAGGGCAGGAGAAGAAGAGCAGCAGCTGGGGAGCAGTGACACCTTCCTCCTTCTTCCCTCCTTGCCCTGCCTGAGGCAACCCTGGGCAGAAGGAAAGGTGGAGCCTTACAGCCTGAGTCGGAAAAGGGGCAAGGTTCAAGCTGGCTTGGAATCCCCTGAATCCATTCCATTCATACAGAATGAAAGAAGTCCTTCCTCTGACATAGCAAAGGCTTTAAAAGAGAGTGCTTAGGGGGTGGCATCTGGAATATTTTCTAAAGTTGGGCTTGGTGGCTGCCACTGGAGGAAGTCAACCAACATGAAGGCAGGAGGGCAGAGGAGCGCAGCACACAGAGACAAGGACACTGGCTTGCAGATCCAACAAGCCCTCACCACCTTGACTCGCCTCCCTTCTTCCGGCTTCCATTGAATTGTTTCTGTAAGGGTAGTTGCCATGTGTGCTGTTCCTAATTCACAGTGCTGCTCCATGGAACTGTTTAATGGAACTCACAGTGCTGAGCATGGTTTGTGAACTGGGAGGTGTTTAAAGAAGCATCACTGTTGTTCCTTTTCCAATTAGTATCACCCTCATGCTGACCGTGTGTGCCGTGGGGGTTGGCAGCGCTGGACACTACAGCATGGAGGGATAGAGGGGCATGTGACTCAGTGGGGCCCCGGCTGTCAGCTTCTCAAGACTCAGACATTTGCAAGTGGGCAGACAGTTCACCCAGGTCCCTTGAACTTGGTTCCTTCATGAAGAAAGTGAATGTGACAATGTTAGAGGCCTTCTATATTCACACACAGCTCATTAGTCCTTCAAATAAATCTACAAGCAGGAGCGTGTCATTCTGATTCACCAGATGAGGTCACAGACCAGCAAGGTGACTTTACCAGGACAAGGCTACAGTCAGTGCTGCAAACTCAGGCCCTGGGTCTCAGCCCAGTGTTTGTCTCGCTGCTTTCTCACCCACAGCCAGATCTGGACCTTGACCACACACAGTAGCCAGAATGGAGGTGGGGGAACCCTGGTCCCAGGGGCTCGGTTTGGTTGGGCTCACTGTTATTTCTATAGTTCATGAGCATTTGCTTAGAGCAGCACATTTTATATGCTCTTTTTTCTCAAGAAGCCCCAGCTGTAAGCGGAAATGGGGTCATGGGTACAATACAGGCAGGTCTTAAAGTGCTTCCTGCCCCACCTCTGCACTCAGACCTGGATCCCTGGCGATGGCCGGAGTTCACGTCTTGACGCCAGCAGGCCCCTCCTGCTTTCTGTGTGCAGAGGAATGGGCCTTCTTTGCAAGACCCTTCATCCTCCATCCCAGAGTGGCTGTTGTGGGGAGTCCAGGATGGACACCACCATCCAGTCTGGGTTTTTCTACAGGATCAGGTCTGGGGTTTCCAAGCATGGTGGCAGGGAATTCTTACCCAGAACCCCAAAGTGTAAAACGGGCCCCAAGGGAACTACACTGGTCGTGGCTGGCATTCCCTGTGGCTCTTGCTGGCTACACAAAACTACATGGGCTCTGTGGGTCCAGGTGATTACAAGCAACGTGACTTCCTTCATGCCTCCAGATCTTTCCCCCACCCAGTGGGCTTGCCCCTACGAAAGGGATCTCACAAATGCTGGTGCTCATGCAGGCAGGATGCTCATTTTTCTTAGCATGCATTCCAAATTCTTTTTCCTAGCATTCCAGGCTCTTTGCAAACATTCCTGTCTTGCTTCACCATTCACTGGGACCCAATTCTCTGGCCTCCCCACCAGCTTTTGCATCAGCTATATTGGCCATCTCTTCTCTCCCGTCTTCTTTCCTCATAGTCTGTCTAACCCTTACCTTCTAGTCAAGTTTCTTTGGAGGGGCACTGTTTCCCGGAAGCCCTTACTGCCTGCACTAGCTGTTCTCTCCTGTTCTGACACACAGTAGCTTGCATAGGTGGTGCCTATAAAGTAGTGCCTGACTCTTAAGTGGTTTTATCTGTTTCCTTGATGTCCCTATGTGTCATGCTGGGAACCCCAGCTGATCCCCATGGTTAGTTCACAAGGGACAGGGGTAGATGCTGCATTTTCTCATTGCAGGATCTGATTAATATGAATTTGGTTGCATAGCAGGGTTTCCATATATACCTACTGACTTTGATCTATTAAACCACAGCAGTCTTGATATATTCCTGGAGTTATGGAAGTTCCTCCCTCTTGCTGAAGAAAGTGGAGGTACCATTAGGGACCGACCAACATGAGAGAGAGTCCATGGACTGAGATGGGTTTCAAGAAAGGCAGGCTTCTTTCAGAAGATTTCCCCAAGATATGCATATACTTCCAACTCAAGAAGACTGTATTGGGGTGAGCGATGTATTCACAATATGGTCCTGGCTTATCTTGCAGGGATTTGAAACTGGACAACATCCTTCTGGATGCAGAAGGTCACTGCAAGCTGGCTGACTTCGGGATGTGCAAGGAAGGGATTCTGAATGGTGTGACGACCACCACGTTCTGTGGAACTCCTGACTACATAGCTCCCGAGGTAAGACCTGTGTGCCAACGGCCACCTCCTGGTGCCAGGACCGAGGCAGGGGCCCAAACCCATGCACTGGGGGCATCTAGTGGTGCTGGAAGAAGGCTCTGGAAAACCAGGGTGGATTCTAGGTAGGAGGGAGAAAAGGGAAGGTGAAAAGTTTGCTGATGTCTTTGTCAAGAAGTTCTAGTATTGGGGAGATGATGAGTGAAATGAAAGTAACAGGCTATTTCCCAAACCTGGGTAAGTTCTCACAGAACATCTCTTTCCCATGCTAGTCAAGAACCACCAACAAATCTAGGACCAAGAGAAATTTGTTGACTTTCATTATTGTTTTAATGTCTTTAAAATCAGAATAGGGTGAGCACAGTGGCTCACGCCTATAATTCCAGCACTTTGGGAGGCCAAGGCAGGCAGATCGCTTGAGCCCAGGAGTTCAAGACCAGCCTGGGCAACATGGTGAAACCCTGTCTATACCAAAAATACAAAAATTAGCCAGGCACAGTGGTGCAAACCTGTAGTCCTAGCTACTTGGGAGGCTGAGGCAGAAGGATCTATTGAGCCCAGGAGGTTGAGGCTACAGTGAGCCATAATTATGCCACTGCACTCCAGCCTGGGTGACAAAGCAAGAAAGACCCTGTCTCAATTTTTTAAAAAAGTAAAAAATAAAATCAGAATCAAGGAGCATCACTGATCATAGGAGCACTTCAGGTTATCAGCTGTAATTTGTTTACAGTAAAACTAGGAACCGTTTACCATTTCCAGCATGGTTGCAGTTCTATGCTGTGGGCACACAGGATGGAGCAGGAAGGGAAGCGTGACTGTGCTTCATTATACGCAGACATCAGAGACGGTCACCATGGCCCACTCCAGTAGGTTGCCTTTCATGAAAGTTGTTTGGGATGTTTTGCTCGGCACAAAGTGTTTGTTGGCCTTGAGTTTCTCCAGGTCAGTCTTGCCCAAACCGAGAGATACCCAGTGTGATATGACTCAGGTTTAGGACATGGCCTTTCATAGACAACCAAAATGATCCTCATGGTTCTGAGACATGTAAGATGGGAAGGAAGTACCAATCCCCACTAAACATCACCCATGGTGGATAGGTGTCAGCACATTCCAAGGTCATTTCCTTTTAGTGGGCATTATTTGAGCACCTTCTAGGCACAAAGCAATGAGGGGATAAAGAATTGACTGAGACACTTGTCCCTCTTCTAAAGAAGCTTTTGGTCTAAAGGGAGTGACAGATAAGTAAACAACTAATGAAGCAGAATAAATAGGCACATAAAACAAGATGGTATCCTCAGGGATCAGGAAAGGCTTCTTGGAGCGCCTGGTGGATGAACTGAGTTGTAAAGAATGAGGATTTCCTTTGACGGAATGGGTGGAGAGGGTATTCCTGAAAACAACAGGATTGGAACGGGGGCAGGGCAGGAAAGGAGAAGGTTCAGTGTCCCTGGGCCCTGGATCCTCTGAGGGCAGGGTCTGTGTTTCTTTTTTTTTTTTTTTTGAGAGAGAATCTCACTCTGTCACCAGGCGCCAGGCTGGAGTACAGTGGTGCGACCTCAGCTCACTGCAACCACTGCCGCCGGGGTTCAAGCAATTCTCCTGCCTCAGCCTCCCGAGTAGCTGGGACTACCGGCATGCGCCACCACGCCCAGCTAATTTTTTTGTATTTTTAGTAGAGACGGGGTTTCACCATGTTGGCCAGGATGGTCTCAATCTCTTGATCTCGTGATCTGCCCGCTTCGGCCTCCCAAAGTGCCGGGATTACAGGCATGAGCCACTGTGCCCGGCCAGGGTCTGTGTTCCTAATCTGGGCACTGCCAGTATCTGGCACACAAATCAGGCTCTTAGTAAGGTTTGTTGAGAAATGAGAACTTGTGACATTCCAACATGAGCAAAGGTCAAGGGTCAAAAACATCTTGGTCTTTTCCAGGAAAGTTAAAAAGTGTAGCTAGATCCTAGGGTTTCCTGGTGCTCATGGTAATGAATGAGATTGGGATAAAGACCCAAGGAATGTGGCCTTGATCCTGCAGGATCTGTGGACCCACTCAGGGTTCCAGTGGAGGGGGGTCCTAATCAGATCCATCTCAGGAAGAAGGCAGACCGTAGCAGTGCAGCTCAGAAGACAGGGAGTGAGGGACTGACAGTCAGGAGCCTTCACAGACCAGCCAAGACAGGGGAGGCCCAAGGAGCATCTCAAAGCAAAGGCGATGAGTAACAGGTAATTTCTCTTTAGAATCTTTAACTTCTAAGAGATCTGAAGAGTAGGGATTTTGGCCTCTGCAAGTGTGTATTCCCTTAGCAAGAACACTAGGAATTCAACCTTCAAGGAGCAATAAATGAAAGCGAGAGCTTTCAGTAGGGAACTGCTTTTCTTGTCGTCTTTGTTCACTCTTCACCGTCAGAATCCTCCTTTCCAGTTGTTCTGTAAGCCAATGCAGAGTCAAACAGCTGACAGCCTACAGTATAGTTAAGGCCCCAACCCAAGACAGAACATTGACTTTATGATGAACAAAACAGCCACTCAACTTTCATGAAAGGCTATCCATTAGCAGGACTCACAATGAACAACTCTGATCTCTGTTCACAATGAAGCACAGACACTCTTCCTTCCTGCTGTAGCCTTTGTACCCACCATGCAAAAACATCTCTGCATTGGCAGTGATAATCCCTGGTCGTCCTATAGGCAAATTACAGCTGATAAAGGTACCGATGCCTTCATCAAGGGCTACTGGGAAGATTAAATGAGATTATGCCTCTAAAGCATGAGCCCAATGCCCGGCCCACAGGGAGCAGTGGCTAAATGCTGGCTTCGTTGTTATCATTGTTATTGGGTTGTGTGATCGGATAGGAAACGCAATCCTGAGAACTGAGTCTCGAGTCCAGACTTGACCACAAATGCGCACATGTGACTTTGATAAAGTCACAAAATGTTTTTGAGTCTCACGTTTCTCATCTTTCAAATGGGAGCCATAACTCCTGCCCTACCTCATCCAGCTGCTTTGAGAATCTAATGAGATTAGAGCATGGAAATGCTTGAGAAAGCAGACACCTCTATTCAAATGGGAGAGGTTTTAAGGTGCTGAGCTAACCTCAAAACCAGAGACGCCTTTGGAGGCCTGAGTTCTGCCCCCTGGGCTTCACTTCCTACCACATGGTATGCCCCATGGCACCCCCTCTGCTTTCTCCACTCCCAGCCCCTGCTCCCCAGGAAGTGGCTGCCAGCCCTTGGTAATGCCTGGCATCATCAGGCCCAATGCCTGTTCCTTTCTCCCCCAGCTCTGACGCACTTGAGAGGTTGGCTGCCACTCCAGGTGCCTTCCTGTGGCATGGAAGCCTTGCCCTTTTGCCCAGATCCACTGCTGACAGGTAATTAGGAAGCAGATAATTAGGGCCAACCCTAAAATGAATTTTACAAAAGATGCCACCCAAAACCAGAATGCTGTGGAAGGGGCCTGGAGCAGGGTGGCAGAACGGCCCTGCGGTTTCCACTGCACCACCCAGTCTCAACATTCACAAGTGACCTTCTCCCCACCCCTTGAAGGCACAGAACCCAGCTGCTTTCCTCCGAGAAGCTGGAGAGCAGCCACCCTAGCACCCAGTGTGCCCTGAGCCCAGGAGAGAAGGGAGCATGCCCGGTAGATACACACAGTTGCCATGCATGCCAGCCAGTCACAGAATGTTGACTGTCTCCTGGAGCATACAACAGGCTGGCCATGGGAGTGGGCTCAGTAGCGTGTTAGAGCTCTGGTAACTTACAGATGCACTGGGGAGACAGTTGACTATGAAAAAATAACTAACAACACAGTGGTATGTGGAAAGTGAGAAAGTGCTTGCAAATGTAGGAACAGGCAGGAGTCTTAAGTTGGGTGCCGTGTCTTTCAAGGTTGAGAGAGGAGCTGGCATCGGCCTTGGAGCACAGCAGAATCACTGCTCCTCAGCACGGTGGAGCCCATAGCTCTGACTTTACAGCTCGAGTAACACTAACCACTGGGCTGAGACCAAAGGTGTTAGCTAAACAGAGTATCAGCCCCAAGTAACGCAGAGTTGGCTGCATTTTCTCACCGTCCTTTTCGTTCCGAATTCAGACGATTCCTAAACTGTGAATATTTTAACTGTTTTTAAATGCTTCTCCTATCCAAGTCTTTCTAGTTAATCCTAAGTAATTTGTACCCTCTAGAAGGGTATTTTCAGTAGACCACAGAAAATCCAGACATTTGAATTCAGCCTCCTCTTCCCTGACCGCCGTGAAATCTAAGAACTAAATTGGAGCCTTGTCCCCAGCCTGAGAAGTTATCTGCCCAAGGTGTCCTGTCAGCTGGAATGACTAGGCGTCATTCCTCTTTGCAGGACATGCACTCCAACCTCATTTCTCCTTCACTTTTTAAAATTCTTTATGGAGTTATGGACCCGGATAAGTCATCTCATCCACGCTCCTGTTTCTGGGCAGAGCCATGTCTAATCCCACTCTAGTAAGAAGAGAAAATAATTGTGGAATGGGAATGTCACTTCATGATGTCTTCCTTAGTAGAGGGGACAGCTCAGCCCTTACTTTTTCCTCTGAGCCAAACATATCATTGACCTGCTACATAAGTTGTTCATGTATATGTTATATTTTAAAGGCATGCTGCAAAATATAAAGCTCTATACAGCCGAAAGATGATATTAAATTCTAGTCTTTTCTATTTGATCTGGTCTACACACACACACACACACATATAATCTATTCATACATCATTGACTTGCTACATATTTATATGTATGTGTGTGTATGTATCATGTATTTATGATACATATGTCTATGGAGAGCAGACCAAATGGAATAGCCAATCAGAAAAGATCTTTTTTTTTTTTTGAGATAGGGTCTCACTCTGTTACCCAGGGTGAAGTGCAGTGGCATAATTATGACTCACTATAGCCCCAACCTCCTGGGCTCAAGTGATCCTCCCACCTCAGCCTTCCGAGTAGCTGAGACTACAGACGACATGTACCACCATGCCCAGCTAATTTTTTATTTTTTATAGAGACAGGGTCTGACGATTTTGCCCAGGCTAGTCTCGAACTCCTGTCTCAAGTAACCCTCCTGCCTCAGCCTCCCAAAGTGGTAGGATTACAGGCTTAAGCCCCTGCAGATGTCTTGTATTCAGTAGCGTCATGTCATACGTGCATTTAATCTAAGTGAAGTTGACTCTACACATTTGGCTAGAAGAAAAAAAGAGACAGAGAGCATAGACAAGACAAGTGACCATTGTCAAAGACGAAATGCACCAATCAAGGACATGGTTTGATTCTGGCTATTGCAGTAGGGGGTTCATTAGTGAAGGTGGCCCCAAAGGGAAGGAAGGGGGCCTAGGGTTTCAAAGAGGCAGGCAAAGTAAGGGATTCATCAGTAGATCTTATGGGAATCATGATGAACTGTAGAAATGGGTTCTTTCTTAGAATATGCAAGAGTATAGCCGTCCTTTATAAGGTAGACCATTACAAGGTGGGGGAGACTTATTCACTGCAGTTTCCTCTCCAGGAGCGCAGGGCTCAGGTAAATTCAGTATTGCACCATTTAGAGCAGACCTCAGCTCACCTTTCCACTCAAGCAGTGAGCCGTGCCCTGGACAGTGTGTGAGATGAGATGCCTGAACTCACTGCACTGTCAGTTCCTTACAACTCTCTTGTTCTTAGTATGCATGGTGCTCCCTGACCCTGATTTTAGTGTCAAAATACATAGTTTTTTAAATATAACCCTCATGCCAGTCAGGAACTTTGTCTGGTGCTCAAACAAAGAAATAGTGATGTATTCCTGCTGGAAGATAGACTGTTGATGTTGACTTTGGAGAGATGATAGCTGGCCCCTAACATGGTGCCTCCAAACTCAACTGTCACTGAATATGCTGATTTAGAACCTCACATGTTCTAGGACTCGACTGTAGGGAGGAGCAAGTTAGAATTGAAGTCCTTTTGTCAGGCATGCATAGCACAGTGTGACTGGGGTGGGAGCCTTTGAGGGTCCCTGACTTTGCCGGTTTCCTAAACAGATCCTGCAGGAGTTGGAGTACGGCCCCTCCGTGGACTGGTGGGCCCTGGGGGTGCTGATGTACGAGATGATGGCTGGACAGCCTCCCTTTGAGGCCGACAACGAGGACGACCTATTTGAGTCCATCCTCCATGACGATGTGCTGTACCCAGTCTGGCTCAGCAAGGAGGCCGTCAGCATCTTGAAAGCTGTGAGTCACTGCCCCTCACCCATGGCTGTGCTCTCCTGGGCTCCTCCCCCTACACACACACACACACACACTCTCTCTCTCTCTCTCTCTCTCTCTCTCTCTCTCTCTCTCTCTCTCTTTCCCCTCCCTTTCTCTGTCCAGCTTTCTCCCTCCCACCTCTGCTCATGACCATGGAACGGGAAGGATTAAGGGCAGTTGCCACTGGGGGTTCAGGCACAGTGCAGAGGGCCGCTGCCAAGAGAATGGGGCCGAGATGACTTGCTGTTCTTGTGGGAAAAGGAGCACATGCCTGTGCTTCCTGAGATGAGACACCGTGTACATCTGTGTCCTCCAGCGTTTCAGAGGGAACAGAAGGAACTCAACTGTGCTAACATCACCTCTGCTACTTCCATCCCTTCCTTACCCATGGCGTGTTTTCATCAGGGACCTGTGATGGGGAACAGAGAGGAGGGGAGGGAGGGAGGGAGGGCACTGCCCACCTGTGTCCGTGACAGCATTGCTGTGGCTCAGTAGTCAAGAGAAAAGATCTGGTCCACTGGAAATCCATGCAGTCCTGCTGGATTTAGACACATTATGCAGAGACTGACCCAGCCCTAGGAATAATCCATCACATGGGAAAACTCCTTATGCTTTCTCAGCACAGCCATCTCTACAATGTAACAACACGTGTACTATGTCAAGTAAGTGATATTACTTGTCCCCTGAAATCTGTGAAAGCTGAGGTGCAGGGAAGTTAAGGAAACAGTCTGCCCAAGGTCACCCCTCTGAGCTAAGGCAGGACGAAGGTAACAGCCCAGGAACCATGACTTCCAGACTTGGCTGCTTCCCTCAATCCAAATGCCCCAAAATTCAGTTGTTTGCACGTCATAGTCATGAAATTTGCCATCTTCAAGTGCCCACTGTACTATTACTTGTTTTTCTTGTTCTTTTAATCAACTCCCAATATTTACCTGATTATATGTATTTTACAAAGAAAAAAAAATTTTTTTTTGAGATGGAGTCTCACTGTGATGCCCAGGCTGGAATGCAATGGGGGTATCTCAGCTCACTGCAACCTCTGCCTCCCAGGTTCAAGTGATTCTCTTGCCTCAGCCTCCCGGGTAGCTGGGATTACAGGCACCTGCCATCATGCCTGGCTAATTTTTGTATTTTTAAAAGAGGCAGAGTTTTACCATGTTGACCAGGCTGGTCTCGAACTCCTGACCTCATGTGATCCATGCACCTCGGCCTCCCGAAGTGCTGGGATTATAGGTTGTAAGCCACCACACCCGGCCTAATGAAAATTATCATATAAAATTTTTTGAAAGACCTAAAACCATTTTGCACATATCTGAGGGTGCATGTACCATGTTTTAGAAAATTCCACATCAGAACATGTTACTTTTCTGTAGCTTTTTTTCCTCCTTCCTTTCCTCTTTCCCTCACCTTCATTCCTTCTCTCCCCTCTGCCCCTACTCTCCTCCCTGTCTCTCATTCATTCATTCAGGCACTTCCAACATGCCAGGCGTGGTGCCATATGCTGAATAAGTATTGGTGAGCTGTGGTCTCTGCCTTGCGAAGTTTCCAATCCAGTGGGATTATTTATTATTTCTTATTTTTAATAAATTAAAAATGTATCAATACGTAACCACAAATGGGATAAGAGAAGCGAAGGAGGTCAATAGAGTATGTTCATTCACGCATTCATTTATTAATCAAATATGTATTGAGCATCTAGTAATGACTATGTATTCATTTATTCCATAAATATTTAGTGGCAGGCACTATGCCAGGTGCTGGTGATACAAAGAACACAGTCCCTGCTTACAGACTAGTGAATACATGAACAGACAAATGACTGTACAGCTCGTGCTCGACTTACGACCACGATTGGTTCCGACAGACCGGTCGTAACACGATTTGGTCGTAAGTTGAGTAGGCTAAATGCACACGGAGATGGTAGTGCTGCCGGAAGCTGGTCCGCACTGTCGTACCCCCAGCTGGACAACGTTTGCGCTGCCAGACGCGGAGCAGTCATGGCTAGCGATTGTAGTCGTAAAGTCGAATGGTCGTAAGTTGCATAGGTCATAAGTCGATCAATACCTGTATATGACACTAATGGTAACAAGTGCGAAAAGACACATGCAGCAGCTCAGGAAACTGGGAATAACAGGCTGCGTGGGGTGCTCTTGGGTCTGGAAAGACCTATCCCATGAGGGACACTAAGGAGAGGCTTCAGTCAGGTGGCTCCTCGGAGAAAGGGTGTCTGTTCAGAGAGAACAGCGAATGCGCAGACCTTGGGGCTAGAAAACATCTGCCAGGCTGGAGAGACCAAAAGGAGCTCAGGGAGAGTGGGCGGGAGGAAGACAAAGGGATGGCGGTGTTTGAGCATGTAGGACTCATGCCACCGTGGGAGCTTCCACTGATTCCCAGTGCAGGGCAAACCCTCGGAGACGCCAGGCAGGGGAGCGACCTGGCTTGTACACCCAGAAGGTAGCTCTGGCTGCTGGGGAGACGTGATTTGGAGGGTGCCTCTCCTGCCAGCCTCCAAAGTCCTCCGCCCTTGCCCCAAGCCAGTGAGGCCTCAGGGATACTAGTCTTCTCTAGGGAGACTAGTTTATCCAAATTTCCAAATTCTATGCATGGGACTCTCTCTCCGAGCGTGGTTCTTGCTACTGGTGGAAATGACTTCTATTGCACTTTTCTGCCTTGCACTTCACCCTCGCCCCCATTTCTCCTCGCCCCCCTGTGGCTCTGTGAAGCTTTCAGGATCCCTGCCTCGGAGCCTCCCAGCCACATTCATTGGCTCAGCTGAGCCCCTCCGTGCTAAAGCCTCCTTGTCCCTGCCCTCTGGGACGGGGTCTCCTCTGGCGTCAGGCGGCTGCTTCTCCTCCTTTGCTGCCCCCTTTCCTGCTGCCCCCTGAGCGCTGACATTTTCATAGGTTGACTCAGTAGCATTTTCTCAGTGAGGCTTTTACAAAAAACTAAAACTTATCCCCTTCCCCTTCCCTATCCGCCTTTATCCTGCTCAGTTGATCCCCGATAGCAGTTTCCACTTTCTAACCTACTATATATTTTATGTATTATGTTTATTGTCTATTTCCTTACACAAGATTTGAGCTTCATGAGAGCAGGAACATTTCCAGATTATTCCTCAGACGCATCCCAAGGGCTGAGAACAGTGCCAAGCACATTGTAGGAGCTATGTAACTGGTGAAAAACAGAAGCAGCTCTTTGCTCTCTGTTCTTCCCATTTTATCACAGATTGCAAAGTTAAATGCCTGCATACACCAAGCAGGAGCCATGGAAGGTGAATGGGACTGGGTGAGGCAGGGTAAACTGAGGCACCTGCTGATCTCCTGGCAGCAATGAGGACTTCACCTCCCCAGATCTCGCTTTCCAAGAGAAGCATAAAATCCAGATTTTTATGTAAAATCTCAAAACGTTAAATGATTATAACTAGTTCAATTAAAAGGAATGTTGTCCGCCCGCCTTGGTCTCCCAAAGTGCTGGGATTACAAGTGTCAGCCACCAAGGTCGGGAGTTTGAGACCAGCCTGACCAACATAGAGAAAGCCCCTTTCTACTAAAAATACGAAATCAGCCAGGCATGATGGTGGGTGCCTGTAATCCCAGCTACTCTGGAGGCTGAGGCAGGAGAATTGCTTGAACCTGGGAGCTAGAGGTTGCAGCGAGCTGAGATACCACCATAGCACTCCAGCCTGGGCAACAGGAGTGAAACTCCATCTTGAAAAAAAAAAAAGGAAATGGGGGAGCCAAAGAAAACTTTGGCGTGGGTTCCTCTTGGGTGACATTCTTTGATGGACCCCGGCTCTTCCCAGCTCCTTGCTGGCGTCACTCGCTGGCCGCTGTTCAGCTCCTTCACAAATAGATTCTGATCACTGCCTCTCTTGTTTCTCAGGCCTGGGCCCCAGGCCCCCTGGGGACCCTGTGCTCTCCCTGCACGTCACTCTCCCATTCTCACCTTGCACTCAGGAAGGGGTATCCCCAACCAGACCTGTCTTCCAGCCTCCGGGCTGGTGTTTCCCATTCCCTACTCACTGCCTCCCTTCGGCTGGCCGGGGGTCCCTCGCATTCAGTATACCCCCAAACTGAGCTCTGGATCATCCCCCTCAAATCTGCTCACTCCCAACTTCCTTGGCTCAGCAAATGGTACCCTGTCCTCCTGTCTAAAGAGTCCAGAAATGGGGTGCTATCCCTTGCTCCCCATCACAGCTAGCCAGTCAAGTCCATTCTCCCTGCCAGCCTATTCCATTTGAGTTACCTTTCTCCATCCTTCTCCCCCCATTACCCCCATCAGAGCCACCGCCGCCTCTCCCTTGGTGAACCGCAGGATCTCCTGTGGGCCACCCCCCTTGCCTTCTTCTCATCTCTGTACGTCAATCACAGTAATCTCTTAAGGATGCAGCTCTAGCCATTTCATGCCTCATTCCCTGCTTAAAAGTCATCCAGATCCGCACATTGTGATTAGATCAAGACCTCTATCTTCCACATAGCCTCCAAGGTACTGCATCGGGTCCACCTCCCTGTCAGCCATTCCCTCTCATCTGCTGGGTTCTGGCCACGTTTGACTATGTCCAGGGGCTACAGAATCCATGTGTCCTCAGTGTTCCTTCTCCCCAACCACTCTCCCCCGAGCCCTTTTTGCCTAATTACCTGTTATTCCTCCTTCAGGTCTCAGCCTAAGTTTTGCTTCTCAGGGAATGCTTTGTCAAGTTCCTTGCCCAAGAGGCTTCTCCCTGTCACACTGACAGAGCCTGCTGTGCTTCTCTGGGGCCATTCATCACAGTCTCAGCTCATTGATTCTCTAGCAATTATGTGTTTTTTCTCAGCCTCCCTTATTCTTCTCCATGCCCTGTGAGGGCAGGGGCCGTGTCTCATCACTCACCACAGCACTGGGTGCAGAATGGAGACTCATGTGTGTCCAAAGGAAGGAGAGAAGGCGTTGTAATAGATGAGTACAGGGCACCTGCCAGGCCAGGCATTCAGCAAGACTCTCAGTATCCACAGGCGGCTCCCAGCCGGAAAGCACTTTAGGAAGGGCACGTCACCCATTGGGAAGGAACCTTGCTTAGAGGGACTTGATTGTCCAACTTTTCAAATTCTGCTTTGTTCAGTTTATATATTTTTATATTCAGTTTATATATATTTATATTCATAAATATATATTTATATATTCAGTTTATATATTTAGGCTTTAAATATTTTATTTGCTTGCTTGTTTGATCACATGCTTTAGAAATGAAAACGCAAAGCATAAAATGGCACGCAGCGCAAGGTCTCCGTCTCATCCTTTCTCCCATCTGCCCCTTTCCCACACACTCTGTACTTCTGGTTTGAGGCTCTTGTATATCCTTCCGGAACCTCTTTATGTATATACAAGCAAATACAAATATAACATCTCATTTCTTTATCTGTATTACACAATTGTAGGAATGCTGTACACATATCTTGTTTTCCTATCGATGGTGCATCTTGCATTTTCCACTCAATGAGATCTTGCAACAGGCATGTCTTCATTGGTTCTGCCTCTACTTACACTTTGGACCTGCAACTCTGAATCACTGCAGAGGACTCTCTTGAGTAATCAACTTGGGGTGGACATGGGGGCTTTTGCCTCCTGATTCCCAGAGCCCCATCTCTTCACAAGTCAGCTGAGTAGCTAAGGGAAAACCTCAGCTGCACCCGAGGCCACCAGAACACCATGCCCAGCAGAGCTGGCCACCATCCCGGGCCCCAGCACCAGCCCAGCACACCTCCCTGCGAGTCCCCTGCCAGCGTACCAGCTGAGCCCTTTTATATTCGAGGCCGTAGAGCAGTGGCCTTTAACTAAGGGCAATTTTGTCCTGTTCCCTTAGACATTCAGTAATGTCTGGAGATATTTTTGGTGCTACTGTCATGTAGTGGGTAGAGGCCGTGGAGGCTGCTAAGCTGCCTGCAATACACAGGACAGCTCCCACACCCACCCTGCAAAGAAGTATCCAGTCGAAACTGTTAATAGGACCAAGGCTGAAAGCCCTTGACCTACAGAGATTTCGAAGTTAGAAGTCATGCCTAACCAGTTAACCAGTTCGTGAGGATGAAACGTTCATGAGAAGAGCATCTTCCCGCTGAGAAGAGCCTCTGGCTCAGGGGCAGCTTCCCAAGATGCCTCTATGTTTATCCCTGACCCTGGTACTTCCCCTCCCAGAAAAGGGAGGATGGGAGGAGCTGAGGAAGTGAGGAGGAGTCTCCTACACCCTTGGCCTCAAAACACTTCGTTTCCTCTCACTGTCACTTGACTGCAGGGCCAGACCAGGATTTCCATGACTCTGGCCAAGTGAGCTATGTCTCCGAGGGCTATTTCATATGTGAAGGTGATGTAGAACTTTAGAGAAGGCCATTTGTATCATAGAAGCATGCAGTGTACAACCTGTGCAACAGTAAGTGGCTGTGCCACAGTTTCCCTTCCTCAGCACTGTGCCCTGAGGCCCAGCCTTTAGCTCCTCACTCCATCGTCACAATTTGCTGAGTGTACAATGGGAAGCAGGCACTGATCCAGGTCTGGGGCAGGTAAGACCAATTTCTAAATCATAGAGCTCACCAAGGGAAAGAGATGTTTAGACAAATTATAATTTAAATAAACCAGAGGCACAGGGTCTAAGGTATCAACAGAGGAGGAAATCTGGGGAGGCTTCACAGAGGAGCCAGCATTTTGAGTATTTCCTAGGCAAGGCCTAGGGACTGGAGAGGGACAGTCAACCAGAGGGAAGAAAAAGTGCAAAAGGCCAGCAAGGTAGACAGGATTGAGAAGCTCCTGTGTGCCAAACCAGAGTGTGGACATCATAGTGGGGGCCATTGGGTGTTTACATGGGGTCACCTTGCTGACTTGTAGATGAGAAAGATGAGGTACATTGGTACCATTCCTGACTCACACCTGCTCTCCACATCCTATCGTTCTTTATCTGGGGCTGTCCCCTCCAGTCACATTGAACTTGAGGCCAGGTGCTTTGGTTCCAAGGGCACCAGGCAAGAGATAGCTAAAGGCTCTCTCCCTTGCTGATGAAGCCTGAAATTCTACCAAAGATGTATTCCTTTGAATCATAGTTTATCCTCTAAAGTTCCTCTGTTTAGACAGATATTCAGCCTTCACACTATGAAATGTAACATTTTATCTCTAACACACATGCACATACACACACAACACACAAAGGCCATTATTTTGGGTCGCTATCAGAAATGTTTCCACCTACTGGCACTTTTTCCCCCAAGGTTTTATTGGTGTACATGTGCTCGATGAAATTAATGTTTGCCCTCAGGACTGACTCACTGAATAGGAATAACAAGTTCACCTGTGTGGGGGGTCACAAGATACCACCCAGAAAATATAAAGCACATCAATGTGATTTTTTTACCTACAAGCATTGACAAGCCATAAGTCGTTCTTTTTCTTGTTTTTATCTTTTGACCTTCATGGGCATTTTGTGTAGAGATTGCAAATTCAAACATAAAAACAAGGAGAGCGGCTGGGTCCAGGAAAAGGAAAGGAGCAGGAGGTATTCACACATGTGATAATTTACCTGGTCCTTATTTCTTACCTCAAAAAGGACTGTTGACCTATCTGTGTAAATGAGTTTATCAGATTTCAGTCTCCCTGATGAGAAGACCTGAGAATCGGAGGGAGATCAGAGAGTTAGTAAGAGCCAGAATTCCTAATCCCAGCTTGGTCCCTTGCTAGCTGGGTGACTTTGGCCAAATCAACTAACCTCTCTGTGCTTCTAGTGCCTTGCTTATAATCTAGAGATAATGATAGTACCTCAGAGGGCATTAGGATGAAATGAGTTGATCTATGTACTATGTCTAGAATGGTGGCTGGGACATAGTAAATTCTATGTAAGAGTTAAAGAAAAGCCAACAGATGTGGCCCCTGAAAGTGCGAAGAGCAGACTTGGGAGGCGATGCTGAAGATGCTGCCTTGGCTGACCTCCATCTGTCCCTCATAGCCTGTGCTGCCCAGGGCTTTGTCACTAATGCCGACTCATGTCCTCATCTCTGCAGTTCATGACGAAGAATCCCCACAAGCGCCTGGGCTGTGTGGCAGCGCAGAATGGCGAGGACGCCATCAAGCAGCACCCATTCTTCAAAGAGATTGACTGGGTGCTCCTGGAGCAGAAGAAGATCAAGCCACCCTTCAAACCGCGCATTGTAAGTTGGTCCCCATGCACTTTCAGCACCATGGGTCGGGCCCAGGTACTTGGGGGGCAGGCTGCATGCGCTCAGGAGGAACAGTCAGGGGACACGTATTACAGCAAAAATGACAAAGGCCAGAGGTGGCTGAGACTCTCCCTAAGACGTCATCTTTAGGCCCCAAGCGTTTACTTTTGAAAATATGTAACTGACTACAGCAGCACCCAAGATGATGATTGACGTGGGCCACAGAACACCTTTTGTCTTAATAGAGATTCAATTTATTTATTTTGATGAAAATGACAAATGATTCTAGTGTTCCATGCATGGCGGAGACGTAAGGTTTCTTTATGAAGAACTGAGTCTGTTTTCTAAAGGAGTCAGTGTAAAGGGAAACATTAACTAAATAATAGCCATGGTCATTCTGTGGAACTAGCACAGAGCGTGAAGCTGGGATTCACTGACTGGCAGCAGGAAGGATGGTCCTGGGGGGAACTTCTGGGAGGCCCACTGCCTCAAAGTGCACTTCTGTGACATACCCTCTCTCTTCTCTGCTGCACCCTCCCTTCTGCCTTCCAGATTCTCAGGCCTGCCATGATGCCAGTTGGAGGGGGCATATAGTACAGGACAGTTGACAGAGCGTTCGGTCTGGGCTTGACTCAGTATAAAGACCACGTCCTAGCAGGCCCTTCTGCCAGAATGGGGAGAGGGTCATGTTGTGCTCCTTGAAGTTACAGTGTGTGTATCTGAATTCCATTGTGTTGTAGTGCAGTGAAGTAGTCAATCATTCAGACTGAAAACTGAGGTGGCTGGCTGGCAGGCTTGCTGGAGGTGATGGGGGTGTGCAATGGAAGGGTTTATTAGGCAGGAGCCCCAGTGCTGTGGGGCTGTGGGACTGGGGTCCCAGGCAGGGAAGACTTGCCATCAGGCAGTCAGCCCTTGGTCACCCGGCATACTGTCAGATGAGCCACCCTCCCCCATCTCCAAGCGCAGAAAAGACCCTCCTGTGCTTTGTGAACCATCAGAGAGGAATTCCATTCTATTCCGGGAGATTTTCTGGGCAGCTGTTATTGACAATGTTGTGATTCTTAGATATGTTCCACGGTGGGGGTGGGGGTGGGGGATAGCGTCAGTGGGCGGGTGTGGCCCAGGCCTCAGCCAGACTGGAGCACATGGGGCTGAACATCCCTGGATGCTTGGGCCCGTCACCACTCCTCGTTTGCTTCCTCCTTTGGTTTCCATGTTTTTGTTGGATAGCACAAGCTTGGGGCAGGCCAGATTTAGGTTCACCTTCTTTCTGTGTAAATATCACTTCCTCTTTAGCCCATCTCCACCACAGCTCCAGGCCAAGCCAGGAGGGCGTAGGGCCCCAGCCCCCGGGGCGGCTGTCCCCTGCTGCCACAGGGCTTCCTGCATACATCAACCTGCCCAATGGCTGGGGGCTGGGGGCCTCTGTAAGTCACCTTTAAAGACAGGATTAACTGTGACCCTCACAAAATAGGGGAAGTAGGACTCCAGAGGCCTAACAGAGGAGGAGGAGGAGAAACTAAAGGCTCAGATGGAAGGGTGAATTTTAATTTCTATTTAATCTAAGTTAATCAACCCAAAGAAAAATGAGAACTAGTAAAGAATCCAGGCCCAACCAATAGAAGCGCAGAATGAGACTGAAGTTGTCTGCATCGTTGCAGGTCTACAAAATGACTTAAACTTGAGCCTAGATCTCAACAAAACCACATTAAACCAGGCTTACGGAGCACCAGGCCCCAGCTGTACCGGCAGAGACAGAGGAGCCAGCCCCCTCCTGCTTGGGAAGAGTGGGGAGGATCGTGAAGCCCCAGGGGGAACCATCAGCAAGGGGTATGAGGAGAGAGGGGTTCTGGGGTGTGGCAGAGGAAGCCAGGGGGCGTCTGTTGAGAGGCCACGGGGAGGGAAGGAAGTAGGGAAGAACCTTAATCATAAGAGGCACAAAGGAAGTTTTAGAGTGTGGATTCATGAAGAACCATCTCTGCCTGAGGTATAGCAGATTCTAGAACACTGCCAAAGCCCTTACCAAAGCCCTGGCAGTCACAGGAATTACTCTCTGGGGCTCCCAACTTTCAGTTTGAGACTTTGAGCTAATGAAAGTGCAGGCCCTCTGAGAGGCATCCCTCTTTGAGCAGCACGTGGCCGGAAGGGTATAAAGAACAGGGGTAGGTGAACAGGTGCAGGCCTGAGGGATCCCTCAACGGAGAGGTGAGAGGAAGAGAGGGAAGGGCGAACTAGGAGGGAGGCAGATATGTGACTTACTCCACTAATGTGCAGGCGTTGCCTTGCTTTGGACAGGCAGGGACCGCCTTAAAGCTCTCCCTGGCCAGAAGTGGAGGTGCTTCTGTGGGCAGGGGTGTGAGGAAGGCTGGGAACCAGCAGCAGGAAGTACATCCCTGGATCAGGGGTCAGGCAGGACTCCACCTCTGCCCGGATGTCTAGAAAACAAGGGACCTGTGCTTTCTGTCCTTGGGCCTCTTGAGAGCTCCCCCTTGGTACTAAAGAGCAAGACTCTGCTTTCTTTTGTCTGGAGGGCCAAGGGAGTGTTCAGAGTCCTTATCACTCCCTGAAAGGATGGCAAAGAAAGGATGGGGCTGTCCAGGAGCTCCCATCAATTTCAAAACTGCTTCGGTCAGACTTTCCTAAAGACTGATGAAATCATTGCCTTGAAGTCATCTTGTGCACATGTTCCCACTCTCCCTGCCTCCCCAGACCTTCAGAGTAACCTCAATGCTGTAGGTAGGGGGCGGTCAGGGGAGAGGGTATTGATTAGGTAGGTTTGAATTCAGTCAGAAGGAGAAAATTAGAACATCTGGAGAAAGGAAAGCTGAAACGGAAAGCTGACATTGTGAGAGGTGCTTCTGGTCACACCTGGAAGCTGAGTAATGTTGATCCTTAGAGAGTTCTTAGCTGCAGTTCATTAAAGACCGATTCAAGTTATTTAAATGTCTGACATTTGCGACCTTAGCACTAGAGATTTCTCTCAGGAGAAATACCAAAATTGGGGGGTGGGGAGGCAAGAATTGTCCACATCTAGTTAGCAGGTTGGAAAAGTGACCCAAGTCTGTCCCTAAGTTGAAAGTTCTTTTCTGAAAAACGTCCATGGCACCAGCCCGAGTCATTTGTGGGCTTGTGTAGAAAGAGCAGAAATGAGGCCGGGGATGGGGGTGGCTCAAGCCTGTAATCCCAGCACTTTGGGAGGCCAAGGTAGCTGGATCACCTGAGGTCAGGAGTTCGAGACCAGCCTGGCTAACATGGTGAAAATCCGTCTCTACTAAAAATATAAAAATTAGCTGGGCATAGTGGTGCATGCCTGTAATCCCAGCTACTTGGGAGGCTGAGGCAGAAGAATCGTTTGAACCCGGGAGGTGGAGGTTGCAGTGAGCTGAGATTGTGCCACTGCACTCCAGCCTAGGTAACAGAGCAAGACTCTGTCTCAAAAAAAAAAAAAAAATGAATTTTAAACAGGATTAATGCCCATGGCAGTAATGAACGTACTGTATTTCTCATCTCAGAAAGCCTCGAAAGACCAATAGGAAAATTCACTTGAGGTTTTCATATGCCATCGCACCCCTGTAACCAACTCAGGGTTAACTCCAGGGATGTGGGTGCCTGCCTAGCTCAGATACCAGTAGTGAGGACAGCTCTGTGCTCCATAAGCAGAGTCAGCCTTACCTCAAAACAGATGGCCACCCACAGAGGCCACCAAGAGACACAGGGAAGCTGAGGTACATCCCACAGAGGCCACCAAGAGTCACGGGGAGGCTGAGGCCTTTCTAGCAGAGGTGGGAAAGAAAGGGCTTTGACAGAGGGAGGAGGGAAAACTGGTTTAGAACCCACCATTGAGAAAAAGTCTCCAAGTCACTGGATCACAAGCAGCCAGGGGCAGTGTGCAGTTGTTGGTGCTGGGTCTTCGACTCCAAGTCAAAGGACCCTAAAGGATCATTTCCCTTCTCACAGTGTCTTGTCTTGGAGTCTAAGACCCAAGACCAAGTTCAAGCAAATATCGTCAGCCTTGCAATTTGATGGTGGCCTCCAGGAGACATTGGGCATGTGTTTAAACAAGCACTGAAAGCAGCTGTACAAGAGCCCTAATCCTGTAAAACTGAAGACCCCCAGGGTGACCTGGTCAAGTGTCTGCAGCCCCTGAGGGAGCTCCAGGTTTCCTCCTTCTTGAGTTACCTCCACTTGCTTCTAAGCCATGCCCTTCTGGCATCGTACCAGAATGCCACCAGTCTCCAGAAACCTGAATTACCCCACTCCTCAGCTGGCCGTACTGAATCTGGGTGACCTGGGGGGTGCCCTGCCTGTCTGATACAAGGAGGAACTGGTTTTGTCAGGTGGTTGATGCTGGAGGTGAGGCTGGGCGAGGTCATGTCACTTACAAAGAGCCAGGATGCAGTGGCATGTTTTCCCAGAGCTCCTGACCCTCTCCAGTCTCACTCCAGAGCCCCTTGGTGGAAGAAGTTGCCAGGCACAGCAAGGCTGTACTCTGCCCAGACTGGCTCGCTAGAGGCTGGGGCCCCTGGGTCACCACTGCAAAAGCTAAGGATGCAACAGCACATCAGCTTTCAGGTCTGACTTCCATTCCTGCACAGGAAGCCTCTCCCCTCTGCAGCTATCACCAAGGAGACTGTCCAGATTCGTAGCTGGAATTTGGCCTCTAGTCAGGTTCCATCACATACCTCAATTGGCTTCTATTCCCCCCAGGCTTTTGCCTTCTTGAGATGTCTGCTAAGCTGAGATTTCTGCTCCCCTGGCTCCTAAGCCTCCCTTGTCTAACCCCTGCCCTGACTCACCAGCTGTCACTAGTCCAACTGGGTTTCCTGACTTCTGGCCAACACCCCTTTGTACTAACCCCCACCCAGTGCAGTTTGCAGTGGCCTCTGCTTCAGCGTGGAGACTTTCCTGTCTTTCGTTCTCGCAGCTCTCTTACATATTCTCCCTCCTCCACTCTCCCTTTTGTACTCCTCTTGTTCACCCTCTGTCCACCCACCTAATGAACTGAGTTTGTGCAAGCGATGTGCCATCAACACCAAACCAAAGACTTTGCGCCATCATGTACTCAAATCAATTTTCCAGGGGCGGCTTGCTTCAGAGCAAGGGCACACAGTGGGGGGCTGTTTGGTGGCAGATACTCCAGCAGTGAGGGGCTGGGGAGACAGGAAAGCCAGCAAGGCTGGAGACAAACTTTTGATCCTGGAGAAAATCTCCAACCCTAGAATTCACTGGTCTATCCCATTGGGGATTTCATCCCAAGATGATGGCATCATCTAATTGCCAATAAAAGTAGCACATTCGCTTTTGTGTTACTGGAGGGCTTGCCTTCTCTGGGGACTGCAGGGGCAGAGCGATGTGTTTGGTGTGGTTGAAGGGCATCAGCTGACTTTGCAGATCGTGGGGGATGTTCTGCTCACGCCTGGCTTCCCCGCTGTGTGCCCATTCCTTCCCCTCAAAAGCGTTCAGCTCTGAGATGATGGCTCCCAGGGCTTCAGCACTGGAATGGGGGGAAGCCAGCATAGGAGGGAGAGATTTGCCTCCCCAGAAACCTAGCTGTCCTCAGTGAAAGCCGGAGGCAATAAGGGAAATGCTGGCCAAGTAAACTTCTCTTTGTGTACGTGTTCTCTCTTTTCAAGTTTGCTTCAGTGTGAATGTCCCTCTTTAAGGTAAGGCCTCCAGAGTGGGGAGTCTCTCCAGGTAGGTGAGCCCTCAGGCCCGGTGACATAGAGGCCCCTCTCAACCTCATGATCCGTTTCCATCCAGCCATCCGCGCTGCATGGCGGGACCCCTGAGGGAGGCCTCTCCTGCATGCTCCTGCATGACTGGGCTGTGCCGAGAGAAAACCTGGGAAGTGGGCTCGAGACCCGCACACCTCACCAACTTAGTGACCTGAGGAGGAGCCCTGTTGAACAGGCAGCCCCTTCCCCAAAGCCAGCCCACCTGCCTAGGGACCACCTGATAGCTTGGGTTGTGATCATGGAGGCCAGTTATGACACCATCCTCATCCTCTGTCCTGGCAGAGCTGGGACAGGAGCAAGGCTGGGTTCTGCAGCCCCTCATGAGGACATCCCCCTGGACCATGTCCACCACATCCTAGCAGCTTACCAGCCAAGAGACTACAAGATCCTTCCAAGAGCCAGAGCCCTGATCCAGCACTGGAGGGCATGGGGAAAGGCCAGAAACCTGTTTTTGATGGTTGCCCCAGCTGGTGGCATGGTACAGTGGACAGGATACTGGCTTTGACTTCTGAGAGACTTGGGTTGGAATAAAATTGCTCTCACAGGAAAGCCATGTGATGCTAAGAATTCACCTCACCCCTGGACCTCTGGCCTCCTTATCTGTAAAACTGGGATACTTGGAGAATTCTTCCCTCATAGACTCATAAACAGGAATAGCTAGGTACTGTGGTTCATACCTGTAATTCCAGCACTTTGGGAGGCCGAGGCAGGCAGATCACTTGCACTCAGGAGTTCAAGACCAGCCTAGGCAACATGGCAAAACCTTGTCTCTACAAAAAATGCAAAAAGTAGCCAGGCGTGGTGGCATGCACCCGTAGTCCCAGCTACTCAGGAGGCTGGGGTGGGAGGATCGCTTGGGCCCAGAAGGTTGAGGCTGTAGTGAGCCATGTTCATGCCACTGCACTCCAGCCTGGGTAACAAAATGAGATCCTGTCTCAAAAAAAATTATAAACGGGAATAGATAATAAGTCTAAGCTACTTTGTGCACTGTAGATTCTCAGTGAATTTTAGTTCCTCTCTCTCCATTCACCACCCCTACCCTGGCCTTTTAAAGCTCTCTTCCTCTCATCCTCAGACTCCAAGAATCAAGATTTAAGAATTGCAGGAGGCTGATGTGATGTTTGGAGGCCGGGCTTTGGAATCAGATGCAACCAGATTCTAATCTGGGCTGTGGGATCTTGGGAAAGTCACCACTTCTCTCTGAGCCTCAGTCTGCTGATCATAGAACGGGGATAAGATCTACCACCCACGGTTGCTGTGAGGAGTAAACAAACCTAGTTACAGGAAGTGAGTAGCACGGTGCCTGATACAGGTGGACACTTCATGGCGTTGTGCTGATAGTGAGGAGGACAACAGGAGACTGAGGCCGAGGGAGGCTGGACGGGATAACACTCCTGTCCCAAAGGTCCTGAGGGGCCGGGAGTTCAGATGAGGAGATGGCACTATCCAGCAAGGCACCAGCCATTACAGGGCAGAAAGCATCTGAAAACAGGGAAGGAGCCCAGTTCAGAATGCTGAAGCACCCGTGGGGGCGTCATTCCAGCAGCCACTGGCGTGAGCTGGGGACTGCTAAGAGGAGGGAGGTACTGCCAGAGGATGACTCACCCCAGGTGCCAGCATTCCCAGCTTTTTTTGCCTCTTGAGATAGCACCCCAAGTTCCCCCAAATATCAGCAACCCCCACCCCCCCGCTTTTACTCTGTGACCATGCTTACCACCTTGACGTTCCCTGCCTTCGTTCTCAGTAGAGTTTTGCTGAGCACAGCTGTGCGGCTGTCAGCTCCCAGCCCTGAAATGGTAGCAGTCACCAGTGAGACCGTGTTCCAGCACAGCAGGCTCCCAAATATTTCTAAGCCAAACAGCCTAGTGTAGCGTCTTTGACAAGTGATTTCACCGTTTTAGAATTCTGATTGCAGGGATTTTGCCATTTGAGAATTCTGATTGCAGGAACGTTCCCGTGGCCTGGGGTTGGGAAGGCCAAACGAAAACATCGTTTTCATCCCCTACCTCCACTCCAGGGAAGATTTTGAGGCCTGGGCTGGCCTGGGCTTGGTTGGGTGCTTCTGTAAGCTCCTAAGCTTTTCTTTATGGCTTAGTGGCTGTTGCTTTGGTATATACCTTCCTGGGTTCATCAAACTAGTGTTTATTGAACTTAGTCTCCTTCCTCCCCCACCAGCACTTGAAGTAACACACATATAACTCACCTAGGAGCATGGGAGGGCTTCCTAGGCCGTGCCTGATCAAAGCAGAGGAGAGGGGAGGAATCAGGGAAGGTTTCCTGGAGGAGCTGCAACCTGACAGAAGGCTGGGAAGGATTAGGAAGAAAGAACTGCCTGGGAAAAGGCATGAAGGAGAGAAAGAGAAAGGCAGGATTCAGATCAGTTATATTCAACAAGGATTTGTTGAACATGTACTTTGTGCCCTGTGAAGCCCTGAAGCCCTAGAGGGAGAAGCTTGACAAAGGCAAGGAAAGAATCTTCTGCCATCACCCTAACATCGCCACCTTCAAAAGCTTCGATGGCAGAAGACTTGGCAATGTGAAATTCTTAAGGGATAACTAACAGGCAGCAGGGTAATATCCCACACCTGACTCATAACAGGATGCTCCTTTGGGAGAGGAATTTGGAGCTTTACCTCTCAAGGTTAGAGGACAGAGAGAAGAGGGCCTCCCCAGCCAGGCTTGGAGCCCCGGCTTCTGTAAGTCCTGAGAGCCTGTGTCAGCCCACTCCCCGTCTTGGGTCTTGCAGAAGATCCTGTCCACATGGGGCCACATTGCTGGATAAGCAGTGCCCTCCTGCCTGTCTCTGCGGAGAATTCTAAAGGATGGTCTGGCGGCCAGGAGGGACAGGGTCAGAGCCTGATTGTGCATTGAAGTGAAGAGAGAGACAGCCTCAATCCTCCCTCACAGAGGGGCTCAGCCCTCCAGACAGCGTTTGTTCCCAGAAGGGTACAGGCACCAAGGGGTGCTTTGCAAGCTGACAGCGATCTCCTGCCCACATGGAGTGGAGGGCCTTCGATCTCCAGAGGCACATCTGTCATGGAGAAGATATGCTCTGGGGAATCCAGCATTGCACTTGGGGGATCAGTGCCCTCTCAACTTCCCATTGTTTGTGCTGGGGAGGGGATGGTAACAGAATTAGGTTCAGCCTAAACATTCCATTGTTATTCTGGAATTCTGGGATTTGACTAATACACATTAGGTTTGTGAAGGTTCATTAAGTTTCCACATCAACCTCAGTCTCCTCAATGTGAGAATGCCGGGCCACACAGTGGCAGTCTCCCGCCGTCCTTGTTCTTCTGGCCACTCCTTTCTGGACCTACTCTGCCTCAACAGCAGCTTTCTAGGAGTGCAGAGCTTAGATGTCAATGGAGTATTTCAGGTGTGTGAGCCCAGCTAGGTGGGGAAGGGGGTGGTGAATGGCTAGGCCAGAAAAATATGAAATTGATTTGCCTTGGGTAGGGAGCTGGAAAGATAAGCCTTCCAGAGCAGGGCTTATCAACTGAGATGACTTCGAAAATAAACCAGACCCTGACCTAGGGCTTCAGCCACACTCCTTCCTCCCCCACAGTGAAGCAGCTGACATCTCAGCTAGTGTTGGCAGTAAGAGATTTGCAGTCTTCCTGGGAGGCATGGTAGACTCGAACTATAGGTACCTGGGGTGTGGGTGTTCACCCAAATAATTTGAGAATATAGTCAGCCCAGAATGTGGCACTTCAGAATGAAGCACCCACCTTGTATCACAGGCAGCGAGCCAAGGGGAAGTGCTGGACAGAACTGGTCCTCACTGAGAAATTCACTGAATCTCTCTACCCCTTTCCTATAAAATGAGGGACTTAAGTAATCCCTAAGATTTCTTCCAGGCCCAGCCATGTGAGAGTAGGGATTCGCAGGGTTTTTTAATCAATTGTATTGCAATATAGTTGACATAGGATCAATGCACCCGTTTAAAGTCCACATTCTGAGGCATTTTAAAAATGTATTTACCAGAGCGACTACCAGCACAATGAATATGTAGAACATCTCCACCCTCCCAAGAAGTTTCCTGCCCTTAGCCCCAGGCAACCCTGGTCTGCTTTTTGTCACTGGAGATTCGATTCATCTTTTCTAGAGTTTCTTTTAAATGGAGCCACATAGCATGTATTTTTTATGTGTCTGCCTTCTTTCGCTCAGCATCATGTTTTTGAGATTCAGGACTTAGAATTTTAACTTCAGTATGGAAACTTACAAACATATAAAAGAAGAGAATCATGGAATGAATCCCCACGTGTTCATCACCCAACCTCAGCAATTAGCAATGCATGGCAATTAGCAATCAAGGGAGAGAGTTGTATCTGTTTTGTTCACAAATGCATTCCCAGCAATTAGAACAATTCCTGGCACATAGTGGGTATTCAATCTATATTTGTGGAATGAACCGATGAATTCCACAGATCTACAGTATTTTTTTCAGCTCTATCTCGAAATTCTCTTCTCACCTTCTATGGCTCAGTTCCAGTATATGCCTGGGAATTTGGGGTCATAAGATCCTGCGTTAGGAAACCCGAAATTATTGTTGAATGGTGAGAGAAGGTGGGTGACCTCATCTTGATTTGAGAGCCACATATTAGAATGTTTACAGTTTCCATTTCACAGGTAGGGCAATTATAAATCCTGGGCCAAGAGAACTGATCTCTATCTAGAACATTCTCCTAAATAAGCAGGGGAGAGATTGGTGAGTGGAGGAACCTGGCCTTTGCCAGGGCCAGATTGGAAAGTTTCGTCTTTGGATACCAAAAATATCCCTGGAATGGTAAACCCAACAGCTGTCAGCAATGACACAGCTTTGAAAAGTAGATGATAAATGGAAAACGGCCCCTGGTTAGAAGCAGAATGAGTCCAGGTTGCCACTGTTTTCTTACCCACTTCCAGCTGGAGACTCAGGCTCCTGATGCATCACCAGGCTGGGGTCCTGCCACTGCACATCCCGCTGCGGGGGGCCAGCTCACTACAGGGCCTGGCTCAGCAAGCTCAGGCCCCAGGCAAGCCAGGGCAGGCCAGGCACTGTCTTCTCCACGGGCTCTTTATTCCTGGATAGCCATACAGCATTTTCTATATCATGTGCTTTCCCAAGCACCTCGTGGGGTGCTCCTAATGTCTATGAAATAACCCCAAAAGACTCAGTGGGGATGGTGGCCCCCTGCACTGTGAGGGGTACACGGCAGAATGCGGTTGTTTGATGTTAACACAGCAACACTGCTATTGACAGAAACCATTGAACTGGCAGCTTGTGCTGGGCACAGTGCTACAGGCCTTTGTGCAGATGGCTGCATCGATGCCTCCCGGCAGTTGATCATGGAAGGGAGGACAGCACATGCCAGAGGCACAGCCTCGGGGTCAGAGCAAGCTGTATCCAAGTCCCGACCCCACCTCTTGACCAGCCTGTACCTTAGACAAGATGTCTAATGCCTCCAAGCCTGTTTCCCCATCTTTACAATGGAGATGTGATCACAGCACTCTCCTCCCTGTGGAGTGGGTGTGAGGTCACAAGAGCCGGTTATGGAAAGCACCAAAGCACTGGCAAAGCCTCCATCTGCAAGCTTTGTTACTTTTTTCCTCCTAAAGAAGCTAAGGCTGTCCCAGGCACTGAGCTGGTGCTAGAAATACAAGGCAGATGCCCACGTGGAGCTCCAGCCTAGCAGAAAAGACACTTTGGACTGAGTCATCATTTAGCCCCCAGTTATGAGGAGTGCCAGGAAAGAGAAGCCTGGCACAAGGGTCAGGGCATAGGAGGGGACTGGCCTCGCTTGGGGATCGCTCCTCCAGGAAGAGGGATTTTCTTTTCCACACAGCAGCACCAGACATGTCCCTTGAGTAGCCTCAGGAATGGCTTCAGAGCTTATGTGCAACATTTGAGAGGGAAACAAATCCTCCTCTATTCTAATTTCTGCTCTTGGAGGGCGGGTGGGCTCAACGGCGGAGAGTTGGGAGTCCTCTAGAGACTCTGCAGTGTCCATTCCATTAGCTGGGAGGCCTGCAAAGCCTGAGCTGTGCACTGCTAGTGACAGAAGCCCTAGGCTCTCCTTGCCCCCAGGCACTGCCAGCCTCTTGGGGGAGCCAGGACTCCTGGGGCACCTAGTGACATCTCCAGACCGCTTCTAAATCCCAGACTAGATGTCATCTGGGGCTGGTGTGCACTGAATGGATGAGGTGGACTCATTCATAATCAGGTGACCCCATGTAGCTAGAATTTATGCTTTATATTTTTCTTACCAAATTTCAGATCAATGTGTCACAGCCAAAGGAGAGCATAGGTGTGGGCTGGGGGGGCCTAGGAGGGTTTGAGGAGCAGGAATAAGTGCCTCCTTCACTAAGAAGAATGGAGACATGATGTGTTTGAAGCTAATGCTTTGAGGCTATTGGCTTCACCTGCACTTAGAAGACGCATCTGGAAAGAGGCTTAGGTACACAGTCTGCATCCGGGGGTGTGTTCTCAGCCATTTTTACATGAGACAACCTTCCCCACAGAGCACCAAAGAGTTACTGAGGCCAGAGGGGATGCCCTGTGCTGGGGACCTCTGTGGTCTGAAAGACTTAAGCAAAATGGGACATTTCAGGTCCCAAAAATACTTCACAGGGCTTTCTCCTCTGTGTGGATTCCTCAGAGACAGTTATTGTACCACTTAGAAAGTCAGGCTTTTTATAAAAGAAATGTTTAAATCACTGGTTCTTAACTTAGCAGTGGTATCACTGCCCCCTTGGAGAATCTGATACAGTAAACTCTCTCTCCAGGAAAACCCCAGTGTGTCCATAAACACCGTACACTGTTCTATGTTTTACCAGGCTCATGGAAACCCTGAAACCATACCTTGAGGCAACAGTCTGGAAATTGCAGCCATTGGGCCACATGCAGCTCACCACCTGCTTTTGTGCAGCCCTAGAATAAGAATGGTTTCAACCTTTTTTAAAATGGTTGAAGAATACTATTTCATGACACATGAACATTGTATGAAATTCAAACATCAGTGGCCGTCAAGTTTTATTGGAACACAGCCATGATCATTCATTTACATAGGTTCATGCTGCTTTTGGCCTACAATGGCAGAGTGGAATGGTTACGACAGGAACCGTACGGCTCACCACATCTAAAATATGTACTGCCTGGCCTTTGACAGAAAAAAAAATTGGCAACCCTTGCTCCAGGGGTGGAAACTCTGTTTAAGAAGCTTACTTTATATTCTTTACTTTTGCCTCAAATGATTGAAATGTGCAATTTAGACATAAGAAGCAGCATTGAAAGTTTTCTTGATACGTTTCTCACTTTACCAATAGCCGATGAGGAACATGTTCCCCAGTTTTGCAGAAGCAAGAGCCACAAAGGGGCTGTGTCCTAGACCCTCCCTTTCTTCTGTAGGTTTCTGAATTGGCACTGCCTTCCAAAGGAACCTTTGGGTAGTTGCCTGTTTTGTTTCAAAGTCTCATAATACATGTTAGAAGTTTGGTGGCAACGTCTTTATAACAGGGACACCTGCCTGCCTCTGTGATGGCAATCCCTGAAGGCTGTGTCAGCAGACCCCAGCTAATTCCCAGGCAAACTCTTCTGATCTGTTCGCTGGGTGTAGGGGAGGAGGTTTGCCATTAGCTAACACCTGAAGTAGAGTATTATTTTTTCCCAAAGTAACTCCTCAAATGGAATTTGTAAAAATATATATATATTTTTTATAGTTTAGCAAACTATGAGACTGGAGGAAGAGGGGAAATAGTTGAATTCCATCAAGCAGCGGACCTGATAAAGTTCAGCTGTGGTTGATTGTTCAGCACGCCTAGCGGTGTACTGACTGCCTCCAAAGAAGTGAAGCAGTTTTCCCCCAGAAGTTGTTTAGCGAGAAAACCAGCCAGATTGTGGGGAAGAGTCCTGCGAGGCCCGGCCTGAGGCTTGGGCGGCTCCTGCCTCTGGCTACAGGGTTCACCTAGCTGCCAGAACCCTCTCCATCGGGCTTGGAAATGGTGGACCAAGTGGCTTCCCTTTTTAACTGCCATTTGTGCCTCTGTGCTTAAAAAGCAAGTGGGTCTTCATTTTCTTCTCCCTTAAAAGGTAGAAGCAACAACCTTTTAAATAATGTAAGGGTCACAAACTGGACGATTATGAGACCCATTCAGCCAGGAGATAACTTTTTTTAATCGAATTAGTAGGCGATATTTAAAAAGTAAGAGATTTAAGTGAAAATGTAGATTGGGGCATTTTGTGGCAACTCCAAAGACTTGGGACTTCTGGGTCTGTGTCCCCAACAGGCGGCATTGGCTGACGAGCCATGCAGCCCTCAGCTTGCTGGGCTCCTCAGTTCCCGGTGTGACCCAGCTTCCCCATGCCATGGGACTTTGTGCACACACACAGCACACACAGACACCCATACAAAGGCACACACATGTCCCATGCATTATAGAGACAAGGAAAGACGATGCTTTTTCTTTTTTTTTGAGACAAGATCTGGCACTGTCACCCAGACTGCAGTGCAGCGATATGATCTTGGCTCACTTGCAGCCTCCACCTCCTGGATTCAAGCCAATCTCACACCTCAGCCTCCCAAGTAGCTGGGACTACAGGCACATGCCACCATATCTGGCTAATTTTTGTATTTTTTTTTTTTTTTGTAGAGACAGGGTCTCCCTATGTGGCCCAGGCTGGTCTCAAACTCCTGGGCTCAAGCTCTCCACCTGCCTCGTCCTCCAGGAGTGCTGATATTCCAGGCATGAACCACCACACCCAGCTGAGCTAGGATGTTACAGCTTGCAATTTTAGCCAGCAGTGCTAAAAGCAAAATCCATCTTCTTTCTTCCTTCCTTTTATCTTATTCCCGAAAGCTTAAAGATGGCCCACCAGTATATATAAAGTATTTATTATGAATGTACTGTCAGTGAAAAGGAGGAGAGAAAAAACAGCATAGGAAGGCAAAAAAGAATCAGGAATGTTCTTTTGGGTGGGTCACATATTTGGCTCTTTGCCTCCCGTGAAAACTGATTGGTTCTAGATTTCATGTGCGTGGGAGATAAAGGCACACGGGTGGCTCAGGTGAAACAATGATGATTCCGTGAACTAAGACCAAATAGAAAGTTCTCTCCAGGATCATCCCAAAGATAATTCTATTTGTTCTGGCCATACAGTTGTGATATATGGAGGAAGAAACAATGCAAAATAACGACTCAATGCCATCTACTGTTCTCGCCACTTGATCGTATTCTTTCATATAATCCTTGTAACAAATACATGGGGAGGACTACTAATGTCCCCATTTTATGAATGAGAAAATGGCGGCACAGAGATTGCATAATTTGCCCAAGGCCACGAAGGTTAGTACCTGGAGAAGCAGGCATGGAATTCAGGCAGTCTGGCTGCAGAGCGTGAAGGTAAGCCACCAAGCTACCTCTCACAGATGGGCATTCAGAGAAACCAGGCTGATTGAACGAGAGTTCTCAGATGTCCCGATTTTATAAAGACCAATATAAAATAGATAAAGAAGCCATGAAGCTAAGGACAGCCAGTGTATAGCATGAACTTGCTATGTATTAGAGGAGGCCAAATCTAGAATGGTCTTAGGCTCCTAAACAGGCCTTTGGACAACAAGGGAAAATAGCCTTTTGAAATTGTTAAAAGAAGAAAGAAAGAGATCCACGGCCTTTGCATGGAGGGGCTCCACCAGGCTGCCCATCAGAACCACTTATGGAGCTTTAAAAACTCACCGCCTAGAGATTCCAATGTGTCAGGCCTAGGACGATGCTCAGGTGTCTAAACAGCTGTGTTTGTTTTTAATGCACAGCCAGGATTGAGAACCACTGTGTTAAAAAATGGCAAAAAGCAGTCTTGTTATTTTGCCTCCAACTTTTCCCCAAAGAGAAATAGCTTCCAAGTACAAAGATGAGGGTGAAAACCACTAAGAGGAAACTGAAACCCAAGACAGGCAAATGACATTTAATAAAGCTCACCTGGGGAGCCTTACTATTCCATGCCCAGACCAGATCCCAAAGCAATTAAACAGAATCCCTAGAGTGGGACCAACATCTCAGTGGGTTGAAGCTCCCCCCGGTGACTCCAGTGTAGGCCCAGGTGAATTACATTCCAGGTTGCTGAAGAACCTGCTCTGCCTACTGTTTGGTAAATTGAAAATGATGGGATAGAGGAGTGATACCAAGTGACAAGAGAAAAGCAAACAGTCTCCCAAGTATTCAGAAACTGGGAAAATGTGGACTTAGGGCACTTTGAAATGGTTATGATGAAAGCAAGTTTCTAGATGTTCTTAATGAGACGATAGTTTGTGGACATGCAGGGGGCAGCAGTAACCACTTGGAGCAATTAACTTCATTTCCAGCAGAGAAATACCCAGGCATTTATATCTTTATTCCAGCAAAGCAACTGAGCAAAATGAAACAGTGACCATGGCTGGTTGCTTCTCAATGAATTTAACAACCGCACCCCAAAGAATGCTGGTGGAACTCGATGTCGACTTTGTGAGAGGGCTGTTTCAGGGGCCAGGTCAAAGAGCTCTGAGCCTGATCCTGTCCTAAATAATATTTGTATAAGTGTCCCCATAGAGAGATTGGAGGCATGCCAATCAAAGTCTGGGTTGACATAGAGCTGGAAGATAGAGTAGATAAGATGGATGATAGAATTAGAATAGCATTTGCATTGTATTTTAGACTTTACCTATAACCCTCAGAAAGCTAGGCGTGTTTGTTATCTCTACTTCCTAGGTAAACACACTGAAATTCAGAGGTACGTTGCAGAATCATGGTGCTCTTGACAGGCTAGAAATATGCTCCAAAATAAGAAATCAAGGTTAAGTGTAAAGGATGATGTTTGGATTTTAAAAACCAATTTCAGGCTGGGTATGGTGGCTCACCCCTGTGATCCCAGCAGTTTGGAAGGTCGAAGTGGGAGGACCGCTTGAACCCAGGAGTTCAAGACCAACCAGGGCAATACAGTGAGATTTCATCTCTCTACTTTATCTACTTTTTAAAGAAAAATTTTTATCAATTTCAGAAAAATAAGATTGGAGTTTGTATTAGTTGCCCAGGGCTACTGTAACAAAGTACCAAAACCTGGGGGTGGCTTAGAACAACAGAAATGACAAGAAGATAACAAGGTGTTATCTCACGGTTTGAGGCTAGAAATCTAAAACCAAGGTGTTGGCAGGGCCTTGCTCCCTCTGAAACCTGCAGAAGAATCTTCCCGTGCCTCTTTCAGCTTCTGGTAGCCGCAGACATTCATCGGCTCGTGCAGCACAGCTTCAGTCTTCACACACGTGTCCCTGTGTCTCTTCACACAGTCTCCCCTCTGTGCGTGTCTGTCTCCGTGTCCAATTTCCCGTCTTACAAGGACACCAGTTATACTGGATCAGGGCCCACCCTGATGACCTCATTCTCGTTTGATTACATCTGCAAAGAACTTATTCCAAATAAGATCACATTCTGTGGTGCTGGGGGTTAAGACTTCACATATCTTTTCTGGGAGACACAATTCAACTCGTAATAGGGTAAAGTTGGATTGATACAACTAAGATAGTGTCAATGTTTTCTCACAGCTACTTAGGAAATGATAAAACATTGATACTATCTCACACAACCTTAATGTAATTTAACGGTTCATGCCAAGTAGAAGGTAACACCACTGCACTTGGCACTGTTCAGACTGCAGAGGCAGGAACCAAGCAGTCACCTCTGGCTACCACCTTCTAAAGAGGAGATAGAGTTAAAAATAAAATGGCCGGCGCGGTGGCTCATGCCTGTAATCCCAGCACTTTAGGAGGCCGCAGTGGGCAGATCACCTGAGGTTGGGAGTTGGAGACCAGCCTGACCAACATGGAAAAACCCCGTCTCTACTAAAAATAGGATGTTTTGAACTGTTTACTAGAAAGAAAATCCAAAAGTATGAACATTTCTTGGTTAACAAAATTATAAAGAGGAAAAAGGGATGACGGATGATTATGTTTAGAGAAATTTTTAACTTGAGAGTTAAATCCTCATTTTTGCCAGGCAGGGCACTATGCAGTGATACCTTCCATATTTCATTTAACGTCACACATCAGCAGGCGTGTATAAACATATACACATATATTCTGTTCATTCAAATGCATGGCTATAAAGAATATGTGCATCTATGCGAGAATCTATCTCATGTTGAGGAAGCATTCTAATTATTTAAATTCTTTTGCTTTTGGAATATTTTAAAGAGACAAGTGGAGCTTAGATAAGAATATGGACATTTCAAAGCTAGGATGGACTTGGGGTTTGGCTGTTAGAGTGACAAAAATTATTTCCAGCCAGTGAACGTTAAGTGTCTACTGTGTGCCCTCCCTTGAGGGCTCCGATGGGGACTGTGACACACATATAATAGCAAAAGGGCTAAATGCATGATCCAGGCAGTGCCACAGGAACTGGGGGGAGAGCAGGGTGGAATGAGACTGGAGTTAGGGAAGTCATAAGAAGGAGCCTCATGTGGGACCTGGAAGGATGCTGGCATTTGGGAGACCAAATGCAGAGACGGCGTGTCTCACTTCAGGTCACACCCCATGAGGCAGAGGACCTCTGGCTTGGGGTTACTATGCTGCTTGTGCTGTTGCTGTCACACCAAGCAGAGATAAGGGGGAAGGCAGGGACCAGCAAGGCAGCCACATGAAAGTCAGCCCCATTCCCCAGCCTATAAGATCAGGGAGTTTCCACAGAGCTTTAAACCAAAGTCATCTGTTGACCTCCTGGGAATCAGATGAAGACAGAAGCAGACGCTGCTGACTCCTCGGAAAACTGGAGTTTGTGACTTCAGCACAGTGAGGGATGTGAGAGATTGTGCTGGTCAGACAGGAAGTAAGCCTTGACGCTGCCTGCCCACCTCTGTCCTGGGCTCCCAATACCACCAGGCCTTGGAGCGGCCTGAGCTCTAAGGCAGGCCCAGTCTCTGAGGGGGATCTGGAGTGACCTGAAACTTTACTTCCTTCAGTTCCACCTTGCTCCCCTGCTACAGACACCAAAAATGTGCCCATCCCCCAGAGTCCATCCCAGATTTCTCAAATTCAAGACCTTATTTCTGAAACGATGCCAGAGGAACTGGGAATGTTGTTTTCCCCTGACGCCAACTACAAGGGTCAGGGGCATCCCTACCACGTTCCTAAACATGTCTGTCTTGATGGAGTTTTCCCAAACCCTGGACAGACCTGTTTCTGTTTCTGTCTTGTGTCAGCAATTAGAGAACTCTAGCGCCCCAAGTCCCGGGAGAAGAAATGTCATTAATTGGGCGTAAGCCTACCTGTTTTGCAGGCCCCATTGGCTTAGTGGTAGTCGGGATGCCTGGCTCCAGGCCCTTCATGAATCAGACTGCAGCCATCTCCCCCGCTCCCGGCCTCCACTTCCCAAAATCAAAACACCCCCTGACAGGACAGCAACCCCTGGCCCTGAATCCAGATCACATTACTGGCTCTAGATAAAGTAGCAGCAAGAGAAGTGCATTTCTTATTTTTTCCAGCAGATATCTATGGAGTGTGCAGTATGTGCCAGGCATTGTGCTAGGCTGGGGATAGACTGGTGAGTTCAACCCAGTCTCTGCCTACAAGGTGCTCATAGATTAGTTGGAAAGAAGAGGGCTCCCCAGTGTGGTGAGTGCTAAGTTAGGAGAGATGGTGAGGGCACCCACAAGAAGCTTTGCTCAAGTCGCCTTGGCGGGACAAAGAGGGTTCCTGAAGGAAGGGCATGTACACGGAGGTGGGGAAATTGAGTGGATGAGGGGCAGGAGGCAGGTATGGGGGAGGGCGTTCCAGGTAGAAGGCTAGCTATGCAAGGCTGGAGGCAGGAGGAAGCCCCACAGTTGGGCAGTGCCAGGGAGATAAAGCTGGGGGCGGAGGCAAGGATAAGCTCCTGAAGGGCCTCAGAAGCAGGTGACTGAAAGAACTCAGGACTTTAGAACCCAAAAGCAGTAATATACAATGGAAGCATCTCAATTGCTGGAGGAAGCACTAGGATATGCAGACAGGCCCCCGCTGAGCCCTGGTTCAGGATTTGGAGGCACAGAGAGGAAGGTAAGACTCAGCCCCTACCTTTAGGAAACTCACTGATGGGCAGATCCCATGCAATGTGTTGGTTAACAACCAAGCTGTGCATGATGCATGCCCATGGCACACGGGTGCTACAATGCAAAGGCATGATGGGTGCTATCATTTATCGAGTGCCCTCTGTATGCCAGTTTCTGCAGAAGGAACCCAACATCGCATCTCACTCAGTCCTCAAGGCAACTCATAGTGTGCCTGTTACCACCCCCATGTGACAGATGAAAAGACCACGGCTTAAAGGGGTTAACTTCACAGCATCAATAACCAGGAAAGGATGTCACCAGCATGAGTTCAGCCAGTGATCTTTCTCCTGCTCTATGCAGCCTTCCCTAAGTGTGGGCCAAAGGTTGAAGGAAGGCTTCATGGATTAGGAGAGGACTGCAGAGTTAGAATCACTGTCATCTCTCAGGCTCTGCAGTGGGGGCCAGAAGCCTGACATGCAGGCATTAGGTTAGGCAGGGATAACTATGGACCAGGATAAACAATGTCTCTGAGAGCCTGCCCCTCAGAACCTTTAAGTCAAGTCCTGTGGCTGCTCTTTGAGGGAGGTAGCAGCTTTTCTAAGAATAAAATCAGTGAGCAAAGAATGTGCTCTGCCACTCTTTCCAAATTTGAGGATGCTGTGCTGCCTACATACCATTAATAGGGGATGGGTTTTCCTAGAGATGTTTGCTGTGGGAATCTCCCAAGCCTCTAAAGTTAACGGTTAGAGACTGCACATAATGGGGATAGTTATTTGAATTAGAAATGGGTAACTCACATGCATCTAAAACATCTCCAAGGAAAGTAGCGTAGGGGCCAAGTTGTATACGGAGATGCGTGAGCCAAATCTGTAAAGATCATAAAGAATGGCATATTCTCTCAAATGCCACAGATGATTCTGGGACCTCAGGAATCTCAGAGCTGAGCTAAATGGCTCTCCAAGCTAGCCCACCATGGAACTAAGGTCCTCGGGGAATGACACCACTAGCTGTATTGACTGAACCTGGTTCCCTGGTTCACAGCAGCATCCTGTATTTCAGGATCCTGTAATTCAGATGTCTCAATTATGAACTTCAGACATCCTGTAGAATCTAGCTTTACCACTATGCTCAGTTGACCTCAAGAAATGAAACCAGTTTCCATGATTAACAGACACTAATGACCAACAGGTGAAACACAATCAGGTCCATAGGGAGAGGCCGTGCCAGAGAGCTTACAGATTTTTTGAAGTTCTTCCTACACAGGTTCTTCTCACTAGCAGCCAGCTGGGAGGGAGCTGGGAAGGAGGTGTTCCTGCCCTGACAATGATTCTGAGACCTGGAGTATCCTGGTCACTATATAATACATTAGTTGAAAAGAGGGGGCCTCCTCAGTGTGGTGAGTGCCAAGTTAGGAGAGATGGTGAAGGCATCTCCTGCCTCCACGCCTTGCACAGCGAGCCCTCTGCCTGGATTATACCAGTCTACCATAGATCTGAGCATGGCCTGTCCTTAGTGACATTACAAACCGAGCATTCCTCTCGCCCTGTCCCTTGACTCTCTTTTTCTCCCTACTGCCACCTACTCCACTGTCCCCTTCAGCTCCAGCTCCCCCCAGCGTGGATGCCCCTGGCTTGCCTGCTGGGATGATACCCAATGCTTCCCCAATTGTCGCATCACCAGGCACAGAGGGTTCATAACCTGCAACCCTCCCCAGTCAGTTAATCCCTCCCCCTTCCATAGAGATCTTCAGAAGAGGTGGTGCCACACCCTTTGCCCAGGCGCCACCCTCCCACGTCAATGCGCCACCGTGGGGATGGTCTTTGTTGTTTCCCCTGAGTCCCTCTCAAGCAGGGCCCTCCTTTTCCTCTTGTTCTGTACACGCTGGAGAGGGAGAACAGATGGCTCTCCTGCCAGGGGCCAGTCCTGCTGGCAGAGGTGACCAAACCACTCAGCTTCCCATCTCAGGGGCAGCATGGACACCCTTCAGCTGCAGGTTCTGTTTCTGGGGATCCTTTGGGTTTTCTGTGTGTCCTCCTTTCCCTCTTCCAAGGTCTCTGAGACCTACTGACCTATGCAGCTCAAGCCTAGAGAGAAGACACCAGCAGGAATGGTGGTGCTGAAAGATGGTAAAAGTCAGTTTGTCCCTGCTCTGTGCTGTTTGTGATTCTGATTTCAATCTGGGGCCATTTGAAAACAGTCCCTTGTGCAGCTCACTCGGCCCATGTTACCCACTATCTTCCCAGACCCACAGGTGTCTCCCACCATGTTTGCCTACTGGCAGACCTTTCTCGATTTATTCTGGCCTAGCAGTGTTACCTAAATGTCTCCTGGTTGAACTTGACTCTTGTTATATCTTCCAGTTTCTCCCGTGTCCAGATTTCCAGACCTTACCCACTGTGGAAGGCGTCACACTGAAGCCCAGACATGAGTTCTGGCTCTGCTCTTACCCAGTCCAGTGACCCTGGGAAAGTCACCACACCTCTTTGAGCCACAGTTTCCTCATCTATAAGATCAGGATGTTACCTGCCTGTTCTGAGGATCGAATGAGCGAATAAATGCAAAGATTCTTTGTAAACTGTAAACTAGCATTCCCCAAACTGTGTTCTCCAGAAGCTGCTCTCAGGAGAGGTGTTCATCAACTATTTAGGAAAAAGAAGTTTTATGTCAAGCTTGAGGAAGGCTAGCCTAAACGAAGCAAACCAGATTTCCTCACTCTAGAATTTCTCAGAGACTTTAACTTGCCAGTGTGCATAGCGAATCTCCATGAGCAGGGTAGAAAACATAGCTTTGTGTCAAAACCTCCTTTTTTCATGGACTGCTTATTAACTTCTTTAGGTTACTGGTTTCCACAGAGCACAGTGTATATTAATATTATTTCTCCTACAAATAATAATGTGAATCTTTCCACAAGATTTATTCCATCATCCAGGTCACTGATCCTGGGTAATACCAGTTTATCAGTGTCTGAAAAAAGTATTTCTGGAGTCCCTGCCTTTAATCTTCTGGGTATCATGTTCTGTGCTGTGAGAGGGGACCCACTGTTGAAGGCCTTTGCCATTGGACTCCAGCCCTAACTCTCAACATCCCCACGCCAGACTCTGCCCCTGCAGCTTGGTGAACCCGTTGCCCTGCGTAGGCTTCTTTTGTCTTCGTGTTCCCTGCCTTTGTTCCATCCTTCTCCCTGCCAAGATGCCTCCCTCCCATTTCGACCAGTACAATTGTAACTCATTCTTCAAGTCTTAGCCCAATCCCTGACTTCTCCATGGAAGTTTTTCTAACGAATGCAATGTGTTCTATAGACGGGACTACTGGCCCCCGAATTCAACTCTAAGCCCCTAAAGGCAGAGAGCATTATTGATACTTCCTGATTTTCTCCAGAAACCAGGATTATTTTGTAGATTGATTGATTGCTGCCTTCCACCCCTCCCCGCCCCCGGCCCCGGAACCATAAGCCACACAGTTGTACCTTGGGAACTTGAACCCAGAGGTGTGGGTCCTTCAGAGCTGGGGAGTCAGTAGTGAGTTTACTTACTTCATTCAGTAGACACTTATTGCTGGGGAACTGCTAGGAACCCAAGGTTGAATAAGACAAGGTCTCTGCCTTTAAGAAGCTCTTGGTCTAGACGAAAGCATAAAAACGTCATGGCAAGTCAATGCACTGAGTGTAATAATTGAAAAAACACAGGAGCACAAAATTGGGTTTGTGGTGAGAGTGAGTGGAAATCAAGGCAGGCTTGTAGAGAGGATGTCACGTGGAGCAGACGTGGCCAGGTTATGGGGAAGAAGGACCTCTGGGAGGGGATTCAAGTCTGTTCCTTGGGTCACAGGGAGGGAAGTCGTAATGGAGCCAGGTTACAGCAGTTGCTGGAAGGGGGTGTGAGATGGGACGTTTGCATCGTACACACACACACACACACACACACACGTGCACACACACATCTGTGGGAATCCCACTTCCCTGCTTTTCCATCATACTCTCTCACCCCTTCTTCCTTCTCACCTTGACTCATTCTTCCTGTCCTCCTTTGTCACCTCCCGGTCCTGGGGCCATCCATCATTACCTCATCGGAACAGCCCTGTGTCTGCTGTCTGTTGGTAGCTAGAGGCCTGCTTTGGTGACAGGCTGGTCAGTGCAGCGCCCACTCCCCGTGGGGGGCCCTCAGGAGGGAGGGCAGCCTCGACTCAGCACTTTCTCTTTTCTTCCCACAGAAAACCAAAAGAGACGTTAATAATTTTGACCAAGACTTTACCCGGGAAGAGCCGGTACTCACCCTTGTGGACGAAGCGATTGTAAAGCAGATCAACCAGGAGGAATTCAAAGGCTTCTCCTACTTTGGTGAAGACCTGATGCCCTGAGAGGCCACTGCAGTTGGACTTTGCCAGTGCTGCAAGGAGGGGTGCAGAGAGGACTCCTGTGTTGCAGAGACTCAGCAGGTCTTGAACTCCTTCTCCTCCCCGGAGCCCCAGCCCCATGTCCACTGTCTATTTATTGCATTCCCTTGCCCCAGGCCACCTCCCCCTCCCACCTGGTGACAAGAAGGCTCTCTCGGTTCTTGTCTCACCAGTAATACAGACTCGTTGGGTCAGCAGTTAGCTGTATACACTGCCATGTTTGGACCGTTGGAAAGCCTGGTTCCACTCCTCAGGGGCTCCTGGCAGTGAAGCAACTTCAGTTCTTTTACTGCAAAGAAAAATAAAAAAAAAAGGAAGCAAACAAGAAGACTCCGGCTCTGCCATTGAACACAGATCCTGACCCCTCTTGCTTCTTTTCCCTCCTGCGCTCCAGCCTGCCGTCCCTGTCCTTCTGTCCTGGAGAAGAGACTGGTGCTTCTCCGCACGCATGACGGAGGGTGCCCTCGAGGCATGCCCTCTGAGGGAGGGAGACCAGAGATGCAGGATCGGCCAGCTGGGTTGGTTTGCTCTGGAATGGCTAACTTTTGCCTGCTTTGGTGTTGGCTTTTCAGCATGCCAAAGTCATGTAAGTTTGCGTCTTGTGGAAGAAATCCTCTCTGTGGAAAAAGAAATGGGGTTTTGAACTCTGTTAACATTTGAAAAATGTATTTTCAAATCCACTTTCTAATTGGCAAAAAGATATAAATTACAGTCTGAATACAGGTAGATATTAAAGGGCTAATACAAAATGAGAAACCGGTCGTCCAAGGTGGATGCTGTCAGTGCCTGAGTGACACATGGGGGGTGTATGAATGGAGAGAAAAGGCAGCAAGTAGCATTCCTCATCATTCAAGTTCTACCTGGACACAGAGGCCACCGTAGCGATGGCCAGGACCCTGGGGGTCCAACAAAGCTCAGCTCCCAAATTCTCTTTCCAGTTTCATCCTAAGTTCCTAGCATAAACACTATTTATTTTCTGCAGCAGTGTGTTATTTTTGCGCACTTATACAAAATGGTAGTACTACTGTGTTGTGGTTTTAAACATTAAACATGTAAAGTTATATATGAAATATCTGCTTTCAGAATAAGCAGAATGAGGCTAAACATGGGTTATACAAAGGGTATCTGGAGACTGAAGAGCAACTTGTTCGAAAACTGACAATGTCGCAAGATGTACTCAGTTTTGTTTCCGTGTGACATGCAATGGCAACTCATGTGGACACTATTTAAGGGATGTGACATTACCTCCTGTAGATACGCTAACAGTGTTACATTCTTTCATTTCCAAGGGTTCTCTGTGGCTTTGTGTATATGATTCCTGGAGGTCATTTGATTACCTAATTTACTGAACCGATTTAGCAGGGAATGGAATCCATTCCAACTGTTGCACGTGGATTTCTCAGCTGCCCCTAAATATATATACTTGTGAGTGGCAAAGTGGCACTAATGAAGCTTTTTGCCTTTTGTACATTTGAGATTTTTGTATATAGTGTTTGCTGCAAGGCCTGTGGAATTAATTCATTGAATATAGAGGTATCAACTGCTGCATGTTCAGGCATATTATAAAACTTTAGTCTATGACAGAATAATTATAATAATGTCCAGGTGCAATACTCTGTAAGTGTATTGGTTCAAGTTACCGAGAGATAGGTGTATTCCTTTATAAGGGATGGGTGGGGGGTGTGTTGGGGATTCTTCGTATTGTTTATTTCATTTTGTTTATTTTAAAAGATGTAAACATATATTAAGCTATATTAAATCTCACATACAGTTCTCCCGTGCTCTATTATACCCTGATAGAGATGGGGGAGAGAAAGGAACATGTTTGATGGTGGTTTCAAAGCTCAGACAGTAACTCTCTTGAGCCCATGGAGAGTCTGTGTCCATATTTGCATCTGGCTGGTCATAGCCTTTGTTACTAATGATGACATTCAGTTCTCTTTTGTTTTTATTTTTTAAAAACTCAGGTGTAATTATTATCTGTTCTTATGATAATTGCAAATATTAAATATTATATCAATCCATGTGTTTGGCATACCAGTGAATGATGAAGAACATTAGATTAATTTAATTTATCTTCGGTAACTTGACATTCTGGGGAGAGACTATCTTCTGGAGTTGAGTAGAAGCACAGAAACATCTTCACGGTGGCATCATCTCATTTTTTTAGGAAGTCATGACAATACTGCCCATCATATTCACGTGTAACTACTGTGCTCTTTCTTCTGCTTTCTTTACCATTATAAACTTTGGACAGCCAAGCAAGCTCTAACCACAATGCCAGATGGCCTTGTCCAAGGGCCTGGTGTTTGCATGGCAGCGGGGACTGGGCCTTTCCTATAGGGCGACTGGCAAGTTTGCTGGGAAGTCAAATAATACATTCCACCTGGCAGCTGTAGGCAGGCAGTCTGTCTGTCCCAGAAAGGGCCCTTTTCAGCACCCACGGCTGGGCTACCTGGGGTGCCTCTGGTTGGTGAAGTTTTCACACAGGCCGATTTCAATCTAGCGAAGGTCTATAGAAAAAGCCTTGTGTGTTCCTTCAGTAATCATTGTTCCATTTTCATTTTTACAAGAGTTTGAAAATAGACACACTGTTAACACTTCTGCCAGTTTTTTCTAATCTTTCCAGGCCCACCCCCTTTCTCTTTCTCGCTCTCTGTCTTAAAAAAAAAAAAAATGGAGTGCAAAAAAAAAAAAAAAGCCAAAAAATATATGAAGGATAGCTGTTCTCCCGTGTTCTCTCATTATGGACTTTGTGAAGTAGAAACATAATTTTTCTCCTCCAAAGGTGAGAAAACAATGCGTTCTTGCTTTAAAAAAAAAAAAAAGAAGGCTAAAAAATTACCTCTTTTTAAATTATGTGCAAAATAATTCTGGCTAACTATAAAATGTATTCAATTTTAGGAATTTTTTTGTATTGTGATGCTTTATTTGTACATTTTTTTCTTTCTGGATGTAATTTTAACCTCTTGCCATTCATTAGTGTTATTTCATTGTAAACATTATTGTGCCAAATGTACTGTATTCAAAAGGATGTGAATGTGTATTGTTTCAGAACCTAATAAATACAATGACGTTAAGTCTTATTTCTCAGTGCCAATAAGAATTTTTAATCTCCGTTATGAGTGGCAAAGCGGCACTAATGAAGCTTTTTGCCATGTATATATTAGAGATTCAAAAATTCCCAAACCTAAATCTGGTTTCAGCTTTCCTTTCTCCTTGGAAGATGCACAAAAGCTGCAAATGACCATATTTGCACATTCCCCCTGCCTCTGTGCTTCTGGGCTGTCAGAGGGAGTAAGGGGGACCTGTGCTGACTGGACATGGCTCTCAGCTGCCTTGCCTGTCTGCCTTGGGGTGCTGGGAGACAGGCAGGAAAGTGGGCAGCATCTGCATTTTTGTCTTTCCAGAGAAGCAAATGCTGGACCTCCTTGCAACCAGTGCCCATTTGGGCCTCCTCATGACTCAGCTTTGGGCCTGATGCTCGGAACTACAGGCCTTTGGGGTCCAGGGAGTCCTCGCAGGGTGAGAGTTCCTTGCAGGCTGGCCTGGAGCACAGACTGGCCAGCAGGGCTCCATGCTTAGCTCTTGCCCACCTCCCCCATGCAGCCTGTGTCTGCGCCCATCCTGCCAACTCCTGGGCTCTGCAGGCCCCTCCTGCTTCACTCTGGGGCTCCTTTTCTGCCCTTCCAAGCGTGTTGCCTTGGTACTGCGAGACTCCTCTTTTCGCCAATACAAACTTTTCAAGAGTGTTTGAAACTCAAAAGTACCCTCTTGAGTACACCAGAAATTTCCATTGGCCAGAACTCCCTGTTCTTTAAAAGTTACAGAAATGATTGCAGTTCTACTATTTGTTATCCTAAGGTAAGGGAATGGCCTACCTTGTCACCCTCTCGACTCACAAAAATCACTTCTTTATAAGCCCTCCAATGACTGGCGTATCTGCCTGAAAGGCCTCTTCTCTCAGCAACATCTCCTGCCCACCTGGAGATCTAAGCATGAATTTCCACACCCACTCCAAGAAGGATGTGTTTAGCACATAGTTTTCTCTCTGATTTCAGGCAGCTGTTTCTAGGTAAGTGGCCGCCCAAGGAGAAGCAACCTTCCCGCCAGCTTGTCTGTCTTATTATAAACCTAAAAATTAGGAGAAATATTAAACTCGCAGAGGCAGAGAGTAGAATGGTGGTTGCCAGGGTCTAGGATGGGGTGAGAATGGGGAGATGTTAGTCAGATTAGCACAGTTTCAGTTAGGATAAATACATTCTGAAGCTCAACTGTAGAACATGGTGACTATGGTTAATAGTAATGTATACCCAAAAGTTGCCAAGAGAGACGATATCATCTTGTTCTCACCACAAAAAATGAATGGGCTGGGGCCAGGCACAGTGGCTCACACCTGTAATCCCAGCACTTTGGGAGGCCAGAGCGAGAGGATCACTTAAGCCCAGGAATTCAAGACCAGCCTGGTCAACAAAGTGAGACATCATCTCTACCAAAAAACAACAACAACAACAACAATTAGCCAAGCATGGTGGTGCCTGCCTGTGGTCTAGCAACAGAGGAGGCCACGGCAGGAGGACTGCCTGAGCCCAGAGGTCGAGGCTGTGGTGAGCCATAATTGTGCCACTCCACTCCAGCCTGGGCAACAGAATGAGACCCTATCTCAAAATAATAATAATAAAAAGAAGAAAGAATGTGAGGTGCTGGATATATTAGGTTGGTGCAAAAGTCACTGTAGTTTTTGCCATTTTTAAAAGTAATGCTAACACTTTTACCTATGTTATACATCTGCACATCCTGTATATGTACCCTGGAACTTAAAAGAAAAATAAAAATTTAAAGAAATACTATATGCGAGTTTAACAAATAAATTTTAAAAAGTAATGGCAAAACTACAATTACTTTTGTCCCAACCTAATATCGATTAGCTTGATTTAATCATTTCACAATGTATACCTATATCAAAACATCACATATACTATAAATATACACAATTTTTGTCAATTATAACTTAAGCTGAAAAACATCACAAGAAACAAAAGGAGCTGTGGTAGGAAGGTCAGAAGGCATCTGCAAGCACTTAGTTGAATGAAATGTGACCAGCCTGCATTTCCCTTCATCTTGTGCTCTGGAAAAGAACAGCACCAAAGTCCTGGAGATGGGGCACTCGTCCTCTCAGGTCTCTGTGTGCCACAAAGCGCTAAGAAAGGTCAATTGCTGTCAGTGTATCTGGTCTGGAACCACTCTTTCCACTCCCAACCACATTCTAGACAGGCGCTGACAGACCTGCTCCAGGGGAAGCCCTGGCCAGGGTCCCTAGCAAGGTTCTGATGGCTGCAGAGCTGGCTGAGGACAGTATGTGTGGCTGTACCCTGAACTAAGAAACAGTCAGACTAACAGATTTCTTGCCAAGGAAATCTATGGGAGATTGTCCCTTCCTTATCTCCTTGTCCCTGAGTGCAGACCATCACTCGGGCTACCAGGAGCCTGAAGAGCTCCATGCAAGGCAATCTCAGAAGCACGAGGCGTGTGTTGTCCTAGCATTTGGAGTGACAGAGAGTGGGTGGAAAGAAGGCTTGAAAGCCGCATTATGAAGCCTGTTTTCTACTTTAAAGTACTTATCCCAGGCAAGGGCAGTACATATGTGATGTGTTCGTTTTAAGCCATACTTGAAGGATGATCCTCCAGCGCACCTGGGAGTTTTGTCATTAACGTAAGAGATGCTAGAAAACTATATTCTCAAAGAAAATGGTGGCTTGCTAATTAGCATAAAGAACGTTAGAAAGGTGACATTAGTGTTGTCTGAGATAAGTAGACCGGCAAAGATATTTCAAAATACATCTACACACTTTTAAACACAGGCTATAAAAACCTACAGAGACTTCAACTTTTCTAGAAATTGGAAAAATGCACATTTAAATCAAACTGCAATATCACTTTACCTCCACCCAATGGCTAACTCCAAAAAGCAGACATGAAATGTGGAACAACTGGAACTTTCAGTGTTTCTGATCTGAGTAGAAAACGGTACAAGTACTTTGAAAAACTTTGTCAGTGTCTCTGAAAGCCAAATTGTATACCTCTGCCCCAGGAGGAAAATCTATCCACTATGGAAAGGGAAAATGAATTGTGAAATATTCCCACCATGGAACACTTTATAACATGAGAATGGATGATTTAGAGCTACACCCAACGGCAGAAGACTCTCCTAACATAATGTTGAGGGAAAGAAGCTGGACCGAAGCGTACACACTGTAATTCTATTGATATGAAACACGTCTATGCTCTTGGAAATCAGGCCAGTGGTTAGCCTTATGGGAAAGAGAGGTCATGCCTAGGAGGGGGCACAAAAGGCTTCTGGGGGTGCTGGTTTTGTTTTCAGAACAAGGAGCCAGCAAACAGGTGGGTTCACTTTGTGACAATGCATTGAACTGTATCCTTAAGATCTAGTGACCTCTCTGGAGGTGTGTTATACTTAAAAATTACCCCGCGCAGTGGCTCACACCTGCAATCCCAGCACTTGTAAGAGGCCAACGTGGGTGGATAGCTTGCACCCAGGAGTTCAAGACCAGCTTGAGCAACATGGTAAAACCTCATCTTTATAACAAAATTAGCCAGTCATGGTGGGGGGGCGCCTGTAGTCCTAGCTACTTGGGAGACTGAGGTATGAGAATCACCTGAGCCCAGAGATTGAGGCCAGAGTGAGCCGTGGTGGCACCACTGCACTCCAGCCTGGGTAGTAAAGTGAGTCCCTGTCTCAAAAAAAGAAAAGAAAATACCTAAAATCTGGAAGGATCGTTGTCTATCACCCTTCGAGACGGCACCCGAGACTGAACCCATCAATGGCCTGTGTTTCCGGCTGTCTTGGAGGTGTCCTGGTTGTCTAACTCCCACAGACAGCCCGATGCTGTGGGGGAACAGGGTCGCATTTGCTGCAGGAAATCTTTCCTGGGGGGCACTATCAAAAACACCCAGAAGGACAGGGACCCGGGACCTGATGGAGCTTTCAGGATATCCACAAGCTTCTCTGTGCTCACTTGCTAATAATTGTCTGCACATGTCTTGGAGTGTGGCCTGAGAGCTTGTTATGGAGTAACCACCTCTCCCCTTCTTGCAGCTGTAGGAATCTACCAAAAAGAAAGCAGGGGTGTGCACCAAAAACTGGCGTAGAGAGCTCGCTCACCTTGGGCAGGTAACTGTACTTTTCTGAACCTGTTCAAGACCTGTTGTGAAACACCAGTGAGATCAAAAGTTCCAAGCCACGGCGCCTGGTTCTACTGCCATCGTTTCTCCTCCCGAGGCACTCTCACCCCCACTTCTTGATCAGAGTCCAGGCTACACAATGGGAAAGACTAGCTTGGTGCAGAGGGCAGCTTTTCTCTTGTTTTCTCTTGTCTTTCAGATGACCTACTCCTCAGCATTCCTGGGGACACCTGACACAACCCACCCCACCAATGAGGGACCCTCACTGCAGGCAGGAAAGAGCCTAAGTCTCCAAGGCAAGGTTCTGGCCCTTAGGGAACTGACAACCAGCGTGAAACAGAACAGGCCCCAGGCAGAAGAACAGCGGAAGGCAGGCAAGAGAGACAAAGCCCTGCAGGCGATACCAGAAAAGTCCGGAGAGCGGGGTAGGTTTGTCTTCTTGAGGCGGGCTTCCTGGATGAGGCAGTGCTGGGAGGCCATTGAAGTGGGAGGAAGATGTGGACAAAGGTCAGGGAAGTGCCATTCAGGTGGCCTCTCAGCTTTGCATGGCAAGGAATGGCTGGCAGCTTAGGGCGACTGGGTTCCAGGACAGTCCTGCAGCAGTCTTCAACTTCGTTTCTCAGCATGAGCGTGTCAAAGCCATGGGAATTGTTTATAAAGTAGTTTGACAGTTTTTGTAAGGGGGACAATCTTTGAGAGCCCAATGCGCCCCTTCAGTAAAGACTCTTGTCTCTGGGTATGATGGCAGAGTTCATGTTTCACTGGTTACTTTCCCCAGTTAGATCAGGTAAATGCAGCTGGAGGGTTGAGATCAGACCAGCCTCAGCTTTGGAACCCATACACAAGGTGAACAATTATACATGCCACTGCCTCTCAGGCCTTATGTACATTGGAGCAGGCAGCCACCCATTGGCTGCTTTGGGAGGCTCTGAAAAGGCTGACTTCCTGGGAAATCAGTTGCAGGATCCATTCATGCTTCCTTCTTTAGGTTATCAACAATTTGACATTCATTATGTTCTTTGTTCCAGACACTGTAGTAGTATGTCACATAAATGAGCCTATCTAAGCCTCACCACAATCACATGAAGTAGATATTCCAATTATCCCACATTTTATAGATGAGGAAACTGAGTCTCAGAAATTACAGCACTTATTTAACCCTTAAAACTTCATAAAGGTGTTATATTTGTATGTCAGTTCTGCAGTTAAGGAAACTGAACATTGCTCAGTTCACAGACGTAGTGACAGGCCAGATCTGGCTGAACCCTAGAGACCATACAGAAAGTACTTGCATGCAGGATAGATGACTCACAGAACTATTCATTCATTCATTCATTCATTCACTCACTTACTTATTCCACAAATTTTCATGGAGTTCCCGCTACAGGTAAGCCCTCTATCTAGACATCAGTGAACAAAGACAAAAATCCTTGCCCTTACACAAGGTAGGGTGTTGGCAGATAATAAGAAGCTGTAAACACAATCATTAAGTAAAGTACATAATGTGTTAGAAGGTCCAGGCTGCCCCTAACATTTAAGGAATAGGATAAATGGACCAAAGGACCAAATATTTTTAAAGTTATAAATCAGGGTATCGTTAAGTAAAAATACGTCCTAGCTTTGTCCCTTGACAAATACATTTTCAGAACAACCTGAAAGACCAGGTTTGAGTTTGGCATAGGGTTCCTTGGAGTCCTGGCTCCCAGGAACGCGGCTGCCTGGGGAAAGCTGGCCCTGCGTGTGGGCTCCTCCTTCTCTTCCCACTCCAAGCTGTGTCTCACACCAGTAAGACACCCCCAGTCATCATGTCCAGATTCCATCCACACCCCTTGGCCAGGGGTGCACGTGCTGGGGGTTGAGTTACCCTGGGAGGATGGGCCCAAGGACAAGGTCTGTGCAGACTCGGACAGCAAACTCTGGACCATGAGTTTGCTCATGGCAGGGAATTCCACATCCTAGGTACACAGAGGTAGTCCAGCAGCAGAGCTGCTGGCTGCAGCTGTTGGCTGCTTGGCCCTTGGAAAGGGAGAGCAGCTGGAGATGGGCGCCCTCTAAATTGCAGGGCCTGGGCAGGGCCCCTCCTGCCTGGATCTAGGACTGCCCTGAGAAGGCAGTATATGCTATGGAGAAAAGAAAGCAACACCGAAGAGATCACCACATGGGATGAAGTTGTTGTGATTTTCCCTAGGGCTGAACTATATTTGTAAGTAATTAAGAGAATGAATCAATGAATGAATAAACCAATGAACAGTCATTCAGAGCTCCCAGAAGCATCCTAGAAAGCAGACTGCTAGGATGGGGAATGGGAAACGGCCTGCCGAGATTCACTCAGCCTTCCTCTTCCTGCTGGGACCAGATCAAATAAATAGACCCTCCAAAGGACCCTTCTTTGGCATTTGATCCCATCTGGGTGGTGGTTTTTCCTGGAGCAGAACAGTGTTGTGATCATACAATTATTGGCCAATCTCAGCCCTGAGTTCCCAGCGCTCCTGCAGAGCATGGTTTTCTGACAGCGCTTCCCCCAGGAATACATTTGCCCAGGGCCAGCAGGCCTGGCTCTGCCTCCACACGAGATCTTTACGTGTGCACGCATCGAGAAATTTTCACATTATTTCCAGATTTCCCAAACCTGCCTCAATCCTACTTTATTGTCCTGAGAAAGAAAGGCGAGAGAGCGAGGAAAGACTCTGGAAAGAGAAGAAAGGCTGCACCGGCGGGCGGGGTCCAAGGCAGCCTCAGCCGTGTTGGGCTGTTCCCTGCTTAGGTGAGCATGGACCTCAAGAGGCCTCTGTCCGGGGTGGTTCGTCAAATCACTGAATTCACTCGGTGCCTCCAGCATTTCAGCTGTTCCAAGGAGGCACCGCTCCAAAGGGAAAGGTAAGGGCCGGTCTTAATGGACACTGTCCAACCAGAGGCAAGGGTGGTGACAAAAAAGAAAGCAGGCCATGGGCCAGACAGAATCCAAGCAGGGCTGGGCTGGCGGGCCCTCCTCACCCTCTCCCGCAGCCTTCCCGTTTAGGCCAGCTCCTCCACAGCTGGACCCACCATGGGGTTTGGAGCTGTGGGCCTCATCTGGCCAACACCTTCTTAAAAATCGTGGTCCGTGTTAATGACCTTTATAAATAGCCTTACTCCCTACCCCCTCCCTCCCAGCTGTGCAGGGGGCTGTTAATCTGCACTCCATGTGGATGTTGGAGGGTGGGGGTCCTGGGTGATCCCTGGCTGGGGCAGAGAAACTGACAGAGTCTAATGTGGTGGGGATAATGTAGGCCAAAGGCAAGGTGGGTGGGGCCAAGCAGAAAATTCTGGCCTCTCCCTGATCCTCTTTCCACTGACCACCGAAAGAGGCAATACAGGAGAGCCAGAGCTGGGCAAGTGAGGGGCTGGGGACCAGCATGTGCCTGCAGGGGTGTAGAGAAGGTCGGAGGGAGGGCTTGGAGAGGAGCAGCCGCAGCACTAGCCCAGAGCCTTCACTTTTTGCAGAAGTGGAGCTGATTGCCTTGTTTGGGAAACAGATGCACCTCTGGACCCCTCTCCCCTTGCACTCAGTTGGAAGGAAGGAGACTGCCTTCCAGTGGTGCCTGGAAGGGGGTTATTTGGACCTCGTTTTAGAAATGAAGGCTCTGACGTTCAAAGAGGCCAGGAATTTGTCCAAGCAACACACCCAGCCTCAGGGACAGATGAGCACTCAAGCCTGTAATTTGAATCTGGATCTGGGTGGCACCAAAGACCTGGCTCTTCCAGCATGCTTCTGGTCGTCATGCCAACACAAGTCCTGCACATTGTTTGCTTTTTCTCTCCAGAGAACTTTCACCTCTATATGAAATAGACAAAATTGTTTAAGGTATGATTAGGCTGGTGTTGCTCCCACTAAGGGCTCTGGATGTGATCGCAAAGGCACAGCCAGGCTGAGGTGTCCAGGGGTTCTTGCTCCCCTTTCCCACTCGTCTCCCTGGGCCAGCTCCCACCAGGGCCCGGAGAGCTTGTCCTTAAGTCCAACAAAGCCTGCGCCTCCAGACACCATGCCTACCATCAAAAAAAGAAACCATCCCAATGGACTGTTCTAAGCAGGAAGCTGAGTTTTCAGTTCACTGGAAAACAGGAAATGCCTCCAAGGGCATGAAGTCTTTTTAGTGCCTGCGCCCTTCATGCAGGGCTGTGTCCCAGGCCAGCTTCTGAGGATGGCCCCAGAAGCAAGGCTATGCCAACTCCAGCCCGAAGAGCACATTCCTTGGTGCCACACCTGAGCCCCCTCTACCCCTGGAGAGGGAGCTGACCCCTCTGTCCTCTGCTCAGGACACTGGACTAGGGCAAGAGGGCTCAGGATGTCAGGGATGCTACATGAAGCACCAGAGAGGTTGTTGATTAGCATTGCATGGAACAAACAGTGGCCATGGACTGACACCACCCCAGCCTAAGGCTGACCTCTTATTCCAGCCAGATTGACTTCTAAACACCCTCAGAGATAGGCTGAGCCTCAACAAAGACTGACTTTCTAGCCTCTTCCCAGGACTGACTCCCCAATCCTGGCTAGAGGCCGACCCTTCTAACCTTGACCTTATCAAAAACCAAACTTTAATCACAGGAACCTAACCCTGGCCACAGACCAAACCTAAAACCTCGCCAGCCTCCTCATTCGTTCTCAATCCCTGACTGAGCTGCTACTGAGCCCAGCACCACCGTCGTAGCCCCTGCAGCCTGGGGTGGGGGTGACGGGCCCCATCATCAGTGGGGGTGGGGGAGGTGGGCAGAAGTCTTGTTTGAGACCTGATCTTGTCTCTACCTTGCTGGGTGACCTTGGGTTGGTCACATCATCTCCTGGGCTGAGCTCTCCATTTGTTCTTCCACAGTGGGGTGACAGGCCTGGATGGTCTCCAAGACCCTATCCTCATGGCACATGCTAGTGGGGGAAAGCTGGAAGTGATCTAGAATATGAGGTGTCATGGTCAGGACTGGTGTTACTGTCAGAAATAGGAAGATTTAAGGATCAGGAACTTCCACTTTTGCATAGTAATCAATAGGGGTTAAGGGAATTCCTCTGCTTGAATGTTGTTTCTCTCATTTTACCATAGTCTCTGGAACCCTGACTGGATGCCATCGATTCTCCTTCCTGCCTCAGCTTTTCCATCTGTAAAAAGACTGTGACTTCAGCAGTTCAGGAATTTGGAAGGCTGGACAGATAGGCCTGTATGAACATGAACATCTGCTAACTCAGAAGACTTCAACAGCTGAAAAGCAAAGTCAGATTCTGGCTGTCTATGTTGCTATCCCAAAAGACAGAAGCGATAGCGTAATTTGCAATGATGGCCCTCCGAGGCCCAGAGCGCGAGCTGCAGGGTTGCAGTTTAATTCCCCAGAGAGCGCCAGGATGGGGTGGGCAGGGTGTGGGTTGGCCGAGAAGAGGACAGACACTAGCCATCATGTCCCCGATTAGCTGCACACTGCCTGAAATTCCACTGTCAGGGAGCAGCAGTGCAACATGCAGGCGCCGTCCTGCCCCAGGACTGGACACACCATCACGTGTCACTGCTCACCTGCCCAGGGCCCCGTCCTCCACTGGTCCTCTTCCCCCTCTAGCTGAGGGCAGGACAGTGAAAGAAAAGGCAGATACTGACTCGATAAAATCCATAACAGCAGTTGAAGAGGGATAGTTCTAGAGTAGCAGTTCTCAAAGTGAGGTCTGGGGTCTCCTGGGTGCCCCTATGACCCTGTCATGGGTATATATGTTGTCCAATGCTGTGGAAGAAATTACTCCAAAGCACAGCCACTTAAAACAACAAACATTTATCTCCAAGTATCTCACAAGCAGTCAGGAATCTGGGCAGGCCTAACAGATGCCTCAAGGTCCCTCACAGGCTGCCATCAAGGGGTCAGCTGAGACTGCAGTCTCATCTGAAGGATCTACTAGGGGAAGAAGTGCTTCCAAACGCATTGCCACGGTTGTTGGCAGGATTTAGTTTCTCACTGGATGTGGGCCAGAGGTCTCCTTCAGTTCCAAAAAGCCAGTCTTGTTGTAATGTAATCTTCAAAGTGGTATCTCATCGCTTTTGCCATAGGTATTCCTCAGAAGCAAATCACTAGGTCCAGCCCACACAGAAGGGGAGGGGTTTACACCATGATATGAATGCTGGGGGGCAGGATCACACAGAGTACCTGTGAGGTCCTCTCTCTTCCAACTGCATGTCTCTGTGATGCTGGATTTTCTTCATATACTTTGACCAAAGCATATCTTAAAGTATTTAATGCAAAAGCAGATATAAGAATCCAGCTGCCTTCTACTCAGCTATGCATTAGAGAGATTTATAAAAATATAAAACAGTGCCACTATGGTGATAGATGCAGCTCAATCAATACAAGCTCTTTAGAGGCTCTCATAATTTTTTAAAGTATAAAGGGGTCCTGAGGCAGGGCACGGTGGTTCACACGTGTAATCCCAGCACTTTGGGAGGCTGAGCTGGGCAGATCACTTGAGGTCAGGAGTTCCAGACCAACCTGGTCAATATGAACCCCCATGTCTACTAATAATACAAAAATTAGCCAGGCATGGTAGCACATGCCTGTAATCCTAACTACTACAGAGGCTGAGGCAGGAGAACTGCCTGAACCTGGGAGGTAGAGGTTGCAGTGAGCTGAGATGGTGCCACTGTACTCCAGCCTGGGTGACAGAGCAAGACTCCATCTCAAAAAACAAAGGGGCCCTGAGATCAAAAAGCTTCAGGACCACATGTCCAGAAAAATAGAGCTAAGATATTGCCCAAGGAGGGCCACCCTGGGTGAGCATGGGGACAAACCTGTAAGAAGCCTTCCAGCAGCCAGACATTGCCAGAGCCCACGGTCCTGGGAAAGTGGGGAGGGGCCAGCAAGGAAGAGGAAGGGCCTAGATTCCAGTTTTTGCTTTCTTTATACTTTTGCACACACAGTGTGTCTATGTTTGTCTTTTATACATTTGTGTGCATAGAGGTTCACTGTGCACACACATTTGGCATGAACACATGTACATGTACACACATGGATGTATCTGGGTACCTGTCATGGTTGTCATATGTGTGCATACATGTGTGTACATGTGCCTGTGTAAGCACAGTGTGTCTGGAGCCCTGAGAGTGAGCAGGGCCTGACTAGCAGATCCAGGGGCATCCTGTGAAAGGAAGGGACAGCAGAGGCTTGGGTGGCATGGGCCACTACCACCTCCACAGCTGTGCATCCCTGAAATCCCCCAGCCCTTGGCCCTCTGCTCTCAGCATGACTCTCAAATATTTTCATCTTCTCTGGGAACTTCCTGTCCAACTTCCTGTTGTTCTTGGACTTTTCTTTTTTAGTGTTTTTTTTTAAGGTTGTAATTCTTTAATCTGCCTTTTTATTTTGCCCAGAGAGGCACTGTGGTCCCCAGCCACCTCTGAGGAAGGGAGAAAAAAATCTTGCCAAAGCAGGCCAGGTCCTTGGCTGGAGTTAAAGGCTCCCAGGAATTGAGCACAGGGACTGAATTCCTTTTTCCATCAAGATAAATGAAATATTTTAAAAACCTCAATTTGTCTCGTAGAAGATATTCAAGTGCTTCTGCCTGCTGTGCACCAGAGTGAGGGGTAGTGGGAGAGAAAGAGACCTCAGGACAGGTTTCTCAGGGGGTTAGAAAGGGCTGCCCTGAGGTTTGCAGGGCACAGGGCACCATCAGTTCTGCTTCTCCAGTCTCCTTTTCTTCAGAAACTGCCAAAGAGAGACCAGCTAACAAGGAGTCCAGAAGCACCTGTGAGCCAGAGCCCAGCCTCAGCTCAGCCCAATCAAACCTCATCTCCCTGATCAGTCCTCTCCCCATAAAAGGTGGTTCCTCTGCAAAGTCTGGTGCTGTGCCCTTGCTGTCCTTCTAGGCCCTTCATTTGCCACCTAGCCTCTACTTCACCAGATTATCCTTTCTAGCTGTCATCAAATGGCCTCTGGGAAGCCTTCCCTGGCTCTCCCAGGCCAAGGAAAGTGCTTGGTCCATAATGTTCCCTTGCCAGGCCCTCCCCAGGGCTCCATTCCTGATCTCCCTCAGCACTGCTTCTACTGCCTGCCCCTGTAGCTGGCGTTGTGGTTGAGCCATCCTTGTCTTTGTATTCTGGACTCCCTGTGTGTCCCAGCAGACCCCAGATGCCTGCAGGCCTGCTGCAAGTCTACTTTTCCCAAGGTGAGCCTGGGTTCTGAATTCCATCCCCTTTCTTCCTCACTTCCCTCTTGCTGCTTTCAAAGGGCAGGTCCCCCACTTTACTCAGTTATTTTCCCCTGCTCAGGCTGGGACCTAGCACACTTAGTCCTGAATAAGTATTTGGTATTTGTAATTTGTGCTGCTTCATCTCCAGCAGTGCATTGCTTTGATAAACTCACCCTATTCAATGGTTAACAGCTGAAGTGTCTTTCCCTCATCACACCCTCCCTCCTTCCCAAGCTGAGAGGTGTTTGCATTTTAGCTAGAGACAAACCGTAATGAAAGAAACAAATAAATCTGCAACAGTGAGATTTTAGGGCACTCTGGAGAATCTTGGGGGTAGAGTGGAGGGGAGCTCCCCTGGGCCCTTAAACTGTCTGTTTCACCCTTGCTTAGGGCTGGGCCCTTCCCAGCTGCAAGATGCCAAAGATAGATCACTCCACTTCTCTGGGCCTGCCCAGAAGGCAAACCAGTCTCCTTTAGCAGGAACTTCCATAAATATGTTCAAGTGAAAATGCAACTCTTGGGCTCCAACCCTTAACTCCTGAAGTCGGAATTGGAGAGTGGAGGGTTTCAAAGGTGACCTCATGTGTAGCTGGGGCTGTAGCACTCTGTCCTCACAGTGTCCTCAATTTCTAGCTGAGTGACTGCCATGGTAAGTACCCCATAAATGTTTGAAGAACTGAATGAGAGACCCGGAAATAGTGCAAGTAGCCTGGGCTTAAGGGAGCTGCCATTTTCTATGGGATCCTGGGTGCATTCTGTGCATTGCTCAAGGAAAGACATTCTCCCTTGCTTTGCAGGGTTGTTGGAGGGGCCTAAGTGTGCCTCCTCAAAGGTCAGGACGAATGGTGGTGCCCAAGGAGGATGGTGGCCGAGAAACTGCTCAGCCCTGTCTTCTGGAACTAAGGTAAATCGACAGCAGCCTGGGGCTTTCCCTCCCCAGCCTTGGCCAGAGGTGCTCCTTGGGATCAGTGTTTATGCCACTGAGATTGTTCCTTGGGCCCAGTTCAAGCAAATAGCATTCCTAGAATCTGTTGTTTATTAGGAGGGATAAGAGGACGGGACACCACTTGCTGTGGTGTCCTCTAGACCTTATCTCTGCCCAGCAGCTTTAAACATAAACTTTGCCCTGTGGCTGCAGCCCTCTGAAGCAACCGCAGCTAAATGAGGTGCGTTTGGGCTTCGAGCCTGTTGATTCACGCTTACCTCCAGGGAGTTCTCCTTCCTGCCCTAAAGGCTTCCTCTAGAAACTTCCCTCAGGACCCAGGAGAGAACCTCTGCCAAACCAGCTCAACCTCCACCATCTAATTCCATTTGTATGGCTAAAGCTCACATCACCCCAGGCCTCAAAACTCACAAGACAAGGATTTAAGACAGTAGTTCAAAATGTTTCTCTTCTCCTAGCCCTGCCCAAGAGACTAATTCCCAGTTACTTCAGCCTTCACCGGAAGTCCAGAGTCCTCCAGGGTCTTACTGCTCTGACCCGTCTGGGCCTAGTTTTATCCAATCCCCTCCCTATTCCCTCCTGAAACCTTCCCGCTGGCCTCTGTTATGGACTGTAACTCTTAGCTCGCTGTTTCTCTCTCCTGACTTCATTCTTTGAGGCTTTAACATTCATGTGGCCACCCCACCTAATACCCTGATTTCCCAGTTCCCTGCTCATCTTGCCTCCAACTTTTCCTCTACCGTCACTCAGCCACTTCCCTGCCCCCATGGTTCCCCGCTCCTATTCAACCCCTGTGCCTCCAGCACCTCTGAAGCCCGACCACAGACCTGTCGTCTTCTCACCTCCACCTTCTAGCTTTCCAGGCAAAAGTGCACCAACCTTTATATCCCATCAGTGTGTTTGCAACTTCACAGACTTCCAGTGCATTGATCCTGTCACTTTTTCACTATCATCCTCCTCTTATCTTCAGTTCTCTTTGCACAGCTTAAATTCCATAATTACTAACTTTCAAACACCCTCAGCTTCCTTGAGATTTAGTGTTTCTTCTCTGGTAAAATCCTAAACTAGGTTAAACCCAACAATTTCACCATGCCTATCCGTAAGCAACTGCGCATTGGTTGAGAAAATCACAAACTTTTTAAATATTTTTTTTTTTTCCCCTTGGGACGGAGTTTCGCTCTTGTTACCCAGGCTGGAGTGCAATGGCGCGATCTCGGCTCACCGCAACCTCCGCCTCCTGGGTTCAGGCAATTCTCCTGCCTCAGCCTCCTGAGTAGCTGGGACTACAGGCACGCGCCACCATGCCCAGCTAATTTTTTTGTAGTTTTAGTAGAGATGGGGTTTCACCGTGCTGACCAGGATGGTCTCGATCTCTTGACCTCGTGATCCACCCGCCTCGGCCTCCCAAAGTGCTGGGATTACAGGCTTGAGCCACCGAGCCCGGCCTTAAATATTTTTTTTATTTTTGAGACAGAGTTTTACTCTGTGGCCCAGGCTGGAGTGCAATGATATAATCTCGGCTCGCTGCAACCTCTGCCTCCGGGTTCAAGCAATTCTCTTGCCTCAGCCTCCCGAGTAACTGGGATTACAGGCACGTACCCCCACGCCCAGCTAATTTTTGTATTTTTAGTAGAGATGGGGTTTCACTTTGTTGGTCAGTTTGATCTTGAACTCCTGACCTCATGATCTACCCGCCTTGGCCTCCCAAAGTGCTGGGATTACAGGCATGAGCCACTGCGTCAGGCCGAAAATCACAAACACTTACTCACAGGTTTCCTCTTCCATCATGATCAGCAAACACAGCAGACATTTAACTTTTTCTAACAATCCTTGAATGGTTCCCGAATAAGTTTGCTCTCCCACTCTAGAAGATGCTTAGTTAATACCTTCCTCTCTTAGCAACCCTCTGACAACTTCCCACCCATGTTCAGCTGATAACCTCGCCTCGTCCTTGATGGGAAATATTAAAACTTCCAAATCCACCCTGGTAGGACACCACCAGGACAATTTGAATAGAAACCATTATTGTCGACCTTCTTGAATTGCTCCTGGTTTTAGTGGGAAATCGCCCACACTTCAATATTAACTATAATGATTACTATAGGTCTTGGAAAGATGTCTGTTTTCGTGTTATCTTCTAATATCAGTTGGATATGAGGTCTGTTTTGTTTAACATGAGTGAGTGTTGAATTTTATTAAGTACATTTTCTATATTGATTGATATAATAACTACATGGTTACAGAAATCCAAAGACAATGGAGTGAGAAGTATTGTAAGTTACTGAGATTTGGAGTTATTTGTTGCATGACATGAGCAAAGCAAAACATAAGTAAGATATTTTATAAAATAAATTGGATTTTTTTCCTTTTATATTCTCTGAAATAATTTGTATATTTTTCTGTTCTCTGAAATTAAGCTTTCATGTAAAACCATCTGTACCTGGCGTCTTTTGGGAGGCCTTTGGTTACTAATTCAGCTGCTTTCAGTCATTGATTTATTTATTTTTTTAAATTAGATTTATGACTCAATCCTTCTCGTGTATATTGTTCTAGGGTATATTCATTTCATTCATTCAAATGGTTTCACATTGTTTTTATTTTTATATAAGTGAGGCATTCACAAGGTCCACAAATCAAAAAGTATAAAGAGCTTCTCACTATATAACTCTTTATATCTTTTGATTTGTAAGCCTTGTGTTATCAATGGAACTGTCACCAGTTCCATTTGATTTTATAATATTTTAAAAAATCTTATTAGATGTATCAAAGACTTGCTGCAGGCTGAGAACTTTTGGGGAGACAAGGGAAACCTAGAGAGGTAAGCCTATTGATTCCAAGCTGTGCTTGGCTCTGAGATAATTTACTGGGTACACAGCTGTGAAGCAGACCCTAACTCCTAGTTGGTTGACTTAATATAATAATTCGCTGTATTAATAATTATAAGCCAAAACCCATATGATAGTTTCAATAGATTCAGAAAAACCTTAGGTCGGGAGTTCAAGACCAGCCTGACCAACATGAAGAAATCCTGTCTCTACTAAAAATATATAATTAGCCAGGCTTGGTGGGGCATGCCTGTAATCCCAGCTACTTAAGAGGCTGAGGCAGGAGAATCGCTTGAACCTGGGAGGTGGAGGTTGCAGTGAGCTGAGATCATGCCATTGCACTGCAGCCTGGGCAACAAAGGTGAAACTCCATCTCAAAAAATAAAAATAAATAAAATAACCATTTGTGATAAAGATACTTTAAAAATGAGGCAGACAAGAGGCTCAGAGAGCACTGCAAAGATGCAGCTTTTTCTGAAGATCTTAGCGGGCAAGGCCATCATTCCGTCCCACTTCACCCAAAGCTCAGCTACGCTATGAAGAATATCCAAGTCAAAATTCAAAATGAGGAAGGAAAGCAACCCTTCTAACCAACAGCTTCTAATTTTTGCTAGCAAGCTGCTCAGGAATGACCCTACTCTCCACACTCAAAATATCTAGAGAGAGTTTATCTACCATGTACCAGGTGTTGTGTTTTGGGGGTGTTATCACTGGGTCTTCCTCTGCCAGTCTATCTGGAGATACCACTGCAACAATTATCTATTGAAAGTATGACACCTAGCTGAATACCTTGCTTCAACACAGAAAAAAAGTGCAGTTGTACCAACAAATTATGCCCAAAGAAAGTCAAATAAAGGCCTTCTCCCTATTTGCCTGATAAAGTTGACCTCATTTCTGAGCTTCATAAGTCTTGGGTCTCAATAAAGCTCCCCTTTGGTTGACAGTACTGATTAAACAACAACAAGAACTATAACCTGTTAGCAAATTAGGAAAAGAAGATAATTCCCTAAATTTGGCCGCACATCTTAATTTGGTAAGTAAAATGTCGAAAGCTTTCCCTTTGAAATTGTGAGGAAGATAGATACCTGCTGTCACTATGTAATAATTTCCTCTATTCAGCATTGTACCAGGATGTCCTAGCTTGTGCAACAAGGTAAAATAACTAACCAAACTAATTCCAACAAAAAAGAAACACTTGTAAAAGTAGGAAAACAAGAAACAAAACTCATTTTTAAAACAGATCATTGTCTGTGAAGTAAGCCCAAAAGAATCTTCATCTAAATAATTTGAATAAGAAAATATATTTTCAACCTATATTATTTTACAAAATATCTCTGTACACATTCAATGTGCAAAAACAAACTGTATTTCTATATATCAGCAATAAATAGATAGAAAATGAAATTTCTAAAAATACTATTTGTGATAACATCAAAAAACATGAACCACCTAGGAATAAACGTAGCAAGTTGCATACCATACCAAGAAAACTAAAGAATATTAAGAAATATTAAAGAATATTTCAAACAATAGAGAAACTTACTATGGTCATAGATTAGAAAATTTAATTTATACAATGTTGCTGTGGAAAAATCTGAGCCTACTTAGTTCTTTTCTCCCTTCTAAGTGATTTAATCTTTTCATGGCTGGCCAGAAAGACTTTGTTTCTCTTGGTTGTCTTGACATCTTGTGCAATAAGGTTTGGCTCTGTGTCCCCACCCAAATATTATGTCAAATTATAATCCCCACATATCAAGAGAGGGACCTGGTGGGAGGCAAATGGACCGTGGGGGTGGATGTCCCCCTTGCTGTTCTTGGGAGAGTGAGTGTACTCTCATGAGATCTGATGGTTTAAAAGCATGTGGCACTTCCTCCTTCACCCCAGCTCTCTCTCTCCTGCCACCAAGTAAAGAAGGTCCTTGTTTCCCCTTTGCTTTCCACCATGATTGTAAGTTTCCTGACATCTCCCAGTTATGCTTCCTATTAAGCCTGTGGAACTGTGAGTCAATTAAATCTCTTTTCTTCATAAACTACCAATCTTAAGTGGTTTTTTTATAGCAGTATGAAAATGGACTAACACACTATGTCTTCATATTGACCACTCTGTCAGTTTGCTATGGCATATGGTACGCCCTTTCACTATGTAGACCCAAGCTGCCATTTACTGCAAAGTTTCAGTATTTTCCTGAATTCTGCATTCTAGCTTAAGAGCATCTAAATATCAGTTCCACTCAATTTTTCTCTTTTTAATAAACAGTGACTCCAATTACATATAAGTTGCACTCCTTTGCCTGTCTTCTATTTATTTTCCATTGTTATCCTTTGAAAACCTTTATTTCTGTTTGACTGTGGTCATGGTTTTAAAAATTTCTGACAACCATGTAACTCACTTATTTTCTGCCATGCCTACTTTGTCTTATTCCCCTTTTAACTTCCTGTTTGTTTCCAGGATAGTTTTTCTCTCTTTCCTGAGTGCTACCAGCTCATGTTTTATCTTCTCTATTATTTTGCCATCAACTCTTGATTTCTTATCATCTCTTTCCTGAATTCTTACGTTTTTTTCTTTGTGGTCTTTTTTTTCACAGAAACTATTGCTTTGTTAAGCTTTAATTTTTAAATTATAGTTAAGTGTTTTTATAGGATTTTTCTCTCTCCCTTGGCAATGTTTTCCTGATTCGTGTTCTGCATCTAGTAAATGTTGCTGCCCTTTCTCAAATGATTTGTATTTTCCTGGCTCAGCTATTTCTAAGGGACGGTTTCATGGAGTTATTTTTGCTGATATTTTTCACAATCTGCTATCCTGAGGCTATATTACTATTCTCTGCATATTTCACTGGACTTTTTCTGTGCCTCATACCCTATCCACCCCTGCCCATGATTTCTGTCTCATTTCTGTCCTGTTCTTCTTGGATCTTGAAACATGTATTTAAAGATACACGATCATCACTGTGGGGTGAGATTCTTATCCTATCCCCACGAGTAAGTTTTTGACAGAATTCTCTGAGACCTGCTGCCACTGGGCTGTCTGGGTACTGTCAACAGTCTATGGTACACTCTTCCAGATGTTCAGAGTTTTGGGGTTTCAGAATATAGGTAAAAATTATGGATATTTATTTTTTTATGTCTACCTGCAACTGGTTTATTTTTGCCTATATGTGTTCTATGTTAAAAAAGTCATTTTTAATTTTGTTTCTTGAATATCATAAAATACTTATTTTTAAAATCATTTCAACTTTCGTTTTAGATTCAGAGGGTTCATGTGCAGGTTTGTTACATGGGTATATGGTATGTTGCTGAAGTTTTGGGTACGATTGATCCCATCACCCAGGTACTAAGCAAAGTACCCAAAAGTTAGTTTTTCAACTCTTGTCCCCCTTCCACTCTCCCACCTCTAGTAGTCCACAGTGTCTATTGTCAACTTTGTTTGTTAAGTACCCAGTATTTAGCTCCCACTTATAAGTGAGAACATGTGGTCTTTGGTTTTCTGTTTCTGTATTTTGTTATTATCATTATACTTTAAGTTCTGGGGTATATGTGCAGGTTTGTTACATAGGTATACACATGCCTAATGTAGATGATGGGGTGATTTGCGGTATCCATCACACCATTATCTACATTATGTATTTCTGTATTTCTCCTAATGATAGCTCTTCCCTATTTCCCTGCCCCTGCTATCCCTTCTCTAGTCCCCAACTCCCAACAGACCCCAGTGTGTGATGTGCCGCTCCCTGTGTCCATGTGTTCTCATTGTTCAACACCCACTTATGAGTGAAAACGTGGTGTTGCTTGTGTCAGTTTGCTGACAATGATGGTTTCCAGCTTTACTGATGTTTCTGTATTAATTCACTTTGGATAATGGCCTCCAGCTGCATCCTTGTTGCTGCAAAGAACATGATTTTGTTCTTTTTTATGGCTGTGTAATATTCCATGGTATATGAGATTTTATTTAACCAATCCACTATTGATGAGCATTTAGGCTGTTTCTATGTCTTTGCTATTGTGACTAATGCTGCAGTTAACAGACGAGTACATGTGTGTTTTTGGTACAACAATTTATCTTCTTTTGGATATTGACCCAATAATGCTATTCTTTGGTTGAATGGTAGCTCTGTTTTAAGTTCTTTGAGAAATTTCCAAACTGTTCTCTACAGTGGCTGAACTAATTGGCATTCTCACCAATTATGTATAAGCGTTTTCCTTTTTTACAGCCTCTTCAGCATCTGTTGTTTTTTGACTTTTTAATAATATCTGTTCCGACTGGTGTGAGATTATAGTTTTGATTTGCATTTCTCTGATAACTAGTAATGTTGAGCATTTTTTTTTATGTTTACTGGTCACTTGCATACTACTTCGAGAAGTATCTGTTCATGTCTTTTGCCCATTTAAAATGACGTTTTTTTCTTGTCGAATTGTTTACATGCCTTATAGATTCTGAATATTAGACATTTGTCAAATTCATAGTTTACAAATATTTTCTCCCATTCTGTAAGTTGTCTTCTTACTCTGTGGGGAGTTACTTTTGCTATTCAGAAGCTCATTACTTTAATTAGATTCCACTTATCAATGTCTGCTTTTATTGCAATTGCTTTTGAGGACTTAGTCATAAATTCTTTCCCAAGGCTGATGTCCAGAATGGCATTTCTTAGGTTTTCTTCTAGGATTCTTATAGTTTGCGGTCTTATGTTTAAATATTTAATACATTTTGAGTTAATTTCTGTATATGCTGAAATGTAGAAGTCCAGTTTCATTATTCTGCATTTGGCCATGGCCAGCCAGCTATCCCAGTACCATTTATTGAATAGGGAGTCCTTTCCTCATTCCTTATTTTTGTCAACTTTATTGAAGATCAGATGGCTGTAGGTGTGTGGCTTTATTTCTGAGTACTCTGTTCTGTTCCACTGGTCTATGTGTCTGTTTTTGTACCAGTAGTATGCTATTTTGATTACCGTAGCCTTATAGTATAGTTTGAAGTCAGGTAATGTGATGCCTCCAGCATCTTTTTGCTTGGAATTGCTTTGGTGATTTTGGTCCTTTTTTGGTTCCATATGAATTTTACAGTAGTTTTGTCTAGCTCTGTGAAAAATTACATTGGTAGCTTGATATGACAGTGTTGAATCTGTAGGTTGCTTTGGGCAGTATGGCCATTTTAACAATATTGATTTCTCTCATCCATGAGCATGGAATGTTTTTCCACTTGTTTGTGTAATCTTTGACTTCTTTCAGCAGTGTTTTATAGTTCTCCTTGTAGAGATCTTCCACCTCTTTAGTTACATGTATTCTTAAGGTTTTTTTTTATAGCTATTGTAAATGAGATTGGGTTCTTGATTTGGCTCTCAGCTTGAACATTATTGGTGTATAGAAATGCTACTTATTTTTGTACATTGATTTTGTTTCTGGAAACTTTATCAAAGTCATTTATCAGTTCCAGGAGCCTTTTGGCAAAGTTTCCAGAGTTTTCCATGTATGTACCATCGGTTAAAAGAGATAGCTTGACTTATTTTCCTATTTGGTTACCTTTCATTTCTTTCTCTTGCTTTATTGCTTTAGTAAGAGTGATCCGTACTATGTTGAATAGGAGTGGTAAGAGTAGACTTCCTTGTTTTGTTCCAGTTTTCAAGGGAAATACTTTGTTTTTGCCCATTCAGTATGATGTTGGCTGTGAGTTTGTCATAGACAGCTCCTATTATTTTGAGATATGTTCCTTTAATACCTAGTTTCTTGGGGATTTTTATTATAAAAGGATGTTGGATTTTATTAAAAACTTTTTACGTGTCTGTTGAGATGATCATATGGTTTTTGTTTTTAATTCTGCTTATGTGATGAATCACATTTATTGCTTTGCATATGTTGAACCAACCTTGCATCCCAGGAATAAAGCCTATTTGATCATGGTGAATTAACTTTTCAGTACACTGCTGGATTCGGTTTACCAGTACTAGAATACTTATTTTAAAGGGTTTATGTACTCAGAAAACAAAAATCAACAAGAAATATTTTGGAGGGAAAAGAAAACTTCACAAAAGCAAAAAGTACTATTCTTAATATCCTCAGGAGAGAAGACATTTTTCAATTTTAAAACAAACAAAAAAAAGGTATGTTATTTTTAAAGAGAGTAAGGGATATTTGAAGAACAGCAACAATAAGAATAAGGCTCTCAGAAATATTTTTTTAATGGTAGCAGGAAAAATGTCCCAAGAGAATGATTGGAAAATTCTTTAAATATTGCTTCTTTGCTTCTTTTCCCATTCTAACTCTCCCTTCTCCTTTTAGGACTCCAATAATATATATGTTGGAGATTTGTTACTGTGTCTCATATCTCCTTTACCCTCCTTTCTGATTCCCACCCCCCTCTTTTTTTCTCTTTCTGTGTTTCAATTTTCAGTTTACATTTTTTTTTTTTTTTTTTTTTTGAGATGGAGTTTCACTCTTGTAGTCCAGGCTGGAGTGGAAGTGCAATGGTATGATCTTGGCTCACCACAACCTCTGCCTCCCAGGTTCAAGTGATTCTCCTGCCTCAGTCTTCCGAGTAGCTGGGATTACAGGCATGCACCACCACGCCTGGCTAATTTTGTATTTTTAGTAAAGACGGGGTTTCTCCATGTTGGTCAGGCTGGTCTCAAACTCCCAACCTCAGGTGATCTGCCCACCTTGGCCTCCCAAAATGCTGGGATTACAGGTGTGAGCCACCATACTCGGCCTAGATATTTTTTCTTAATCTCTCCTTTAGTTCTCTAAATCTGTCTTCTCTGTGTCTAGTCTATTGTACAACTTGAGAATAAAAAATATTCCCATATTCTTAAGAATATACTCTAGCAATAACTAATCACCAAAAGTGGTTTTATATTCATTACTCATGCTAATTGACTGATTACAACATGTTTTAGTAACTATGCTTCTGAATGCCAGCAAATCAGCAACAACCTTCACTTGAGAATCTATGCTGCTATAGCTAATGATCTGCCATTTCCTGAATACGTTTACTTCAGAAACTCTGCCAGTCCTGATCTCCACCCTTCCTCAAACACTATACAAGAACAGCTTTAAGTTCTACTCAGAGATATGTGTCTTATAACAATAGCACAATACATTCAGCTTTTTATTATTATAAATGATGGCCTTTTCCTTTGATAACTCAATCCAATGAGTCCAATGAGTTATTTATTTGTTTGTTTATTTAGAGACAGAGTCTTATTCTGTCACTCTGTTGTCAAGGCTGGAGTGCAGTGGCACAATCTCGGCTCACTGTAACTTACACCTCTTAGGTACAAGCAATTCTCTGCCTCAGCCTCCTCAGTAGCTGTGTTCTTTATTTTGTTCCATTGGTCTAAATGTCTGTTATTATACTAGTACAATGCTGTTTTGGTTACTGTGATTCTGTAGTACAATTTGAAGTCAGGTAATGTGATTTCTTCAGTTTTGTTCTTTTTGCTTAGGATAGCTTTAGCTATTCTGAGTCTTTTGTGGTTTCATATAAATTTTAGGATATTTTTCTATTTCTGTGAAAAACGTCATTGGTATTTTGATAGGGATTTCATTGAATCTGTAGATTGCTTTGGGTAGTATGGACATTTAAACAATATTAAGTATTTCAATCTATGAACATGGAATATTTTTCCATTTGTTGGTGTCCTCTTCAATTTCGTTCATCAGTGTTTTGTAGTTTCCATTGTAGATTTCTTTTCTTTGGTTAATTCCCAGGTATTTAATTTTATGTATGGTTATTGTAAATAAGGTTACTTTTAAAATTTATTTTTCACATTGTTCACTATTAGCATATCAAATTGATTTTTGTATGTTAATTTTGTATCCTGCAACTTTACTGAATTTATCAGTTCTAATAGTTTTCCTGTAGAGTATTTAGGTTTTTCCAAATACAAGATTATGTCATCTGCAAACAAAGATAATTTGACTTCCTCCTTTCCAGTTTGGATGACCTATCTTTTTCTTGTCTGATTGCTCTAGCTAGGATTTCTAGTAGTACTATGTTGAATAATAGTGGTAACAGTAGGAATCTTTGTTGTGTTCCTGATCTTAGAGGAAAAGCTTTCAGTTTTTCCCCATTCGGTATAATACTAGCTGTGGGTCTGGTGTATATGCCTTTTATTATGTTGATGTATGTTCCTTCGATCCTCAGTTTTTGAGGGTTTTTGTGAAGCAATGTTGAATTTTATCAAATGCTTTTTCAGCATCAATCGAAATGATTATATGATTTCCATCTTCATTTTGTTGATATGATATATCACATTAATTATTTGCATATGTTGGGCTATCCTTGAATCTCAGGGATAAATCACACTTGGTCATACTGAAAGATTTTTCTAATGTATTGTTCAATTGAATTTGCTGGTATTTTGTTGAAGATTTTTCCTCCAATATTTATTAGAGATATTGTCCTGTAATTTTTTTTTTATGTGTCTTTGTCTGGTTTTGGTGTCAAGATAATACTGGCTTCATAGAATGAGTTTGAAAGTATTTGCTCCTTCTCTATTTTTTGAATAGTTTGAGTAGGATTGGTGTTAATTCTCTTTAAATATTTGGTGGAATTCAACAGGGAAGCAATCAGGTCCTGGGCTTTTCTTTAGTGGGAGACTTTTTATTATGGGTTCAATCTTGTTACTAGTTATTAGCCTGTTCAAGTTTTGGATTTCTTCCCAGTTCAATCTTGGTAGGTTGTATATATCTAGAAATTTGTCCATTTCTTCTAGATTTTCTGATTTATTGGCATATAATTGTTCATTTTAGCTACTAATGATCCTTTGAATTTCTGCAGTTTCAGTTGTAATGCCTCGTTTTTCATTTCTGATTTTATTTATTCGAATCTTCTCTCTTTTATTCTTTGTCTGGATAAGACTAACAGCTTTGTTTACCTTCTCAAAAAAATGAACTTTTTGTTTCATTGATCTTTTGAATCATTTCTTTCATTTCAATTTCATTTATTTCTGCTCTGTTCTTCAGTATTTCTTCTACTAATTTATATTTGGTTTGCTCTTGCTCTTCTAGTTCTTTAGGAGGCATCATTATATTGTACATTTGAAGTTTTTTCTCCCTTATAGGTACTTTTTTCCTCTCTCTTATAGGCACTTGCTGTGTTCCCGATCTTAGAGGAAAAGCTTTCAGTTTTTCCCCATTGGGTATAATACTAGCTGTGGGTCTGGTGTATATGGCTTTTATTATGTGTGTTTCTTGTAGGCAACAGATCAGTGGGTCTGTTCCCTCTTAGCAGTGCTTTTGCTGTATCCCATGGATTTTGGTATACTGTTTCCATTATCATTTGTTTCAATAATGTTTTTCAATTTCCTTCTTAATTCCTTTACTGACCCACTCAGGAACATATTGTTTAATTTCCATGTATTAGAATAGTTTCTAAAATTCCTCCTGTTTTTAATTTCTAGTTTTATTCCATTGTGGTCAGAGAAGATGCTTGATGTTATTTCAATATTTTTAATGTTTTAAGAATTGTTTTGTGACCTAGCATATGGGCCATCCTTGAGAATGATCCATGTGCTGAGTAAAAGAATGTGCATTCTGTACCTCTTGGGTGAAATGTTCTATAAATATCTTTTTGATCCATTTGACCTATAGTGCATATTAAGTCTGATGTTTCTTTGTTAATTTTCTGTCTGGAACATCTGTTCAATGCTGAAAGTGGGGTGTTACTGTCTCCAACTATTACTGAATTGGGGCCTATCTCTCTCTTAATAATATTTATCTCTATCTCTAATAATATTTCCCTTATATATCTCTGTGCTCCAGTGCTGGGTGCACATATATTTAAAATTGTTACATCCTCTTGCTAAATTGAGCCCTTTATTATTTTATAGTGACCTTCTTTGTTTCTTCTTATAGTTTTTGTCTTGAAATCTATTTTTTCTGATGTAAGTATGGCAACTCCTGCTCTTTTTTGGTTTTCATTGGCATAGAATATTTTTTCCATCTCTATTTTCAGTCTGTATGTGTCTATAGATGAAGTGTGTTTCTTGTAGGCAATAGATCAATGGGTCTTAGTTTTTCATCCATTCAGCCAGTCTAGCTCTTTTAACTGGAGAGTTTAGTCCATTGACATTCAAGATTGTTATTAATAAGTAGGACTTCCTCCTGCCATTTTGTTATTTGTTTTGTTTTATGATTTTTTTTTTCTTATCCTTCTTTCTTTTCTTCCTGTCTTCCTCTAGGGAAGATGATTTTCTCTGGTAATATAATTTAGTTTATTGCTTTTGTGTGTGTGTGTGTGTTCATCCATTGTATGATTTTTGGTTTGGTTACCATGAGACTTGCAAATATTATCTTATAACTCATTATTTTAACGTGATAACAACTTAACACTCTTTGCATAAATGAACAAGCAAGCAAATAGAAAAATAATAAAAACTCTCCTTAACTTTGTCTCTCTGCTTTTTAACTTTTTGTTGTTTTTATTTATATTTATCGTACTATTTCTTGAAAAGTTGTTGTAATTATTTTTGATTGGTTCATCATTTAGTCTTTCTACTTAAGATAAGAGTAGTTTACGTACCACAATTACGATGTGATAATATTCTGCGTTTTTCTGTGCACTTACCAGTGAGTTTTGTACCTCCAGGTGATTATTTGTTTATTCATGTCCTTTTCTTTCTGACTAAAGCATTTCTTAATAGGACAGGCCTGGCATTGATGAAATCCCTTAGCTTTTATTTGTCTGGGAAAGTCTTTATTTCTCCTTTGTGTTTAAAGGATATTTTTATGGGATATACTAGTCTGGGGTAAAGGGTTTTTCTTTTTCCCTTCAACACTTTAAATATGTTATACCACTCTCCCCAGGCCTGTAAGGATTCCACTGAAAAGTCTGCTGTCCCACATATTGGGGCTCCATAGTATGTTATTGGTTTCTTTTCTCTTGCTGCTTTTAGGATCCTTCTTTTATCCTTGATCTTTGAGAGATTATTAAATGCCTTGAGGTAGTCTTCTCTGGGTTAAATCTGCTTTGTGTTCTATAACCTTCTTATACTTGGATATTGATATCTTTCTCTAGGTTTGGGACATTCTCTGTTACTATCCTTTTGAATAAACTTTCTACCCCATCTCTTCCTCTACCTCCTCTTTAAGGCCAGTAATTTTTAGATTTGTCCCTTTAAGGCTATTTTCTAGATCTTATAGGCATGCTTTTTTAAATTCTTTTTTCTTTTGTCTCCTCTGACTTTATGTTTTCAAATAGCCTGTCTTCAAGCTTACTAACTCTTTCTTCTGTCTGATCAGCTCTGCTGTTAAAGAGCTCCGCATTCTTCAGTATGACAGTTTCATTTTTCAGCTCTAAAACTTCTACTTGCTTAGTTGTAATTATTTCAATCTCTTTGTTAACTCTATTTCATAGAATTCTGAATTTCTTCCGTATTATCTTGAATTTCATTGAGTTTCTTCAACACAGCTATTTTGAATTCTCTGTCTGAAACATCACATTTATCTTTGTTTCTCCAGGACTGGTGCCTTAGTTTGTTTGGTGAGGTCATGTTTTCACGGATTGAGCTGATCCTAATAGATGTCTTTGCTGTCTGGACATTGAAAGTTAGGTATTTATTGTAATTTTCACTGTCTGGGCTTATTTGTAGCCATCATTCTTGGGAAGGCTTTCCAGGTATTTGAAAAGGTTTAGGTGTTGTGATCTAAGCTGTATCTGCTTTAGGGAACACCCCAAGCCCTATTTAACACTATGGTTCCTACAGACTGACTCAAAGAGGTACCACCTTGATGGTCTTGGGCCAGATCTGAGAGAAATCCTACGGATTACCAGACAGAGACTCTTGTTCTCTTCTCTCTTCTCTCAAACATACAGAGTCTCTCTGTTCTGAGCCACCTAATGCTGACAGTGGAGTGACACGAGCACCCCTGTGACCACCACTGCTATGACTGTGCTGTGTCAGACCTGAAGCTAGCACAGCACTGTGCCTCACTCAAGGCCTGCTGTAACCACTCCCCGGCTACTGCCTACATTGAGTGAATACTCAAGGCCCTGGAGCTCTACAATTAGCAGGTGGCTAAGCCAGCCAGCATCCTTCATTTCAGGGCAGTGAGGTCCCCAAGGGCCTGGGTGTGTCCAGAAGTGCTGTCCAGAAGTCAAGGACTAGAGTCAGAAACTTTAGAAGTCTATTTGATGTTCTATTGTATTGTGGCACTCAAACCACAAGGCACAGTCCTTCCCACTCTTCCCTCCCCTTTCCCAAGGCAGAGAAGCCTCATCCTGTAGCCACTGACACTCCAGGCTATGAGGAGTACTGCCAGACTATCATTGATGTTCCCTTAAGGCCCAAGGTCTCTTAAGTCAGCTTTTTGTGAATGCTACCTAGCCCAGGACTCACCCTTTAGGGCAGCGGACTCCCCTCTGGCCCAGGTCATGTCTAGAAATGCCATCCAAGAGTCACGTCTTAGAATCAGGGATCTCAAGAGCCCACTTAGTACTCTTACCCCCTTTGGCTCTGGGGTACCTAAGATGCAAGACAAAGTCTCCTTTACTTTTCCCTCCACTTTTCTCAAGCAGGAGTTTTGACCCATAACCACCACAACTGGTAATGTGCTGAGTCTTACCTGAAGCCGGCAAGTCTGAGGCTCACCAATGCCATCAATGTAGTACCTGGTTATTTAAGGCCCAAGGGCTCTTCAGTTAGCAGGTGATTAAGGCTGCCAGGACTGAGTTCTTTCCTTCAAGGCATTAGGTTCCTTTCTGGCTCACAGTGTGTCTAGAAATGTCATCTGGGAGCTAGAGCCTGGAACAGGAGCCTCATGACTCTGCGCTCTATCCTGCTCTATCCTCTGGCTGAGCTAGTATCCTAGATGCAAGACAAAATCCTTTCCACTCTTCCCTCTCCTTTCCGCAAACAGAAGGAAGGGGTCTCTTTTGGAGCACTGAGCTGTGCAGCCTGGGGTTAGGGGAGAGGTGATGCCAGCCCTCCCTTAGCTGCCCCAGCTAGTGTCTCAGTATGTCGTGTGTCCCTTCAGTCCACTGTCTTTGGGCCTAGTTCAGCACTAGGACTCATCTAAAAGTTGTAATCCTTATGGCCTAGACTGCCTTTCAAGTTTACCTGGAGACATAGAGTGCTGTAGCCCTCAGTGGTGAGATTTGCAGGCACTCAAGTTCTTACTGTTGAGATTGGTGATTTCCTTCTGGCTAGGGCTGGTTTAAATGCTACCTCATGGGCAGGCATCATCTGAGTTTGGTCTGGGTTTCCTTTCTGCTCTAACAGGACAGCACTTAGTCCAGTGCATCACAATTGCTATGATTTCCTTCCCCCAGTGCCCAGAAACACTCTCTGCACCATGCCACTTCTGCTGCCAGGGGAGGGGTGGTTTCTGCAATTCAGGACTATTTTTTTCTATTTCTTCAGTGCCTCTTTCAGTGATATGAAGTTAAAACCAGTAACTGTGAGTGCTTACCTGACTTTGGGTTCTTAGGAAGGTGGGTTTTTTCTATGTAGATAGTTGTCAGCTTATTGTCCTTGCTAGGGGTATGATCAATGGAGCTTTCTATTCTACCATCTTGCTCCCCCAGCTCTACCATCCTGCTTCCCCATCTAATTCTCTATTGAAATATTCATCCATTTATCCATTGTCCCTATTTATTTTTTCGTCTACTAATTGTGGTTATTTAGAAATCCTTGTCTGCTAACTCAATGACTGTATCTTTTCTGCATCTACTTATATTGGCCCTTCTATCTCTTTATCAATGTTTCCCATCTCCACCCCCCAATTTTTTTTTTTTTTTGCTTGATTACAAAGTTTTTAATGCAAACTGGGTATGTGGATGACACATTTTAGAATCTCAGGATTATGTTATCTTTATCTAAAGCAGAGATCAACAAACTATAGGTGAAACTGCTACTTGCTTTTAAAATAAACATATTGGAATGCAGCCATGTCCATTTGTTTGCATAGTGTCTATGACTGGTTTCATATTACAATGGCAGAGTTGAATAGCTGTAATAGAAACTTCAAAATCCAAAACATTTACTGTCTGATTTTTCATATAAATATTTGTCAACCTCTGGTCAAAAGAGTATTGAGTTTTATTTGAGAAAATAGTTATTAATATATTATGGTGAATCACCTTGATCCAATTAAGGGTTGATTTTTACTTTGTCAGGGCAGGTCTATTTTAGTTTTGCCTTCTTAAAGCATAGCTCTGGGCTGGGTGTGGTGGCTCACATCTGTAATCTCAGCACTTTGGGAGGCCAAGGTGGGTGGATCACCTGAGGCCAGTTCAAGACCAGCCTGACCAACATGGTGAAATCCCATTTCTAAAAAAATTATCTAGGCATCATGGTGAGTGCCTGTAATTCCAGCTACTCAGGAGGCTGAGATGGGAGAATTGCCTGAACCCAGGAGGTTACAGTGAGCCGAGATAATGCCATTGCACTACAGACTGGTTGACTGAGCAAGACTCCATCTCAAAAAAAAAAAAAAAAAAAAAAGAGTTATTCCTCGTAGGACATGGCTTTTTTGTGGTCTCTATCAAATGCCATGGATGCTCATCAATATTTCTCCACTCTGGCCATTTAGAATCTCTAACGTCTCTCCAACTCTAGACAACCTCTAAAATCTCTCTAATCAGCTTCTAGGCCACACCCCAACAGCTCTTTAGGCTTTCTGGGGTCTCAATTTGTACATGCACATCTGAGGATTAAGCTAAGGATTCAAGAAAACCCCTACACAGATTTTCGATGTTCCTTCTATGTGGGTTTCTGTCTTTAGCATCATGCCCCTCCAAATCCCATCCATCACCCTAGCATCCCCTAGCATCTGAAATCTGTTTCCTCCACCCAACAAGACTTCCTCTCTCTGCCTGGGCTCTACTTCCTTGTACTATAGTTATGAAATGCTTCCAGGAAGAGAGCCAGAGTAAATGTGGGGTTCGCTTTGCATGCTTCCCTTTTCTTAAGTTTTGCAAGCTTGCACTATTAGATATCCAGTGTTTATAAAAATTGGTTGTTACCTTTTCTTAATATTTTAGTTTGTTTTTGTTTTTGTTATTGGTGTGTGTGTGTGTGTGTGTGTGTGTGTGTGTGTGTGTGTGTAGTAAGCAGGTTATTCTGATACTGACTACTTCATCATGATCTTAAATGGAAGGATTTAAAGATAAAGATGAGGAAGCCTCCAGAAAAGTTGAATGAAGAGACATTGAGATAATAAATAGGAATAGAACAATTAGAAAATCAGAGTACTAGTTTAGGAAATCCAACACCCAATAATTAAAGGTTACAGAAAGAAAGTGTATATTAATGATCTATGGGGGTGACAAATTACCTCAAAACTTAGTGGCTTAAAAAACGATAAACATTTATATCTCTTTCAGTTCCTGTGGCCATGAGTTCAAGAGTGACTCAGCTGAATGGTCTGCCTCAAAGTTTCTCATGAGATTCAGCTGGATGTTGGCCAGGGCTGCAGTCTTCGTAAGGCTGGCTGTAGCTGGAGAATTTGCTCTGAGGCAGCACACTCATGTGACTAGCAAGTTTATGTTCTTTCTCAATATCTCACTATGTAAGCCTCTCCACAGGGTCACTTGAGTATCTTCATGCCATGACAGCTAGCCTTTTCCCAGAGAGAGTAATCCAAGAGACTTAGAAAAAAGGTGAAATGTCTTTTATGACTACCCATCGATGTCATCCGTTGTTACTTTCACAATATCCTACTGGTCACACACTGGTCCTCCCTTTCAATGTTAAGAGGGACTACACAACAGCATGCATAGCAGGAGGCAGGGATCATTGTAAAGGGGCAAAAATAATCAAAGAAATGATAGAAGAAAATTTCCTATATGAGAAGAGCATGAGATTCCAGACCCTGAACCTTCTGCTACAGTGTATTGTAATAGACCTCACTCCATGAAATTTCAGAACATTGAAAGTCAAGAGAAAATTTCACAACATTCTAGGAAGGAAAAAAAGGATGTCAAGATGTCACATACAAATGTTTAGAATCAAAATAGCTTCATAGGAGTGGATGCAGTGGGAGGCTGAAACAGAGGATCAGTTGAGGCTAAGAGTTTGAGGCCAGCCTAGGCAACATAGCAAGAACCCGTCTCTAAAAAGAAATAAAGAAAAAAATAGCTACATATTTCTCAAAGACAACATTGTAAGACATAATATATAATGTCAAACAGAGTAAATGAAGACATAATTTCATAAAGCAATATCTTTAAAATTCAGAGAAAAAATTATTTTAAACCTATCATTTAATACCCAAGACAAACTATCCCTTAAGTTTTAGTGTAGAATAAAGACATTTTTAGATATGCAAGTTAAAAAAACTATCTCCCACACACCCTTTCTCAGAAATCTTGGGAAAACAGAGGATCCAGGAAACAAGGGATTCAATACAAGGAAGAGGAGAAGGAAATCCCCAGAATGATGAAGAAAGGATTTCCCAAGACAACAGCTATGTGCCAAGTCCAGAGGGCAAACAGAGACTTTAAAAGGGCAGAAAATTCAAGAGATTGTTTCAAGGTTAAAGTGATAGAACCTTTAATGTGTTTGAACACATTGAGAGATATACACAAATGGGGAAGAGTTTGAAGTTGAACTACTTCAAATAGTGAACTTGGTGATAAGTCTGAACTTAGTGATAAGTTCTTCAAAAAGGAAGACAATGGAAAAATAAGCATTAATTCCAGACAAAACAATAGACTGTGCAGGAAAGGTAACACAACCAAGGTTTACTATATGTCTCCGCTGGAACTGGCATTTAGAAAGTCACAAAAATGTGAGCACAGAATACTGATCTGGTGAAATCATAATATAGTTCTATTGAGAGGACAGAGGAATGAAAAGTGTGCATGTATGTGGCAGTACAGGCCAGAGATTAAAAGACAGCTAAATCTTCATTTTCTATAGTGGAAAATCAATAGGTAATATCTTGAACTGAAAAATCAGTAAAGTGATATAACCATCTTATTTAGAGATGTGGTAGTCAATACCAAATGAATCAACTATAGTTGCTGACATTGGTTGCCTTTGAGGAGCAGGAATTAGTGAGGGGTATGGCAAAATTCATGCTAATTTTCTTAATAAACCTTGTAAAACTGGTCTATTCTTTAAACTCTGTTCATATAAATTTTCATCTAAATAAAAACTATTAAACTTGAGAAAAATAACGGAAAAGCAGGGAGTAGCCAATTGTGTTGACCACTGCTGAATACTCAAGGGAGATAAGAACAGAGAATTGTTCATTAAACGTGACAACATGCAGATCATTGGCAACAAGAGGAGTAGTCAGTGTAGAAACCCCCTTAATATTCCAAGAGAAAAATAGGCAAGGAATACAAATAGACATCACAGAAAATAGATATATAATTGTGAATAGACCCCTGAAAAAATATTCCATCTCATTCACAATGAAAGAAATGCCAATTAAAGTGATATCATGATGATATTTTGTAACATTGGCATCAAATAAAAAAATAATGTACTCCTCATTGGCAATGGTGAGGCCAAAATGGCAGCCTCATACACAGTATATGAGAGTGTAAATTGGGAAAGACTTCTCTGATGGCTAACTTGAAATATCTATGAAAATGTATCATGCACCTGCTCTTTGACTGAGTAACCCCTCTTCTGGGGTTTTACCCTACAGATAAACTTATGCAAGTATGCAGTATGTTTGAAGATACTCAATGGAAAATAATACAAATGTCCGTCAGCACAGAACTTGCTAAATAGATGAAACATTCTTCCCACAGAATACCATAATACCATGTGCATCATTAGGAAGAGTGGCTGTTCTGAATGTGCTCTTATTGAAAATGGGACAAGATACCTTAATTTAGGAAAAAAATGTTAATAGTATTTATAGTTATGAGTCTACATGTGTGACAAATGGAGATAAGTCATATTTGTAATGATCTGGCACCTGCTTGATGTTCAGTAGAAAGTTCTTAGCTACTGTTCCTAATGCAAGCTGTAAAACCAAACAATGAATATGATTCCAAATAAAAATATATTGCATAATGAATGTATTTTTTCATTCATGACCACTTCGCTGCAGAAGTCATGCAAATCTGGACTTTACATGTTTCTGTGTGATTTACAACAGCATTGCTGTTCTCATTGATCAACTTTATCATGATTAAATGTAAAAAATTTGAACTTATAAATCATATAACATTCTGTTGTAACATGTTTTGTATGTTTTGCCTATTGAGCTTTCTTTTTTCTGAACAAGCTTTCTTTAAAAGTTATATAATTCTTTGGCTTAAAGAAAAAACCTAGAAAATAATATTCCCCAGCTGGCCTGTACTTTGGTGACCCAACAAGCCTTCAGCAGATCTGTCTTGGACTGGAATTCAAGACATCTGGGTGCCAGTCCTGGCTCAGCTACTCAGTGGCTGGGTCACCTTGAGCAAATCCTTTGGCCTCTCTTAGTTCTTTTCAGCTGTCATATGTGATGCAGTACCTTTACTATCTACCCTGTGGAACCACTGTAAAAAGCAATCGAGGCAATATGTATATATAAATCTGTAATCTGTAAAAGCATGCAAATGAATGCACTTTTATTTTGATAGCTTGGAGGATCCTCTCGGAGATTAAATATTTCTGATTTCTGGTCCCCCAAGTAGTGAGGAAAGCCTGGGTATTTAGTCAATAAACCTTGAATGCCTTTATGGGCCAAGCAGGGGCTGGTGAGGCAGAATTGAATATGTGGAGTCCCTGTTCTCAAATAACTCACACTTTGATAGGAGAGGCAATTACAGTAAGATGTGAGAAATGCAGTAGAAATTATAAAGACTGGTGGGACTCAAAGGAGTCACAGTCTCTGATTAGAGAAGACCTCACTGACAAGTGATACCTCCATCAAGTCTTCAGGAACATGTGAGAATTTACCAGGCAGAGAACTGATTGATTGCTGGGTGGAACCCAGGCAGTGCCCCAGCTTCAGACCAGTTTCTCACCCCTCTCTGTATCAAGTCTTACCTCTGCTGTGAGACAGCAGACCATCAGAAACTTGCTCTCAGCTACCTGTCTTATTGGAAAATATTTGAAAACAATGTTAACAACAAGTTAGGTGTGCTTCCCTCTGGCATAGATGCATTTGGGTCTAGAGGGTAACATGGTTCTCTATATACAGAAATATCAATTTTTTTAAGATTTATAGCTCACATTAGGGAAAGTACCTAAGTACTTTTTTTTTTCTTTTTTTTGAGCCAGGATCTTACTCTTTTACCCAAGTTAGGGTACAGTGCTATGATCACAGCTCACTGCAGCCTTGACCTCCCAGGCTCAAGCAATCCTAGCACCTCAACCTCCAGAATAGGTGGAACCACAGGTGTGCTACCATACCTGGCTATTTCTTTATTTCTTTTTTTTAGAGACAGCATCTCATCACATTTCCCAGGCTGGTCTCAAACTCCTGGGCTCCGGCGATCCTCCTGCCTGGGCCTCCCAAAGTGCTGGAAATATGAGTGTTAGCCACTGTGCCTGGCCAATACCTATAAACTTTCTGTGGCCACCAACTGGTACCAGATGATTACAAACATTACTTTTCTTCACTATCACAACAACCCTGTTTTTTTCTTATTATAGGTGGCAGAACAAAGGGCCTGAATCACCACCCGGCCAGCTATAGCAGAGCCAGGATTCAAACTCAGTCCACCATCTTGCATATCCATTGACAAATTGGTTCTCATAACCACCCTGGGAAATGAGCAGGAAAGGAATGTTATCCCCACTTACGATGGGGAATCCAGGCAGAGAGCTCTGCAGGGGACTCGCCACTGGGCTTCCTGACTCCTGCCTCAACTGAGGCTGTTACCTTGAGGTGGAGGTCAAAGTCCTGACAGGCAGTAGGGAAGATATTTTGGGGTAAGGCTGTTTCCCTGGAGCTTCTCAAATCTCATCTTATGAAATAATTGGTGCAAGTTCAGTAGGCCCGGGTGTGCAGCCTGCCCTGGCTGGGGCTGGGCCCCTGCTGTTCTGAAAAGCTATTTGGAAGGGATTTCTTTCCTTCTCTGATTATCCTCCCCACAAGGCAGGATGGATGCTGTCTACCAGACTCTGCTGCAGCTTAACCCTTCCGCTGCCCTCGTTCAAGGACATGACAGGGATGTTCTAGGTAAATGTGCCCCCTTGGCTTGAGACGCGCTTAGGATAATGGAATAGCTTCCTCTGCTGTGGACTGCTTGTGTTAGTTCACTGAGAATGGATCCTCTGTGGGTTCCTAGGGTGGAACAATTGAAGAGCTTGCATAATGGCTAACCAGGATGACGTCACATCCGAGTACTAGTCACCTCATCACCTCCTTCGCTGCACTCCGAAAACCCCGCTGAGTCTTTGTTCTTTCTCCATCCATCTGTCTCTGTTGGTATCTGTCTCTTTCTCATTGCCCCTTAAGGGTATTGATGTTTATTGGTATTGGATTTTCTTTCTCGCTCCTGTTTTTCCTATCTCCATCCACCTGTCTCTCTCCCCCCAGCTCTCTCTCACTTTCTCTCCCTCCCCCTCACTCCCTCTCCTTTTCCTCCCTTCTTCTTCCCCATTTTGCTGGTCTCACTGTAGACCTGCATTTATTGTTTTTACTGAAGAGATCCTTTAATCTTGTCTGTTAAAAAGTAAATGAATTGCACTCTATACACCAAGAAAAAACAAAATCATCTTTATTTAACGTTTTTTTCTGGCCATGGGCCTGTGGCTGGAGCAAAAATAGGTCTCCCTGCTTCTGGCACACACACCAGCCTCCCAAGCTGCAAGCCAGCCCAGTGGGCAGACACAGTTGTGGGGCAGGAATCCTGTTACCCAACTCAGGGTGGTGCCAGAGCTCCGAGTGCCCAGGCAGGCCTCCCTGCCAAGGCAAGGATTGCTCTGAGGCCAGAGGAGACCCAGGGGACACAGCCAAGGCTCCTGCCCACCTGGCCCTGGGGCTGTGGCTGGTGCTGGTTAGCTGCTTCCTCGCCTTCCCTAGGGCTGCAGGAGGAGTCCCCTGGAGCCCAGCCCCATCTCAGCTTGTCACTTATACTTGGTGACATCCCGCGGCCCGGGCCAAACTGTCAGGTTAGCACACAGCCCAGCTAAATGTATTGGACTAACATCTGGACTAGAGTTATGTAACGTTGTTACCTCATAACATTGTAACCTAGTAGAAGACGTTTTATGGAGTCTTTAGAGGTGACCAAACTGAGGCTCACGGAGGTTGAGTTATCACACTTTGATAGGAGAGGCAATTACAGTAAGATGTGAGAAATGCAGTAGAAATTATAGACAAAGACTGGTGGGACTCAAAGGAGTCACAGTCTCTGATTAGAGAGGACCTCACTGACAAGTGACACCTCCATCAAGTCTGGTGCTGGTGCTGGTTAGCTGCTTCCTCGCCTTCCCTAGGGCTGCAGGAGGAGTCCCCTGGAGCCCAACCCCATCTCAGCTTGTCACTTATACTTGGTGATATCCCGCGGCCCGGGCCAAACTGTCAGGTTAGCACACAGCCCAGCTAAATGTATTGGACTAACATCTGGACTAGAGTTATGTAATGTTGTTACCTCATAACATTGTAACCTAGTAGAAGACGTTTTATGGAGTCTTTAGAGGTGACCAAACTGAGGCTCACGGAGGTTGAGTTGTCCGGTTAGTCAGGGATGGAGCTGGTGCTCAGGACTCTGAAGTTCCTTGCCCACATGTTCCCAAACCAGATTCCAGGGCCTGCATGGGCTGCTCCCCCAGGCCTGTTTCCTAGGGTGAATGGTACCAAGCATCCCCATCATCTCCAGTTTCCAGGGCAGCCACAGGGCAGTAGTTTGCTGTGGGGAGGGTGGAGCTTGGACATGTAAGCTGGAGTGTCCCCTGGCATGAGTGTGAGGTCCTCTGCAGGGCAGGAGGTTGCAGGGGGCAGGAAGTACAGGCGGGTGGGATGGGGCTGGGGACCTGCTCTTCCTGAACCACCACATTCAGCCATGGAACTCCCAGGAACCCAGGTCACAATGAATGTGTATGTGCAAAATTAGAAGGACAGAATGTATTTTACTTAGTAATTGTTAACTCAATAATTTTGAAATATCGAGATGTTAACTAAGCTATCACTAGACTTAGGGGCTCTGAGCCCCACAGATATTGGAACTGGGACTGTGAGGCACCTTTCCTCCTGTTTATTGGCCATTTGGTTTCCTCTTAAGTGACACAGCCCGCAGCTACTGTCCCAATTCCCCTTCAGATCCTCTCTTCTGGGGCCCAGGAGCTCCTGACCACCGTCCTGCCCCCAGCCTGGCTCTATTCTACCCCCTTCCCCATTCCACTGCCAGAGGGACCTCCCTAAATGGCTCAGTGTGATACTTTCCACGTATTACTCTGGCCATGAACTAGAACTCCAGTTCCCAGCCTGCCCTTCAAGGTGCTGGTTCCTTATGGAGCCAACTGCAAAGCCCAAGTGGCTTTCTGCAGTGGGTTGGAGAGGCCAGGCGAGGAAGCACAGGGAAGTCAACTGTGTGGCTGGATCTAGTCAAAACTGTGGCTAGGCAAAGGTCAGGAAACCGAGAAAGAGCAAGGAGAAGAGCAGGGTCAGGGCTTGTGGAGCCCGAGGTACAGATGTGGGTCTCAGAGGTGGGGCTACTCTGTTCCCTCCTCAGCTCTGTGCCCCGCTCTCACACAAAGACACACAGCTCTCTGCTCCTCTCTTTGCTTTTCTCCTTCTACTCTCAACACCAGCTAACCGCCTGTCTTCTTCTATCCCGCCACTCACAATCCCCCAGGGAAAGGATCTACCGATCCAATTAGTGCCAATATTCCTTTGGGCAGAATGTTCTTGCCAGGCCATGAAGCGAAACAGAGCAGGTACCCAGGCTGATCCAATCAACTGAGAGCTAGGAGGTGGGGTCACTTGGCTTCTGAAGCTGGACTTCTTGTTCTGGGGTGTATGGGTAGGTGTTCCAAGGCCTGGCCTACCCTGCTCAACAGTCAGGCTCCAAGGCACACAGTCCAGAGGTCCAGCTGCTGAGCCCACACGGGCTTTGCTTATACCATTTCCTCACCAGGTACACTTAGCTTTCACGCTCAGATAAATGCTACCCCGCCTTCCCTTTCCCTCCCAGGATGCTTTCCTTAAACCCCTCCAGGTAGAATAAACTCCTTTCCTGGGCCTGTGTTGCTAGTGCTTATAACCTTTTGTTAGCACTGATTTCCTTCTTTCTATTATTATTATTGAGATACAGTCTCACTCTGTGGCCCAGGCTGGAGTGTAGTGGCTTGATCTCAGCTCACTACAACCTTAACTTCCATTCAGGAGATTCTCCTGTTTCAGCCTCTCAGGTAGCTGGGATTACAGGTGCCTGCCAACATGCCAGGCTAATGTTTGCATTTTTAGTAGAGATGGGGTTTTACCATGTTGGTCAGGTTGGTCTCGAACTCCTGACCTCATGTGATCCACCCGTCTCAGCCTCCCAAAGTGCTGGGATTACAGGCGTGAGCCACTGCACCAGCCCTCTTCTTTCTGTTATTGTTGTGAGTTATTGCTGTTCTGTCTTATTAACTGGGCTGTGCACACCATGGAAGGGGAGATTTTTATGTATCCTTATATAAAGTCCAATTACCCAATACAGAGCCCTGCATAATATACTTGCAGTTCAATATTTTGTTAGATAAACAAATGAATAAATGATCTGGATAAATCAGTACAACAGATGATCCCAAAATTAATTTTCTTTTCTCTTAGATAAATCTTATAAATTTTTTTAACACTAAGAACAGATTTTTAAATGCTGGGGGGGGGCTCAAATACTGACCCCTCCACCCTATCTCACCCTGCACCAGCTCCTTCTCAGTCAGGCCCAGGGTCCTGTCTCTGTCCCAGTGGCCACCTGGCCGTGGGGGGCAGTGTGGGCCATCCAGGAACCTGTGTGGTCAGGGCTCTGTGTGGAGGGTCTGCCAGGGTATCCTGGGATGTGGCTGGGCTGCTGCTGTGGACTGGGTGGGGTGGGAGGCGTGGACAGCTCTAGCGTGCTCTCCCTCACGTCCTTGAAGTTTGCCCGTCCTCTGACTCAGCTCCAGCATCTCAATTTGTGGATGAATGCCCTGGTCCTAGACAGAGAGCCAATTCAGCCCAGCAGGGTTTCTGGAGGGCTCCCAGGAGGGGGAGTCCCGGAACATGGCCCAGGACAGTGAAGTTGGGGTGATGGCCAGTTCACTCCAGCTGCAGTGTAGGACACATTCCTCTCTACTCTCACCCCCACCTCACATTCTGCTGGGGCCCTCCATAGTGCCCAGCTCTATGGGTAAACTGGAGATGTAAGTATACCATGGGGCTCAGCTGCTAGGGTCCTGCAGCTCCTCTGCCCTGACTGTTTCCCTCCATCTGCCTTTGTGTATGTGTATGTGTGTGTGCTTGTGTGTGTATGGGTGCACATTCCTGACAGCAGATGCAGACGCAGCCTCCATTCATGGTTCCTGCAAGCCCCTTCCTACAAGCCCCCAAAACTGTCACACACAGAGCTGCAGAGGGAGTTCAGCCCCCTATTGAGCTGAAAATGACAGGCTTAAACTTATTTTTTACTTTTCTTATTTATTCTGTCTCTCAGGCTGGAATGTGCAATCACGGCTCACTGTAGCCTCGACCTCCTGGGCTTAGCTGATCCTCTCGCCTCAGCCTGCTGAGTAGATGGGACTACACACACACCATCATACCCAGAACATTTTTTGTATTTTTTGTAGAGGTGGGGTTTCACCATGTTGTCCAGGCTGGTTTCAAACTCCTGAACTCAAGCGACCTGCCTACCTTGGCCTCCCAAAGTGCTGGGATTATAGATGTGTGCTACTACGTCTGGCCTATTTTTTTCTATATTATTAGTGTTATATCAAAATGATATTATTTGATAAAATGAAATGTACATATCAACTTGATAATGTTTGACAATTTGGGTGCAGCTGTTATCCAAGTTATAGAATAGTTCATCTCCCAAAATATCCCTCATACCCCTTTCCACTCGACCCTCTCCCTTTTCAATCACTACCTGATTTTTTCTATCTATCCATCCATCCATCCATCCATCCACCCACCCACCTATCTATCTACCTACCTACCTACCTACCTACATACCTGAAACCAGTATTAAGGTTTAAAATTAAAAAAAAATCTTCCTCAGACAAGACATCACATACCATGTCACTTGACTATAGAGACTGCCATGCAGCACCCAGTCCTCTTGAAGCTAAGGGGTTCTGACCTCCTCCCGCCTTTCTTCCAGGCATCCCCACTCCAGGGCTGCACCAGGGACTGCATGACAAGACAGTGGCATTTATTACAAGTCAGGGAAAGAGCCCAGGACTTGAAGTCAGAGGCTGGGCAGGGGTCCTGGTTTGTCCTGTGTGGTTAGGACAAGGCTCTGCCTCTCTCCAAGGCTCAGGTTCCTTAGCTATACACTGGGGAGGCGATGGTCACCCCCAGGGATGCTAGGAGGATTAAAGCCCATTTTGTAGCCAACTTTATTCTTCTGTAGATGGAAGTAGGCCATCAATCTATGAGTTAACACAAAGAGCTAACATACACTGAACTCTCTTTGGGTGCCAGGTACTAGGCTACCAACTTCCTTTCAACTCTCAAGGAAGGGAATAGGGAGTGTTGTTTATCCCCATTCTACAAATGAGAAAATGGGCTCAGAGGAATTAAAAGACTTGCCTCAGGTCAAACAGCACAGCATGGCGTTAGTGTTTAACCCTAGGGAGCCGCTGCTCTTGTGTGCTATACCAGTCTTCCTCCCAGATGAATATGGTAATAAACTATAGGCCGGGCACACACCAGCAGCTCACACCTGTAATCTAGCACTTTGGGAGGATGGCTTGAGTCCTGGAGTTCAAGTCCAGCCTAGACAACATAGTGAGACCCTGTCTCCACAAAAAATTTTTTAAATTAGCTGAGTGTGGTGTTGCATGCCTGTGATCCCAGCTAGTTGGGAGGCTGAGGCAGGAGGATCACTTGGGCTAGGAGCTCAAGGTTGGAGTGAGCTGTGATGGCACTACTGTACTCCAGCCTGTGAAAGAGAGCAAGACCCCTATCTCAAAGAAAAAAAGAATGAACTCTAGCTGATAGCAGTTTGGAAACAAGGATGTGCTATGCAAATGCTATTTCTACCAATAGGTTTTGAGAGCCAGCGAAGTGGATGACACCCACAGGCCCCACCCCCTGAGCTGGTCTGTCCTAGTACATTTCAGAATCATGGTTGCTGCCTCTTCTTCTTGGATCCACAGAGTATTGCATCTCAGCTTCTGAGACAGAAAGTCCTTTATATTTAAATTCAGTCTCACCTGCAGTGGCATCACCAACACTGAGCTCACTCCTGGCCGTACGCAAACTGATGTGCATGGGTGCTAATCAACTTTTGTACCCAAGTGCTCAGACCTAAGAGGGTCTGGTCTCCATAGTGCCCCTCCCAATCCTAAGCATGTAAATCTAGGGCTTCTGTGGGGTCATCCTCTGGAAAGGAAGGAGTAGAAAGGCAAGAAGAATGCAGAGAAGGTACCTGGGCTGCCTCATCTGCTCTTCTCAGCTCCCGCAGTGGCCTCTGTGTCTGGCTCCTTTCTCTGGGAATTCTCTACCCTCCACAGACTTAGCCCCCATGTCTTTGTGGTATTTCTGCAAGTCTTAGAGAGAAAGGGATATGGGGGAAAAGGAGAGTAGGGGCTGGGAGAAATCCCTGCCTTTGAGAGAGAAGGACTTCTGGCTTGTCACTTGACCTTGGTTGAGCCAGGACCTGTCTTCATCCCCTGACAATGGAGATGATGAGGTCTTCTTCCCAGCATGAGCATCTCTGAGCTCAGAGGCTCAGATAATATCAAAATGGGAGAAGGACTTGGCAAAGAAGAAAGACTTGAAATTCAGCCCAAGGGATGCTTGAAGAACACCGTGTAGCAGAGACGGGCTCTGACTCACCTAAGGGAGCTCAGGGCCAAGGGCCAGGCTTGCTGACTGCTGGTCTAGGCTTCTCATGGACACTTGCAGTGCCAAAGCGTGAGGCAGAAGGACAGACAACCCATCCCAACCTCAAAGCAAAGGGCCCTGTGCTATGTTGTGTGTGGGTTGGTCTGCAGCCCTCTATGTCTGCACACGAGTCTGTGCTATAGGGTGCAAGAGAGGGTCTCCCTGTGATTACAGGGGAAACTCTGTTGAACCATGCAGCTCTCTGGGCATCTCTGTGTGTCTGCTGTGTGTCTGTGTATCCCACTTCATGTCTCACAAGCATCTTTGTGTGAAACATCTGCTTTTTATAAAGTAGTCCAGGATGTATTGTCTGTTAAATGGAAATGAGGCATCTGAGTCTCTAAGCATCTGGAAGCAAGATTGTTTCGTAAAATGTGAGTGGTATGTCCACAGGGCTTCAAAATTATTCCCCAATGCAAAAGTCTCAGCGTGGCATTCAAGGTTCTCTGTAGCCTGACACACATGGGTGTCCCTAGCACAATTGTGCATACTCACTGGGCACAAGCAAGAGGGGCTGCCGCTCCCTGGCTGTATGACTTGGGGCTTGTCATTTCTCCTCTGCCCCTTATTCTGTCAAATGTAAAATGAGCTATGAAAAGTTGATTGCAGAATTAAAGCATGGTATGTGCACAAAGGATGGTTCCTGGTGCCCGTCCTGGACTTTGGGGCCTCTCTGCGTTGGCTGGCTCCTGTTGTTCCTGTGTCCTTGTGGCTTCAGCGCTCTCCCCTGTTCCTCTGAATACTCAGGATCTGCCCAGCTCTGGCACTCAGCACCCCTCTGCCTTTACGTCTCCTTACCCCTCACCCTTCTCCAGGTCCTCTCTGTCCCTGATTTCATGAGGGTCCGTGTGTGTGTGTGTGTGTGTGTGTGTGTGTGTGTGTTGTGGGTATCTCTGTGTATGCATTTTGGTTCACTCTCTAGATATACCTTTAATTCATTCAGCAAATATTTCTTGAATACCTACCAGACATGGTGCTAACTGCTGGGAATTTGGCGTGAACAAGGCAGATGCAGGGCCATTACTAGCCCATTGGGCGCCTGTGCAAATTAGAAACAGGTACCACTGGGTAGATGCAGACCTGTGGCTAATGGCTTGATGAGCAAATGATGCTTTTGCACAGAGAACAACAGATTTTTCCTCTTAGCAGGTACAGCCCCAAATTAAGATACAAAGCTTGGGAAACAGAGGTGGGGTGAACTTCATCCTCCATTCTCCCCACTTGGCAAAGCCAGGCACCTTTGTGCACTGATCAAAACATGCATCTCAAAACGCAGCCCAGAACATCTCCAACCTACCCTTGGCAGGTAGCACTCCAGCTCCGGCTGTGTCTGTGCACCTGTGTGCTGACTGCATCTGTTTCAGCCTGTGTGAGGCTTTGAGGTCTGTTGCACCTCTGTGCACCCGTCCCTGCCTCTTGTGCTTCTCTTTGGACCCATGTCTGTGGGGGTGGGGATCCACATGTAGTCTAAGTACGTATGTGTGCATCTCCAGCACTGACGGCCATTTCCTCAGCAGCCTGCAGGTCTCTTCATGGATGGCCATCTCATCTTCCCTAGTTGTTCCATGTTCCCCAGCCGAACCCCACATTCCCTGAAATCTTTCCTGCTGTCTCCCACCAACCCACCACCACCACACACTCCACAGCCCCAGGGACTCATGCAGCAGAGGGGAGTTAAGCTGCTGGTACAACAAGACCAAAGCTGCGTCCCACTCCCCTCCAACCTGTTCCCACTTCTTCCTTCTTTCTAAGAAAAGACTCAGCCCCTCATGGGGCAGCATGGGACAGGGAGAGGGGGCCTATGTTCCTTCTGCCTCTGGGAGACCCTGGCTAGTTCTTTGACCTCTGCTGACCTACTCATGTGGAACAGGATAAACTTCTTTGTTTCTTGCTAAATAAGTTTTGCCCAGTCTTTCCTCCACACCTTTGCTCAGGCTCTTACCCTGGGGGCGTGCCCTCCCATCCATCAAGACAGAGGGCCACCTGTCCTATAAATAGCAGCAGCAGCCCCCCTCGCTGCACCTATGCATGTGTGGAAACATATTGCTGCATACATGCCTGTTATACACACAATCTCATTTAATCCTTACAACGATGTCACGAAATGGGTATTATTATTGTCCTAGTTTTAGAGGCAAGGAAACCAAAGTCCAGAAATGTACAAGTGCTTGCTCAAGGTCACAGTGCCTCACCAGCCTTCAAGGTAGTTGGGATTGGATTCTGCCTGACCCTTGTTTTGTAACATGTTGGTTTCCACCTTCCTTTATGGTGGATAGAGGCTAGGCCCTGGCATGGACTCTTCATGAACATAGGGGTACCCACTCAAGATACACCTGATATCTAACGTTGGCACTATTGACTTCTAGACGTGTGAACCTGGGAATGTTATTTCACATCTCTGAGGCTCAGTTTCTTCATCTGCAAAACATAGATAATGACTCTTACCTTTGAAGCTTGTTTATTTTTGAGTTCATAATTCTCTGGAGTGAGATAGCACTCTCAAGAGAAACTTCTAATCTTTCCCTGATTTAAATGAGGTAGAGAATGGTACTGTTTGGATTCCTTGACTTCTATCTGTCAAAAAGTATTTATTTTGCCACATAGAAAAAAACCGATATGTATGATCTCACTAATATGAGGTACTTAGAGTCATCAAAATCATAGAGACAGAAGGCAGAACGGTGGTTGCCAGGGATTGGGGAAGTGGGGGGCGCAGCTTCATTTAATGGCTACAGGGTTTCTATTTTACAGAAAAGTTATGAGATAGATATTGGTGATGATTGTACAACATTATGAACATAGTAAATATCACTAACCTGTACACTTAAAATGGATAAGAATGTAATTTGACGTGTGTATATTTTATCACAATAAAAAAATTGGGAAAAAAGATACTGAAGTCCATAATTTTGCCCTGTGTTATGTGTCATGAGGGAAGCAAGGGATGGACTTTGGAATCTTCAAGCTTCTTTTGAGACACAAGGTTGGTCTTGGTTACAAGACTGACTCTGAAGAGACAAGATTGTGCCTTGCCATAGTTCAGGGCAGTGTAGACAAACTGCACAGGCCAGACAGCAAGGGCTACAGTGGCTTATAAAAGGGGACAGCAATAAGGGCTGGAGAAGCCAGGGTATACTACTGTAGAGGCTGGTACTTGAGTAGAATTTTTGACTTTGTTAAAATGTCCCAGCATGTTTGACATGGATGATCTTTCTGCCTATCCTTTGAATAATTTTTATGTTAGCGTATGTTACCTATTGCTGTGTAACAGATTATGCCAAAACATAGTGGCTTAAAACAATGAATGTTTATTATCTCATAGTTCCTGCAGATTAAGAATTCTGGAATGGCTTAACTGGGTGATTCTCACTTGAGTTCCCTCATAGGGTTGCAGTCAAGATGTCAGTAGGGGCTGCACTGTAATCTGAAGTCTTGCCTGTGCTGGAGAATTCATGTCTAAATTCATGCCCATGACTATTGGCAGAAGGACTCTGTTCTGCACTGGCTGTTAGCTGAGACTGCATCTCCTTACTATATGGGCTATTTGAGTGTTCGTAGTTGGCTTCTTTCAAAGTGAGTAATTCAAGAAGGACAGGGCAAGGAGGAAGCTACATTGCCTTTTATGACCTAGTCTCTGAATCACACACCATTACTTTCACTCTTTCTTATTCATTAGCAGCCATCACTAAGTACAGCCCACACTCAAAGGGAGAAGAGAGTTAGGCTTCACCTCTGCAAGGAAGGCATATCACCAAATTTGTAAATGTATTTTGAAACCATCACAATTAGGGATATTTTTTCTTTTTAACTGGGAAAATTTTAAATACATGTTTAAGCATATAGAATAGGATAATGAACTCCCATATACCCATCATCCAGCTTCCAATTATGAACACAGGCCAAAATTTACCAGCTTGATGGAGGTATACCTGGCATATAATAAACTGCAGATAATGAAGTACACAATCTGTTCGCTTTGACATATGCTTACACCCATGGAATTATCACCACATTCAAGATAATGAGCATACCCAGACCATTCCTTGTACACCTGTTTTCTTCTCATTCACTTTTCTGCCTACTTTGTTACACACATACAGTTTTTAAAAGATAGAACCTAAAACTCCATTTGCAAAAGTCTATTGTGAGGAGAACACACCAGCAGGAAGGATTCTTAAAATTTTTTCTCTGTGAGTTTTTCTGTCAGTTTTGATATGGGACCCACCATTTTTGCAGATTTATCTGAAGCTATGGCTGTATTCACACAGCTTTTTTTTTTTTTTTTTTTTTTTTTTTTTTTTTTTTTTTTTTTTTTTTGAGATAGAGTCTCACTCTCTCACCTAGACTGGAGTGCAGTGGTGCGATCTTGGCTCACTGCAACCTCCACCTCCCAAGTTCACGTAATTCTCCTGCTTCAGCCTAAGTAGCTAGGATTACAGTACCTGCCACCATGCCCAACTAATTTTAGTTTTTGGGTTTTGGGGTTTTTTTTGCATTTTTAGTAGAGATGGGGTTTTACCATGTTGGCCAGGCTGGTCTTGAACTCCTGATCCTCCCACCTCGGCCTTCCAGAGTACTGGGATTACAGGCATAAACCACCATGCCCAGCCCACCTTGCTCTTTTGAAGCAGTGCTGCTCCTCTCTAAATTGATCAGAATCTGAGCTTCAGTCTACTGGCAGTGAGATTAACAGCCTATTCGGCTCTGCCTTTGAACAGCCTTCAGGAAGTATGATTGCTGAAGGGGTATCCATTTCATGGACTTGTTTGAATCTGCACATGCAGCTCTGTTTGTTAAAGCGCATTCTTGTTTCCAAAAATAAACAAGAGATATAAAGTATGATACCCCTTCAGCGATCAAATTTATCATCTTTAACCAAGGCACTGAAAAAATGAACTTATTGGTTTCTCAGCAGATATTCCCAAATTGATTCTATCACTATTAATTTTAGCATATTCTATTTACAAACATTTATAGGGTTACAGGTGGAGGGAACCTTACAGAATAAATGACGTGGCTTCTTTTGAAGCAGAAATCAATTCTACAAATTCACACACAGGAATATACACTTGGTTTACAATGCATAAGCATGTGGATATTTACACAGAGATTGAAGACATCCCCCCAAAACAAACTCATTTAAAGTAATTTCCAGCCTAAACTCTCATTGTATATCTACAACAGAAAACTGTCTCCTACTATCAGATTTGGTTTTAATTCATTCACATTATTTCTGTAGATTCTTTCCTGGCAGAACATCAGTCCCAGCTTTGGAAGGAAGAATCTCGTTTAAGGAAGCCCTTTGTGCCCCTTGGTAATTCATTTTTTGCCTTCCACCCTACCTCCATCCCCAGGCAACCACTGATCTGCTTATAAAATGGTCCACATTCTCTAGAATATTATAGAAATGAAATCATACAGCATGTACTCTTTTTGTTGGATTCTTTCACTCAGCTTAATTATTCTGAGATTCATCTGTGGTGTTGTGTCTATCAATAGTTCATTCTTTTTAATTGCTGAGTAGTATTCCACTGTAGGTATATATTACTATATGTTTATCCATTCATCTGTTGATGGACATTTGCATTGTTTCTGCTTGTGGCCATTACAAATAAAGCTACCGTAAATATATGTGTACAAGTCTTTGGATATACATATGACTTCATTGCTCTTGGGCAAGTATCTAGCAGTGGAATGACTGGTTAATATCGTAGAGTATGCTTAACTTTTTAGAAAACTGCCAAACTGTTTTGTAAAGTGGCTGTACCATTTTATATTCCTAGCAGCAGGGTGTGGGAGTTAGTTGTTCCACCTCATCACCAACACCTGACCCAATCAGTCTTTTTTATTTTAGACATACTAAAGTTAGTAGTGGCATTTCATTGTGGTTTTAATTTACATTTCCCAGCAGGACACAGTGGCTCATTCCTGTAATCCCAGCACTTTGGGAGGCCAAGGCGGGTGGATCACTTGAGGTCAGGAGTTTGAGACCAGCCTGGCCAATGTGGCAAAAACCCCATCTCTACTAAAAATATGAAAAAAAAAATAGCCAGGTGTGGTGGTGCATGCCTATAATCCCAGCTACTGGGGAGGCTGAGGCACAAGGATCACATGAACCCAGGAGGTGGAGGTTGCAGTGAGCCAAGATCACACCACTGCACTCCAGCCTGGGCAACAGAATGAGACTCTGTCTCAAAAAAAAAAAAAATCACTAATGACTAATGAAGTTTAACTTCTTTCCATGTGCTTTTTTGTCATCCTCTTACTGTCTTTGGTAGAGTGTCTGCTGACAGGTTTTGCTTATTTTTTATTGGGTTGTTTGTTTACTTCCAGTAGAGGTTTCTGTTTTGAGATAACACCCAGAATTATTTTTTAAAGTACTTTTTGAGGTCTGATTGACATATAAAAAGCTGTACATATTTAATGCATGTAACTTGAAATAAGTATGTTTGTGAAATTATCACCGCAATCTATGGCATAAATATGTCCAGTATCTCCAAATGTTTTCTACCACCCTCTTTACTTATTATTATGGTATATTATTATTATTGCTATTTTTATAATTTTTATATAGTATTGAGAGGTCTCCCTATATTCTTGATAAAAGTCCTGTTTCAGAAATGTGACTGACAAGTATTTTTTCCCAGCTTATGACTTGTCTTTACATATTCTTAAATGTCTTTTAAGGAGAGGTTCTTATTTTCAGTTTTAGTTTTATTTGTTGAGACGGAGTTTCACTCTTGTTGCCCAGGCTAGAGTGCAGCGGCATGATCTTGGCTCACTGCAATCTCCACCTCCTGGGTTCAAGTGAGTCTCTTTCCTGAGCCTCCCAAATAAGCTGGGATTACAGGCATGTGCCAACAGGCCCAGCTAATTTTTTTTTTTTTTGTAGAGACGGGTTTCACTATGTTGGCCAGGCTGGTCTCAAACTCCTGAGCTCAAGTGATAAACCCACTTCAGCCTCCCAAAGTGATGGGATTACAGGTGTGAGCTACCATTCCCGGCATAAAGAGTGGTTCTTAATTTTGATGAAGTCAAATTTATCTTTACTTTTTGGAAAATTTCTTTTTAAATAAAAGCGAAGATGTTTTGGGTGTTATTTCTAAGAATTCTTTGCCCAACCCTAGGTCGTAAAGGTTTTCTGATGTGTTTTCTTCTAGAACTTTTATAATTTCATGTTTTACATTGAGGTCTGTGGTCCATTTTGAGTTAAATTTTGCATATGTTTCAAAATATGGATCAAAGAGTTTTTTTTTTTTTTTTGCATACATATATCCAGTTTTTGCAGAATCATTTGTTGAAAAGGCTGTCTTTTCTTTTCCTTTGCTGAAAATCAATTGGCCATATATCAGTGGATCTACTTCTGGATTCTATAATTTTTTGTTGATTTATTTACCTATCTTGAAACCAAAACACACTTTATTAATTACTGTAGTGTTATAAGAAGATTTTTCCTGTTTTTAAAACCTGAGATTTAATTCTTATATCATAATATTCATCTTTTTAATTATACAATTCAGTGGGGCTTATATATGAACAAAGTTGTGCAACCATCATGGCTATTTAATTCCAGAACATTTTCATCACACTCCCGAGAAACGCTGTACACATTAGCAGTCATTCCTTCCCCCTCCCTTTGCTCTTAGTAGCCACTAATCTACTCTCTCTCTATGAATTTACATGCAATAGAATGGTCACTTCTCACAACTAATTTTCCCTTCCTTCCCCACTTATTAGGTAATAATAATAGTGAATCCTGTATCCTTCATTTCCTTGTACTCCTTTTTTCTTTTTTTAAACTTTCCAACTTTTATTTTAGGTTCAAAGGATACATGTGCATGTTTGTTACATGGGTAAATTGTGTGTTGCAGGGTTTTGGTGTACAGATAATTTTGTCACCCAAGTAATGAGCATAACACCCAACAGGTAACTCCCACTCTCCGCTCTCAAGGAGGCCCTGGTGTCTGTTGTTCCCTTCTTTGTGTCCATGTGTATCAATGTTCAGCTTCCACTTGTGAGAACATGCAGCATTCCTGTGTTAAGTTGCTTAGGATCATAACCTTCAGCTCCATCCATGTTGTTGCAAAGGACATGATCTCATTCTTTTTATGGCTGCATAGTATTCCATGAGGTATATGTACCACATTTTCCTTAGCCAGTCCACTGTTGATAGACATCTGGGTTGATTCCATGTCTTTGCTGTTGTGAATAGCGCTATGATGAACATACACGCGCATGTGTCTTTATGGCAGAACGATTTCTGTTCCTTTGGGTATACACCCAATAATGAGATTGCTTGGTCAAATTGTAGCTCTATGTTAAGTTCTTTGAGAAATCTCTAAACTGCTTTCCACTGTGGCCAAACTAATTTATATTCCCACCAGAAGCGTGTAGATAAGCATTCTCTTTTCTCCACAGCCTCACCAGCATGTTATTTTTTTGCTTTTCAATAATAGCTATTCTGATGGTGTGAGATGGTATCTCATTGAGGTTTCGATTTGCATTTCCCTAGTGATTAGTGACTACATTGAGCTTTTTTTTTTATATGCTTGTTGGCTGCAGTGGTTGTTGTTATAAGTGTTTTTTTTTTCTTTTTTTGATTAATCGGCTGACTATATTGACAAGATACCAATTGGCTACATATTGAAGAAAACATACAATACAAAATACAGAAAAAGTTGGTTCCGTCCCCTCCCACTCCCTTGCCTACCCACCTACCTCCAAATACTCATCATTGTGATTTGTTCAGAACAGGGCTCAGAGCCACAGGTCGGGGTGACCGAGGGTGGAGAGGTTGTGGGCAATGGGTTCGTGGCTGTCACAATAATGCTGTGATAATGTTGTGGCTTCCCAGCAGGGAGGGCAGGGGTGAGGAGGATGGGGCTGCAGCCTGATGACAGCCAGCTGAGGGAAGAGCTGCCTCTCCCTTCCCAAGCCCCTTCCCAAGGTTTGCCCCACCACCCAAACCCAAGACTACCCTGAACAAGTTGAGGATGTGGATGCCTTGCTGGGTCCACTGTTCTACAGTAGGGAAAGAAAGGGTAGCTGCTCTGACCCCACTGTTCCCATATACAAGGGTGGGGGGACAGGAGCATGTTGCTACTCCCAGCAAGGGAAAATGGGAGAGCAGCAGAAACCAGAGGAAGTGGGAAGAGCAGATCATATATGTTTTTAAAAAGTGACTTAAGACTTAAAATTGAATTAGTATTTGTACAGAAAGGTGCAGGTGAAATAACTTACTCCAGCCTATGATCAAAATTATATGGAGAAATCATGATGGACCTCTCCCTCACTCTCCTCCCCACCTCCCCAGTGGTGGCCCGAGTCCTTAAGTGCAATTGGTTAGAGTGGAGCCCAGTCGAGTCGTTCAGGTGAAGAAGATGGGGGCAGTGGGCAGGCAAAGGGGACTCATTTGCTGCAGCACTGGCTGAGGCTGGCTGGGTTGTTCTCCTGGAGGTCCACACCTTGGTTTGGGCCTGGAGCACCAGCTGCATTCTGAGGCTCCTACTTGGGAAGCTTCTTAGCTATTGTCATGAAAATTTCATTCACATTCGTTGCAGTCTGCTGATGACTACGTCAACAGCAAACTACTGTTGTCTGCATAGGCTTGTGCTTCCTGGAATTCCATGCCTCTCTTGCTCGTCAGGTCTGCCTTGTTACCCTCAAGTGCAATGAGGATGTTGGGGCTGGCCTGCCTCTGTAGCTCCTTCACCCAGTTCCTGGCCCATGCAAATGTATCTGTGTTGGTGATGCCATAGACCACAATGGCAGCCTGCCCCCCTCCTTAGTACATGGGGGCCAGGCTGTGATACCACTCTTGTCCGGCTGTGTCTCAAATCTCAAACTTGACTGTTGTGTCATCCCAGCAGACAGTCTGTGTGAGGAAGGCCGTTCTGATGTGCTCTCCCGGTACTCGTGAAAGTATCCCTTGACGAAGCAGAGGACCAGGCTGGATTTGCCCACTGCAGACTCCCCCAGCAGAACCAGCTTAAACTGACAGATCTTGTTCCCAGCGACTGGCCCATTGGGTCATGCTGCACCTCCCTGACCTGCCATTGCCCGTCCAGCTGTAGCAGTCCATAGACAGCATGTAGGCGGACTGGTGCTATGCAAAGAGGCACTTAGTAGAGATGAGGACCTTGAAGGTGGCTCCAGGCCTGTGCCGGTACTTGGGGATGTGGCTCAGACAGGCTCTGCTTCTCTCCCCGCCCCGTTATAAGTCTTCTTTTGAGAAGTGTCTGTTCAATGTTTTTTCACATTTTTAAATGGGATTGCTTTTTGCTTGTTGATTTAGGTTCCTTATATATTATGGATATTAGACCTTTGTCAGATTCATAGTTTGCAAATATTTTCTACCATTCTGTGGGCTGTTTAATCTGTTGATGTTTCTTTTGCTGTGCAGAAGCTCTTTAGTTTAATTAGTTTCCATGAATCAATTTTTTGTGTTGTTGCAATTGCTTTTGAGAACTTAGTCATAAATTCTTTCCCAAAGGCTATGTCCAGAATGGTGTTTCCTAGGAGTCTTATAGTTTGAGGTCTTATGTTTAAATCTTTGATCTATCTCAAGGTACTTTTTGTATACAGTGAAAGGTAGGGGTCCAGTTTCATTCTCCTGCATGTAGCCAGCCAGCTATCCCAGTACTGTTTATTGAATAGAGAGTCCTTTCCCCATTCCTTATTTTTGTTGACTTTGTTGAAAATCAGATTGTTGTAGGTATGTGGCTTCATTTCTGGGTTTTCTGTTCTGTTGCATTGCTCTATGTATGTTTTCGTACCAGTACCATGCTGTTTTGGTTATTATAGCCTTATAGTGTAGTTTAAGGTCAAGTAATGTAATGCCTTCAGCTTTTTCTTTTTGCTTAGGATTGCTTTGGCTATTTGGGCTCTTTATTGCTTCCACATAAATTTTAGAATAGTTTTTTCTAGTTCTGTGAAAAATGTCATTGGTAGCTTGATAAGAATAACATTGAATCTGTAGGTTGCTTTGGGCAGTATGGCCATTTTAACAATATTGATTTTTTCCTGTCCATGAGGGTGGAATGTTTTCCCATTTGTTTGTGTCATCTGTGATTTCTTTTGTTGCAGAGACCCTCTACCTCTCTGGTTAGCTGTTATTTTTAGGCATTTTATTTATTTATTTATTTTGCAGCTAGTGTAAATGGGATTGCATTCTTGATTTGCCTCTCAGCTTGGATCTTACTGTTGCACAGAAAAGACTTGTACTTCTTTTTAATAGTCTTATTGTATCCATATAACTTCTTAAATGTAATTTTAATTTTTTTACCTAACTTTGTAAAAGTGATGTCATGCTGCATGTAATTTAGGGGAAACTTACATTTTTCACTTGATATTATACTGCTTAGGTTTATTAATATTATTGTTTATCATTACAGTTTATTTATTTTAACCCCTATGTGAGAATATGCCAGAGTATAATCTTCCACTCTTTGGAGATAGACATTTGGATTGTTTCCAGATTTTGGCTATTGTGAACAGCACTGCTGTGAATACTCTTACATGTGTTTCCTGAGTACATGTGAGTGAGTGAAAATCTGGGGCATAGATTATGTTTATTTTCAACTTTAGAAAATAATGCTAAACTTTTTTATAGAAATGGTTTCACCAATTTATGCTCCCACCAGCAATGTACAAGAGACCCTGTGAATGTGGATTCACACACTCTAAAAACTTGGTATTGTTTGACTTTTAAATATTTCCAATTCAATGGATGAAAACACTGTTTCATTATGATCTTGATTTGTGGTTCCTAATCACCAGTGATGTGGAACATCTTCTCATGTTTATTGGCCATATAGCTTCCTTTCTGTGAAATCTCTGTTCGTGTCTGTTGTCCATCTCTCTGTTGGGTTGAGTGGGTCTATCCTCTTATTTAAAATCGTTGTTATATACATGAAAATATTCCTGATACTAATTTTTGTCAGTTGCATATATTGCAAATTTCTCCCAATGTATAATTTGTCTTTTTTACTTTAAATTGTCTCTTGACAGACAAAAATTTTTACTTTTAATATAATCAAATTAATTCATCTTTTATATTTTAACCAACACTTTTTGTGTTTTAAGAAACCCTTTCCTACCCCCAGGCCTAAAAAATATTCACACATGTTTTTTCCTAAGAATATTAAAGTTTTGTTCTTGGCATTTAAGTCTAATCCATTTGTAACTGTAAAGAAAGTATCTAACTTAACCTATTTTTCTTTGAGTAACCATTTTCTCCCAGTTTCATTTATTGACTAATCCCTTTTGTTCTCATTGGTTTAATGTGACATCTATTATTTACTACAGTTTCATGCTATATGAATCATTATTCTAATGATAACAATTTTTTTGAAAAAAATTTTTTCTTTGATGCCCAGGCTGGAGTATAGTGGCGTGATCTCGGCTCACTGCAACCTCCACATCCGGGTCTGAACTCTGTTCTATTACATTGATCAATTTGTCTATACCTACATCTCACAGGAGTCCACATTGTTTAGGCCATGAGAGCCTAAAAATAAGTCTTGATATCCAGTAAGGCAATTCCCTGCTCATCTTCAGAAGCACCCTATCTATTTTTGGCCTTATGGTTTTCCAATTAAATTTTAGAGTTGTTTTCTCATGTTTCATTTTTAAAAGCCTCCCAATGGATTTTCAATGGAATTGCATTTAGTTTATAAATCACGTTGGGAGGAATTGACATCTCTATGATAATAAGCTTGTCAGTTCATAAATTAAGTATTTTCCGTCCATTTATGTGTTTTAAATATCTCTTAATAACATTCCCATTTTCTAATGTCACTTGTTATATTTATGCCTGCATATTTTATATTCTTCAATGCTACTGTAAATGATGCCTTTTCTTAACTGCATCTTCTATTGCTTGTCGCTTGTATATAGAAATGCAATTGACTTTTGAATATTAATTTTATATCCAGGCACCCTGATGAATTCTCTAGGCTTTTAGATTATTTGTCCTTGATAGTCTTAAATTTCACTGCATTATAGGTAGGTAGGAGTCTTCCCTTTTTTCTCCTCTTTGATACTCTTACAGATCCTTTCCATCTGAGGTTGCTCAGTTCTTTTTTTAATTTCAGGAAATACATATCTATTATTTCATAAGGTATTTTATCCCTTTTTCTCTTTCTGATAATTCCTATTATCCAGACATCGGCATTTCTACCTCTAAAATTCATATCCCCTAACTTCCCTTGCATATGTTCTAATTCTTTCCTTTTTCTCTTTGAGAGTTTTTTTCCATTTCATTTTTGGGCATAGAAATTCATTTCTAGGTTGTAATCATCCTGCTATTTATCCATCTATTGTGTTCTTTAATAAGAGTATATGTTCCTAATTAATATTTCTACTTAGTTCTTGTATTATGAGCTTTTCAAATTGCCAGCCTATTTTGGCTGAGGGCTCATTTTCTCCTAAGGGTATTGGCTAATGTATCAGGCAATAACCGTGGGAGGAGGGCCAGCTTCTAATCTGTGAAGATTTCAAAAGACTCAAGAGATGGCAATGAATAAACCTTAGGGTGGAGAGAGCTTCCAGCACCTGAAAACCACAGTCCCCGCTCAAGGCCAGCTTATTCACCAGCCACAAACACACACGGAGCCTAGGGCCCACAATATTTTTAAGTGCCCATGGAAATGTTTTGTTTCTAATTTATTTCACTAGCTGAAAAATAAATGAATATAATAATAAGGAATAATAATAAATGAATTCAGCCTAGATTTTTTTTTTTTTTTTTTTTTTTGAGATGGAGTGTCACTCTGTCATGTCCAGGCTGGAGTGTAGTGGCACAATCTCAGCTCACTGCAACCTCTGCCTTCCGGATTCAAGCAGTTCTCCCACCTCATTATCCCAAGTAGCTGGGATTACAGGCATCCACCACCACATCCAGCTAATTTCTTGTATTTTTAGTAGAGACGGTGTTTCACCAAATTGGCCAGGCTGGTCTCAAACTCCTGACCTCAGGTGATCCACCCGCCTTGGCCTCCCAAAGTGCTGGGACTACAGGTGTGAGCCACTGCACCCAGGCCAGCCTGGATTATTTTCATCTTTATATCAATGAAGGCACAATATATGATTTTTAATATATTTTATGAAGGAAGGGTACCCAGAACCCAGTAAAGTCATGTCTGTCCTCACTCACATAAAACACAGTCAATTGCTGCTCACTCCAGAAAACAACTGTCAGGTCAGTTCTGGTCTTTTCTCCTCCTCCCAGAGTGAGAAGTGCATTAGAAGGAGACACTCCCCAGGGTGTAATTTCCAAACCCTCAGGACTGGAAGGAGCTGGAGTGGGAAAGGAGGCCAGTTGGTCCCCACCTATTTTTGTCACTTGCTTTTGAGCTCAGGGCTCCTGCTTTGCCTGATTTTAGTTCTGAGGCACCAGAGGGATGGGGACAGCACCTGTTTGACACAGAGAAACGGTGGTGGAGAATCAGGAGCAGAACTCTAGCAGTTCACTGCTCAGTTTACCCTCCCAGGGAGTACTGGAAGCCAGAACACATCTAGCCCAGGCCAGAGTCACCACTTCCCACGCCACAAATCAAAACATCTTCTATCATGCTTGGGTGTTCTCACAGTTTTCTATCTCACAATTCCTCCTGGTTGATCATGAGGGAAGAAAACCAGCAGCGGTACTCCTTAAAGATGCAAATCTTACCTTGTCACTCACCTGCCCGAACAGCCTTAGGCGTTTCCCACTGGGCTTCCAGAGTCTTAATCTGATTCATTTGGAAGAAAGGAGATTTTACTGTAACCTCCGCTCCTATCCTATTCCAAGGTCCTCTCTGCTGCTTCTTCCCGACTCGCTCTCAATTATTGTTAACTGGAAAGCTCAGCATTGAGAACTGCTGATTTAGTGCCATGGAGAAGTAGGTGGGTGTGTCGTGCATTAATGGATCATGTGCATCCACGTGTCTTTCTGCATTCAGCTGATTGGCAAGCTGACTTAGTAATGAGTCCATATTTTACTCTACAAGCCTGGCTGTATTAATTCCCCTGTACCTCTGATTTCTGCCATGCAATCCCAGCTAGAAAATGGTGAGCTCACAAACTGTATTTAGATCTAGGGGGGAAGCAGGACTTCTTAGAGTCTAAGCCTCATGCTTCAACCCAACCTAAGAGCTGCACTTGTGCAGCAATTGAGTGCAATTTTGATTCCTATTTGGCTCCTATTCCTTCCAGTGAGAACTTTCTGAGGCTGAGAAAAAGAGAGAAGAAATAATCTGCAGGATGGGAGTCTGATTTTCCAGGATTCCTGACCACATGCCATCAAATGCCAGCTGCGCCTCTTCCCGTGTGGTGGTAAAGCTTTTCCAGCCCCTCTGTGAACTGGCTCAGTCCCTATCGCTCCAGTCTTCTTGCCATTTCACCTCCACCTGTGGCGTTTCTGACAGCTGGTCCTTCTGTGTGTCCCCAGCATTTAACATGGTGTCTGGCATCTCTCACATATATGTAGAATGTTAAATAGGTCTTGTCACCCCCATTTCCTGGATGTAACTCAGAGAAGCTCAGTAATTTCCCCAAAGTCACACAGCTAGTAACTGCTGGATCTGGAATCGATGTGAGGCTGGCCTGGTTCCCAGTCCCTGCTTCTCTCCATAGGGCAACACAGAGAGCTGCTTTCCCTGGCACAGTCCCATTTGCATCCGGAGAGGGAACTTCAGCTCACAGAAATTACATGCTCCAGTGCTGACAGCTTGTTCATCTCCTCCACTTATCTGCTGTCTGTCTTCCTTACTAGTGAAGGTACTGTGGGCATAGTTCTTATTAAATTAAGCATAAGACATTATCATTTATTTAAAGCCATTTACCTGTCCATTTCCCCAGGGCCGCTCTTTATTAAGTGATTTCTCACATTTTCCAGGTGACTCAGTCAGTGTGGCGGGTGCTATGCCAGGGGAAAAGAGAGGGAGGACAGAGAGAAGGCCAACAAAACTGAGTGAGTGGCTGGGAGGGAAAGCACAGTATGGCATAAGGGGAGAGTGTCTGAAGCTTACTGTGAAGGCCATCCGTCCCCACAGAGCTCTGGGAGCTGCCCAAAATGTCCTCATGAGCAATGATGCCCTTCTGAGCCATTCCCTCTGAAGTGCTCATTTGCCCCAGGAGGAAAAGCAGCTGCTTTTTCCAGGTCAGGAGCCTCAGGGCAGAAGGCAGGTCCTGTGTTCCCAGAGGCCTGGGAAGCAAGATGGAAAGGCCTAGAAAGGAGAGGGACTTGGAGGTAATGCCAGAAGCCAGGCTTTATCCAGGGTAGGGTGTTGAGGGGGCTGGGCCCTTGTGAGAAAGAAAACCTCCCTAAGGTGGGATTCAAGGCCTGAGAGCCACAGGGCCCAAAGAACTGACACATTGCCAAAGTCTCATCGCCATCCTTGTCTAGACTGAGAAATCCAGAGGAAACCAGTAAGGAGAATCTGTGAACAGAAGAGGCAACTGTGCTGGCATCCCAGATACCAAACTGGGTGTCACCCTGCTCTCAGGCTTGAAGGCTCTGCATGTCGAATGGAGTGTTAATCTGATGGTTCTCTCAGACCTCTTACGCCCAAGGTGGGATCTTCGGCCTGGGTCAGAGCTTCCTGATGGTGCTGTTGGGACCTGCCCTTTAAGGGCACCCGCCATACCACCACGTATGGAACATGTATGGGCTCATGAGGCCCAGACCCTGCCCTGAACCTGGGTGTAGAGAAAACATTTCTGATACTCCACAGGGCTCAGAGCAGGCTGGCTACCTAGGCAGCCCCAAAAAATCCAGATCACTGGTCTTGGATCAGGATACCTGGATCCTAATACCAGCTTCCTGTGTGACCCTGGTCAAATCTCTAATCTTTCAGGGCTCCAACTATAAAATGAGGGAAATAATGTTGACCCCTTCTACTGCATGGGGGCTTAGAGATCTGAATGAGATCTGTCTGTGAAGGAGCTTAGAAGAATGTGAAGTTCTGCAGAGGAAGGCAGAGGACCCATATAGACATGGCTATGCAACTGTCAGCACAGGTGCTCAGTGTTATCAACAAAGGTGGTTGTCCTTCTCGGAATTATTTTAGAAGTGTGTCATTTGCTTCAAAGAAAAAGATCATCCTGGACTGGCCACACAAGGAGCAGGTCAGAAACACCGCCTTTTACTGGGAAGCCTGGGTGGCTACTGCACCCACATCCTGGGAGATTCTCACCTAGGGGGTCATCAGGTTTGGGGACTACATGACAGCCAGCACTAGCCACAGCCAAATGACAAGGAGTAGGTATGGGCAACCCTGGGCCGGCAAGGTTGCAGCTATAAGGTCTCTGACCCCAGGGCTGTGCCCCGCCAGATGCTGGCTGGGTGATCCATGACACATCGTGTTCCATTCCCCAATCCTATGCCCCAAAACTTCACCATCACCTCACAACCCTGTAGAGCCATATTCTCCTGCTCCATTTTATTTCAAAATTCCTTGAAAGAGTTGTCTACACTCACTGTCTTCTTCAAGGAGGGGTTCCTCTCCTCTCCTTGTTTCTTAAACTCATTCAGTTAGGTCTCTGCCCCATCAGTCTGCTCCCATCAGAGCCAACAGTGGTTGTCATGATGCAAGCTGATACGCAGTGGCTGCTTCTCAGTGCTCATCCTCCTCCTTCTCCCAGCAGCATTTGACGCAGTGGTCAGATCACTCTCCTGTGAGGCCTCGCTTCTTCTGATGTCGAAGATCACTGTTTCTTGATTCTCAACTTCATTGGCTGCTGCTTCTTGGCCTCCTTTGCAAGATGCGCTTCATTTTCTTAAATTTCTTGTTTGAACCCTGGGATCCTCCAACATCCAAAGAAAATGTCTTTATTTTTTTATTTTTTGGATGTTGGAGGATCCCAGGATTCAATCCTCAGCTCCTTCTCTTCACCTTCCATACTCGCTCTTAGTTCAACCCATCCAGTCCCACATTCAGCACGAAGATGCCGATAATCCCCCACGTACACTTCAGTCCAGACCTTTCCCCTGAACACCATGTATCTGTTCAATTCCTGTCCTAAATGTCTACTTGGATGGCTCAACTGAACTATGTCTAAATTTCTGACTTTTCCCACCCTTTCTTTCCAATATTTCACTAGCCTAGCAACTTTATTTTAGTCATTCCAGCCGAAAACCTTGCCATCATCCTTAATTCTGCTCCTGCTTCCTACCTGCTCCCTCCATGGAATCCATCAGCAATTCCTGTTGGCTCTACCTGACTGCCTCATCCCACCCCCATAGGCATCACCCAGTCCCAAATCACCCACATTGCACCCAGAGACCTGCAGCCACCTCCTTGCTCCATCCTCATCCCCATCCTCTCCTCACCGCAGCGAGAGTGATCCTGCCTAACACAAAAGTAGATCATGCTATACATTTGCCAAAACTCATAGGATCTGTGCAGCTCAAATAGCGACCCCTACTATGAAGAATGGATTTGAGTTAATAATAGTGTATCAGTATTGGTTCATCAATGATAAAAAATGTACCACACTAATATAAGAGGTAAATAGCAGGGGGATCTGAGGAGAGCTGGTATATAGGAACTTTCTGTACTTTTCCACCAAATTTTCTGTAAACCTGAAACTTTTCCAACAAAAAATTATCTTAATAGAAAAAAAAATAGATCATATCACTCCTCCGCTCTGAACCCTCCCGGGGCTTCTATCTCCTTGTAGGGGAGAGGGAAACAAATCCCCTACGGGAGCCCGGAAGAACTCCTGTGGTGTTGGCCTCCTATGAGCTCTAGAGCCTCAGCCATATCTCTCCTTCTTCCTCTCCCCTTCACTGTGTTCCAGCCACATCGGCCTCTTTGCTCTCCCTGAAATACAGCAAGCACCCTTCCCTGCCTCTCCCAACCCAGAGTTTAGCATTTACTCTTTCCATTGCTTGGAAGGCGCTCCCAGATGTATCCTTGCTGTCTGCAGATCTCATTTTGAAGTTCAGCTTCAGAGAAGTCCTCCCTTACCACTCCATGAAACATGGCACCTCCTCTCACTCTCTCTCCCTTTATGACACTTCATCCTTCTTCTCTGCATGTAGCACTGTCTGACCTTTAGTAAGATTATGACGCTGGGTACAGTGGTTCATGCCTGTAATCCCAGCACTTTGGGAGGCTGAGGTGGATGGATGGCCTGAGGTCGGGAGTTTGAGACCAGCCTCACTAACATGGTGAAACCCCGTGTCTACTAAAAATACAAAAAGTTAGCCGGGCATGGTGGCACACACCTGTAATCCCAGCTACTTGGGAGGCTGAGATGACAGAAAAACTTGAACCCAGGGGGCGGAGGTTGCAGTGAGCTAAGATTGCACCATTGCACTCCAGCTTGGGCAACAAGAGCAAAGAGCAAAATGTTGTCTCAGAAAAACAACAAAAAAACGGATTATCACTGTATTTCCCTACAGGTCACTTCCTCAAAATTAAAAGAACAAAAAAGTCCTGAAGTCTAGAAATGGATTACTTGGCTCTTTCTCCTCTTATCTTTTCCCAGCTCAAAGTGCTTGTATCCCTGAACAGCCAGCACCCTCTTGATCTGCAGTTGGGTGGGACGTGTTCCAGCCTTGGGACAAAGCTCTTGGTGATGTTAGCCTTCTTCTAGAAAACAGACTTTGTGTGCCCACCATTGCCACTCTGTTTCCCATCACAGCACTTTTTCCCTGGGCACCCCAGGAATCCTTGCCCTTCTTATACCAGGTCACTCTGTGGGGCTGATGTGTGCTACACTTCTTATAGAAGATTCTTGAGTTTCCGGGTACTTTGACCTCTTGCAGTGGAGATGTCTACACAGTGAAAATGGAAATCTGGCATCTGCCCTCTCTGCCTTGCCACAAACACATCACATCTGATGTGTCTGTGTAATTTTGTTGTCTTCCTCCACTAGAATGTAATCACCATGAGCACAGGGACTTTATGCATTTTGCTTAACTGTATCCTTGATGCCTAAAAAAGAGCCGGGTACTGATTGATGTTTAACTAATATTTGTTGATGTTATGAATTAAAAAGCAGAACAAATTAGAGTCCTTCCAGGGAGTCGGCCCTGGAAAGGCTCAGAAGGTCCAAGTGGTAGGAGCTGGGTAGCAAGAGGATGAGAGTGGCTCAGTCGCCATAATGATGCAGTTTGACAGAAGGAATTTCAGCATCTGTTGCTAAGGGGATGGCCAGACGCCCATGTCACTCCAGCTGTGTTGTCCCTAAACAATAACATATTTTCCAGCTGGTGATTCAGCCTCCCTGAGATCTGGCTTGTAGTGCATTTGAGGTTGTTTCCTGTTCGTTACGCTTTGTACACTTTCAAAGAGCCCTCATTAGCTGAATTAATCCAAATACAGTATATCTCCTTTATTTGCAAACAGGAGGACCCAATTCATGCAGACAGGTAGAGAACTAGCCTCATGCCCAAGACTGAAAGTATATCAGTTTAACATTTTTTACCTGCTTGTATTCTTGTGGTTTCTTTTCTTGACTAACTTCAATTTGTTCCAGGTTTCGAGGAATCAAAAACAACAGATGATAATGTTACCTCAAAATGTTATAAATAACATCTTCCCAAACAAATCTCCCTTTGCATCTCTGATCAATTTCTTTGTTTCTTTTTCTAACAGAATAAGGCTATGAATCCTGATTATGCTCAAGCGTAGGTGGTTTTTTTCTTAATCCTAAATTATTCCTCAGAAAAGAAGAAATCACTTATTGTCAAGTGCTTATGAATGCTTTTATTAGCAGTACTCTTTATCATTCACCTTAGAATAATGCCCCCAGGCAGTTGAAAATCCATGTAGAACTTTTGGCTCCCAAAAACTTAATTAATAGCAGCCTATTGTTAACTAGAAGCCTTACGGAGAAACTAAATAACTGATTAAAATATATTTTGTATATTACATGTACTATATACTGTATTCTTACAATAAAGTAAGCTAGAGAAAAGAAAATGTTATTAAGAAAATATATATATATATATATATATATATATATTTTTTTTTTTTTTTTTAAGACAGAGTCTCACTCTCTTGCCCAGGCTAGAGTGCAGCGGTGCAATCTCGGCTCACTGCAACTTCTGCCTCCTGGGTTCAAGCGAACCTCAACCTCCTGAGTAGCTGGCACTACAGGTGTGTGCCACCATGGCCAGCTAATTTTTTGTATTTTTAGTAAAGATGGGGTTTCACCACCTTAGCCAGGATGGCTCGATCTCCTGAACTTGTGATCTGTCCGCCTCGGCCTCCGAAAGTGTTGGGATTACAGGCGTAAGCCGCTGCGCCCAGTCTATTAAGCAAATCTTAAAGAAAATAAAATGTATCTATTAAGTGGAAATGGATTATCATAAAGGTCTTCATCCTTGTTGTAGGCAGACAGAAGGAGGAAGAGGAGGGCTTGGTTTTGCTGTGTCAGGGGTGGCCGAGGTGGAGGAAAATCTGTGTACAAGTGGACACCCGCAGTTTAAACCCGTGTTGTTCAAAGATCAACTGTGCTTTATCTTTAACACCAAAGCACTGTTGGAAGAAGATACATAAATCTCATACTTCTCAACCCTGGCCGGAATGTTGAGGGTGGGGGAGTTTAAGAAAATCCTGATGATTGGATCCTACCTGAGACCAAGAATGTTGGAATCTCTGGAGTGGTACTGGGCATTGGTATTTTTTTCAAGCTGTATTTTTTTCAAACAGGTGTTACCAGTTCATATGGTTTGGATATTTGTCCCCTCCAAATCTCATGTTGAAATGCAATCCCCAGTGTTGGAGGTGGGGCCTGGTGGGAGGTGTTTGGATTACAGGGGCGAGTCCCTCACGAAAGGCTTGGTGTCCTCCCCATGGTAATGAGTGAGGTCCTGCTTTATTCGTTTACGTGATAACTGCTTTAAAAATGGCCTGGCACCTCTCTTGCTCTCTCTTACCTTGTGACATGCCTCTTCCCCCTTTGCCTTCCACCATGATGTAAGCTTCCTGAGTTCTCACCAGAGGCAGATGCTGGCACCATGCTTCGAGTACAGTCTGTAGAACCATGAGCCAAATAAACCTCTTTTCTCTATAAATTACCCAGCCTCCGGTATTCCTTTATAGCAATGCAAAATGGACTAATACACCAGTGTAAAGCTAGGACAGACAGTCTCTGTCCCTAAATGACCTCAGTCCTTGCTAATTTTGTATATTTATAGAAGCCACTTTTGAGAGTCAATGTGCAAGAAGCTAAAGAAATTTAACTTTGATTTTGTCATTATTCTTGGGGGGTGTGGCTTCCTTCTCTTCTTATCAGCCCATTCTCAGGAAACTGACAAGCTCAGTCACACTGAGGTGTTAATGACTGATAACACTTCATGGGTTAGTTTTTTAACAGAACATCCCTTGCCCTGAACAGGAGGAGCCATGAGGCCTTCTACATCCACTCCCCCTTTTCCACTATCCTATGGCTGACCAGCTGCTTCCTGTAAGGCCTGTCCAGATTCCTGAGAGAAACTTTAGGGCTTCTGGCCATAAAAATAGGGTGTTCCAAGGACATAAGCAGGGCAGTGAGCAGGGCAGTGTCCCTTTAATTTGCTGCTGGAATTGGGCAGCATCTGAGATCAGGACCTTTGAAATATTTATCTGCTTGTTATTTATCTGGGCAGGGTGCAGGGGAGAGGAAAGGTCCTGGGAACTCTACCCAGAGTCAGGGAGAATACAGGAAAAACTTTGCTAAATTTGTTTGAATAACTTTTACTGTACTTTTTTATTATAAAAGTAACAAACACTTACTAGAGAAAACTTGAAATATACAAAAAAGTGCAGAGAAGAAAGAAACCATTTATTATCCCCCAACCAGGCGATGGCCAATGTTAACAGTTTGGCATATTTCCAGCTAGAGCTCTTTTTTAAGCACAGACACATGCGCTGTATAGAACTCTGTATAATGTTGCATCCTCTTCGTTTTCCTTGAATGTTACAGCATAAGCACATTCCTATGTCCTTAAAATTTCTTTTAAAACATAATCTGGGTCAGGCACAGTGGCTCATGCCTATAATCCCAGCACTTTGGGAGGCTGAGGCGGGCAGATCACAAGGTCAGGAGTTCGAGACCAGTCTGGGCAACATGGTGACACCCTGTCTCTACTAAAATACAGAAAATTAGCTGGACGTGGTGGTGGACGCCTATAATCCCAGCTACTCAGGAGGCTGAGGCAGCAGAATAGCTTGAACCCAGGAGGTGGAGGTTGCAGTGAGCCAAGGCTGTGCCACTGTGCTCCAGAACGAGACACTGTCTCCAAAAAAAAAAAAAACAAAAACATAATTTGGAATGGCTCCATACCATTCCCTCATTTGCTCTCTCACAATTTATCTAACTAATTTCCTATTGTTGGATATTTAGGTTATTTCCAAGTTTTTATTTTATGAAGATAAAGACTAGCAGCCATTCACAAATCTGCTTGTATTTCTGTGTAGTTTTTAGTTTAATCTTTGATCAGAAAGTCAATATTGTGTTGAAAAAACTATGCCTTTTTTTTTGTTTTGCTTATTTTTTTAATAATGGAGGCAAATTTCATTTAACATAAAATTCACCATTTTAACTAAAGATTGGTTTTGTGGCTTTTAGTACATTCACAATGTTGTGCAACCATCACCACTATCTAATTCCAGAAAATTTTCGTCACCCCAAAAAGAAACCCTGTGTCCATTAAGCAACCACTCCCCATTCCTCCTCCTTCCGGTCCCTGCTTTCTGCCTCTGTGAATTAAAGCACATTGTTCTTGTTTTCGGAATACCAGTATTCAAATCCTGGTTCGCCTACTGGCTAGGCTTATGACTGTAAGAAGTTACTTAGCCCTCTTCAGCCTTAGAATCCTAATGTGTAAAAACTGAGCTCTTGGCAACTTAAATGAGATATAATATGGGAAAACTCATGGCATATAATAGATGCAAAATAATTTAAAAAATTAAAGCATTACAGCTAAAATGGACTTTTAGAAATAACATCATATCATCTACTCTACAGATGAGTAAACTGAGGCCCAGAAGAAGTAAATAAGTGGAATCTTTTCAGTGTAACTATAATTGAGCTTATACCTACATTATTTTGCATGCTGTCCAAAATATGCTATGCTACTATAATCCAATGTGCACTCTCTCTCTATATATATATATATGTGTGTAAATATATATACTATATATATGTGTGTGTGTGTGTGTGTGTGTGTGTGTGTGTGTGTGTGTGTGTGTATATACATGGCTATAGTTCAGTGAAGCTGCACTTTATGTCTACACTAGTTTGTATACATGCTTTGGACTGACAATGCTCTGTTTTTTATGAAAAATACAAGCCTCACTTCAAATGATTATGGGCTTCAAATGGGCCCTTGGGCCCAGGAGCCAACAGCTTGCAGAGTCCCTAGGGGTTCCAATGCAGCTGGTCTCAGATTAGTGTTTGGGAACCAGGCACCTGGTTGCTGTTGTTCCATTGTGTCTTTTTGTGTTCCCAAGACACCTACAAAGGTGCTAAATAAGCCAGAGGTGACAGTCTCTAAATGTCACTCCACAGGTTGCTTATGAGTTAAAAAGGGAAAAGGGTCACCCTATAATGGATAAAGCCAGTGGAAACCACCTTAACAATGTGGACAAACTTGACATCATCAATAATGGGGCAGATGGACATACCTGCCCCTGATGTGATGTACTGAGAAGGACATAAAATCACCCATGTAATATGCTTCCCAAAAATGTCTGACCATTTATCGTGAGCATACATATCAGGCAAATCTAGTCTTAGTCTTCAAACAACTGGCCTGAACTCTTCTAAACTGGCAAAGAGGGCAAGGGAACTCTTAACGATGAGATTGCACCAGAGGGACCAAAGGGACTTGACATCTAAGTACAAGGTGTGATTCTGGACTAGATTGTGGATTTTAAAAAGAAAAAGGAAAGTATATGACAATTGGGGAAGTCTGAATATGGACCATGCATTAGATAATATTGTACCACGTTTAGTTTCTCGAATGTGACAATTGTGTTATGATTATGTAGGAACATGTCCTTGTTATTGAGAATTACATGCTGGATTCTTTAGTAAAGGATCATCATGTTTGTAATTTACTCTCAAAATCATTTAGCCAAAAAAGTGTTTGTGTGTGTGTGTGTGTGTATGTAGAAAGAAAAAGAGATAAATGAAGTGTGTAAACATGTACAATGCCAGCAATATGTGAGTGTAAGGAATACAGATGTTCGTCTTACTCGCCTTTAAACTTCCCTGGATTTGAAAGTTTTCAACATCACAAAGTTGGAGGAAAAATAAAATGATATCTAGCCCATAGAAATGTACTGTTTGAGCTTTATAGTGTTTAAAATTTGCTGGGGTTGGGGGAGCAATGTTTAAGAATTGAAGACTTTCACTTACAAATCTAATTTTCAACTTTTTAAAGAAACTAGGCGGGTGTTAAACAATGAGAACACATGGACACAGGGAGGGGAGCACTACACACTGGGGTCAGTTGGGGGGAAATAGGGGAGGGACGGTGGGGGGTGGGAAGCTGGGGAGAGATAGCAAGGGGAGAAATGCCAGATGTAGGTGATGGGGAGGAAGGCAGCAAATCACACTGCCACGTGTGTTCCTATGCAACAATTTTGCATATTCTTCACATGTACCCCAAAACCTAAAATGCAATAAAATAAATAAAGGGGAAAAAAAAAAAAAAAAAAAGAAACTGTCAGATCTGGCACACAGCCCACATTTTTGGCAGGACAGAAACTGGTGTTGCTGAGTGGTCTCTTTCTGCTTTAAAAGGGCCCCTGCGCCACTCCAAGCCTAGGCTCTTACGCCCACAGTATAGGACCAGCATTCGGACAGAAAAGCTTTGATGGTGGAGAATTTTCACAGCAAGCTCTATATAGGGAAGGAGAAGGTTCTGGACCAAAAGCCCTCAGAAAGCTACAGAGCTGGTTAGGTTGCCAATGTAGCCAACCAAACCAGCATGACCTAACGCCTGATCACATTCCTCCTTCCACACTTGCTAGGCTTGCTAGGATGGGGTCTGAGCCTCCTCCTTCTGACTGGGGACTACCCCAGAGCCCCATCCTTACCAGATGATGAGCTTCTTGAGAGCAGAGACTGTAGACTTCTGGCCCTGTTTCCAGAGGAAGGTGTTTGCTAGTCATGCATCTTTGACAGCGGATACCCAAATAACATTTAGGAATCTTGATCACACTAACATCCATGGAGTACTCCTAACAAAGTATTTCACTCAGAAGCCTGTGGGTTATTGGTGGCTAACCTATTGTCATGGTGTTCATCATGGTAGCCAACCAATCACAGATCAAAGTAGGCTAGGGTAAGAACAGCACCTCATATCTTTGCAGAAAATTATGATACTTGGTTAGCTAAGATGAATCCAATTAGGAGACACATACACATGCCTCACATGACAGCATTTTAATAAGATAATGTCCTTGTCATTGGTGGAGGAAAAAGAAAATGTCAATTCTGATCTCAGCTTCACCACTGACTCACTCTACAAGATTGAGTGAGGCATGTAACTCATCTGTGTCCTCAGATTCCTCCCTGATCAATCGAGATAATTGTCCCTGCTGGGCCCATTTCACTCGGATGCTGTGCTGAGGGAATAAGATATGTAGGAAGGACAACATGTTGAAAAATATTTTAAAATACTGAAATAATATTAACGTACTATTTTGGGACCATACGGTTATTTTTTCCCCTAGAGGTATCTTCCCTACTTCACGGTCATCTAGTTTTTTTGTTTGTTTTGTTTTGTTTCACTTGTTTCTTTGGTTTTTTTTTTTGTCTGTTTGGTTTGGTTTTATCTCTCTTTACTTCAAATTTTCCCTTACCCTATCCTGGAGTTCTTAAAGCCCTCAGGAATGGCTTTTCTTGAAGACTCTGACACAAAACATACACCGATGAGGCCTGGACACTCAAGCCACAGGACTCCCACAGGAGCAAGAACGGGCCTATCTATCTCTGTCACTCTCCACAGACATGAAGAGGCTCTGCCCTGGACCTGGTGCTGAATAGGAGCTCAGTTTGTGTTTGTTGAGTGAATGAGTGAGTGACTCAGGAATGTAGGTGGCCCTACCAGAGGAGAGTTCAGCTGGGGAAGGGAGGAGGTAGGACGAATGCCAGCAGCCAAGTTTCTCTGCACAGCAGGATGGCCCAGGGAGCGGAGAGCGAGGGCCTGGGTTTGGGGCTAAAGGAGAGAGAGGCCTGCTGGATTACGTGGAGGAACTTCTTGGGCAATGCCCCGGTGATGTGGGAGCCAGTGGGTAGTATAAATGGATTAATAATAGTCTACAGCCAGCAGGGCTGAGAAGCTCTATGCCTCACTTGCCGCCTGGCAGGACAGTCTCAAAAGCCACTTCATTCTCAAATTCGCCAGGTGAAAGGAAAACAACTTCACTTTAGAGCTGCCCAGTTTCACTCTCTGGGTTTGCTTTATACTTCTTTGATGCAGGAAGGGTTTGGTGTTCTGCTTAGGTACAACAATCCAACTAACTGGATTCAGCTTTTAAAACAATAGATTAATGACCAGGTGCAGTAGCTCATACCTGTAATCCCAAGGAGGCTGAGGCAGGACGATTACTTGAGCCAGGAATTCAATACCCTGTCTCTATTTTAAAAAAAATTAAAAATTAGCTGTTTGTGGTAGAGTCTGCCTAGAATCCTAGCTACTCAGGAGGCTGAGACAGAAGGATCACTTGAGCCCAGGAGTTGAAGGGTAAAATAAGTTATGATCGTGCTGCTGAACTCTAGAATAGACAGCAGAGCAAGATGAAAAGAAAAAGACTAAAAAAAGAAAAAAGAAAAAGCAGTAGTGTAAGGAAGGCAGAGTGGCCCACTGCAGTGAAAGCAACCATTCTCAATCCTATAAAACTGAGTGTTTTTGACATCCACAAAATGCCAGGCACTGTGTTAGACTCTAGAGGCAGGTATTTAAAAAGAAAAAAAAAAAAAAAAAAAGACTTTCGTACCCTCAAAGCACTTATAGTGACAAGAAAAGAGGCAAAAAGTGGACACGTGAATGGGTGGTCAGTGTGGGGCTTGGAGAAGCACCAAGTGCTACAGGAGCCCCGTGGAGCAGTCCTAACCCAGCCACTGGAGGACAGCTGGAGGCCTGCGGGAGCCGTGGAGGAAGGGAAAGGACATTGGACAGTGGTTGTTCAAAATCAGCCACTTTTTAAAAAGAACCATTTGTGTATGTGTGTGTAGACATATACTCGTGATGAGAATCATTGCCTAACACAACTGTTGCTTCTAATCCTAAACTCAAACGCCGCAAACATGCAGGAGTTCGAGAGATGTAATAGAAAGGTATGCTTTGTGTAGGTATGCGTGCGGAATTACAGAATAAGTCCTTTCTCCTCACATTGTTACAGCTCCCCTCCTCCATGAAGCCCTCTTTGACTCTCTCCAATATGATCGCTTTTCTTTAGCAACCCTAGAGCACCCATTCTGCTCCTCGCCTGTGACAAGAGGTGTTATTTATTTTTGTATTAGTTATTTTTATATTCAGCAAGTACCTTCTGAGAGCCTGCCATGAGCCAGGTGCTGCCTCTAGAGTCTAATATAGTGACTGGCATTTTCTCAACGTTAAAAACACCCAGTTTCACAGGATTGAGAATGGTTGCTTTCAGAGCCACTTGAGAAACTGTTTGGTACTTTCATATAAAGTTAAACATACGCTTACCAGATGGTCTAGCGATCCTACTTCAGGGTATTTACCCTAGAGAAATGAAAATTTGTGTTCACACAAAAACCTGTATATGGACACTTGTAGTAGCTTTATTAATAATTGCCAAAAACTAAACCCAGATGTCCTTCAGCCAGAAAACGGACCGACAACTGTGGTACATCCATGCAATGGATGAAATGCTACTCAACCATAAAAAGGAACTAAGTAGTGATTCAAACAACAACATGGCTGAATCTTAAATGTATTTAGTAAATGAAAGAAGCCAGAACCAAGAGGCTCCATATTGTATGATTCCATGTATATCACATTCTGAAAAACACAGAACTATAGGGTGGTGAACACATGAGTGGTTGTCAGAGATCAGGAAGAGTTAACAACGGAGAGGCAGCATGAGGAATTTGGGGGTGACGGACCTTTTCTTCACCATGGCTGGCGGTGATACACTACTCTATCCATTGGTCAAAACTCATAGAACTATACATTAAAAAGAATGAATTTTACAGTGTATAAAATTTAAAAAAATCAGTTAGGATGTGGGGTGAACTGAAGTCAGGACACAAACTCTAACAAATGATCAAACTATATTACAAATGAATAACCTCACCACACTGATGGGGGTGGTGAAGAAAAGAGCTAATCTAAGTAAGTAAGCAGTGTTTTGACTGGGAATTGCAAAGTTAAAGAAAAATGAACTGTGCACGAATAATGTAGTTGGTAAATTTGTTTTTCACGAGGACATGTATTAGCAATTCTGAAAATGGATATACTTTGGTTGAACAAGAAGTAAATATATTATGGGTAAGAGAAGCCCAGTTTTCCCCATCAGAGAAAGAAATTACAAATAAAAACAAAGGGAAGGCTAGAATGAACTCTATGTTATTGGATTGGATGCAAAAGTATCAGCATGAACTCATGTTTTTTCATGGTAAAATACACACAACATAAGATTTACCTTTTTAAGCTTTTAAATTGTACAATTCAATTGTGACATTAACCACATTCACAATGTTGTGCAACCATCTTTACCATCCAATTTGGGAACTTTTTCATCATCCCAAACACAAACTCTGTAACCATGAAACAGTAATTCCCCATTCCCTGACTGTCTCCACCCTCAGTAATCTCTATTCTACTTTCTGTCTCTGTGAATATGCCTATTCTAGTACTTGAAGTAAGTGGGATCCTACAATATCTGTCATTCTGTGTCTCGCTGATTTCACTTAGCCTACCTTCTGGGTTTATTCATGCTGTAACATGTATCTGAATTTCCTTCCTTTTTAAGGCTGGATAATATTTCATTGTACTATATATTACATTTTGTTTATCCATCTGTTTATGGACACGAGTGGTCTTTTAATATATATACAGAGAAGTCACTACAAAAATAAATATAGATACATGTATATTCACATATTAGTGCACATTCATAAAAATCCTATCTCGGCTGGGCGTGGTGGCTCATGTCTATAATCCCAGCACTTTGGGAGGCCAAGGCAGGCAGATCACTTGAGCTCAGGAGTTCAAGACCAGCCTGAGCAACATGGTAAAATCCTGTCTCTACAAAATATATGAAACTTAGCTGGGTGTGGTGGTGTGCACTTGTAGTTCCAACTCCTTGGGGGCTGAGGCAGGAGGATCGCTTGAGCCAGGAGGTCGAGGCTGCAGTGAGCCATGTTTGTGCCACTGTACTCCAGCCTGAGCAACAAAGTGAGACCCTGTCTCCTGGGGAAAAAATTACACACACACACACACACACACACACACACACACACACACACACAAACACATATATATATAATATATATAATATACATACTTTGATATATATATGTGTATATGTATATATATATGTATATGTATTTTATATATTATATATATGTATATCTTATCCCTGTCTGCTGAAAAAGCCTAGAAGCAATAGCATCCCCGTGGCAATGGGCACACCTGCTCTCACAGTTTGGTTGAAAATACCACTCTCCAACAAGAGAAACCAGGGAGAAGAAGATGATTCCATGTTGGGGCAGGGAAAATGCAAGATGATCCTAAAGCATTTTGTGGGGCCAGAAAGATGTGAGCCCACGTGAAGGAGCTCCAATAGCCAAGGCTAGAACAGTGTGAGGAATAAGATAAATAATTGTAATAATAATATTATTAGATTATAACCATATAAATATCCATGAGTTTATTCTGATATAGAGAAATAATTGGAGAAATAAATAAGTGGGAAGGAAAGGAATCTCTTCCTTTCAGAAGAATTCCAACTAATAAATATGGAAGAAATGAAGGAAATAGAAAAATCACCATTAGAACACTACAGTAATACTGAAGGGAAGATCCACAACAGATATTAAAATTAAGGGGCAAAAGTTTGGGAAGAAAGATAGTTGCAAAGTACCTTTCCCAAAAATTTATTAATGACTAAGGTTAAAATTGTAGCTTGACCAATTTTCAAAGTTAACCTCCTCAATAATAAAGCATACAGACATCCTGTAGCCCCTGCTGTGATAGACTCAGAAGAGCACACTGGCTCTGTGGCATTCTTGCCAAAAATCTACCACCACAATATAAACATCAGAAAACCTTATACAAACCCAAACTGAGGGACAGTCTACAAAATGTTCCAGTCATGAAAAACAAGGGAAAACAGAAACTATTGCAGATTGGTCCAAGAGACTAAAATGACAGGACAACTGAGTACAATGTGGGATCCTGGCTTGGATCCCAGAAGAGAAAAGGGATATTAGTGGGAAAACTGGTGGAAATCCAAATAAAGTCCATAGTTTGGTTAGTAGTATTGTGCCAATATTACTATCTTAGTTTTGACAATTGTCGGATTAATGATTATATAAGATATTAACATTAGGAGAAACACGAAGAATGTATGAACACTATGCGATTTTGCAACTTTTCTATAAGTTTAAAATTATCTCAATAAGTTTTAAAAAGAAGGAATAAATGCTTTGCTGCTCTCTGTATGTTTGTCACATATACATAGTATGTTAGTAAAATGGTATAAATGTATTAGTTTATAAATTAATACCTATGACATACTGGTGGTATGTGTGCTAAGACATTTGACGGGGTTCATGGTGAAAAAGGTTTGGAGACCACTGTTCTTCAGCACGAGCAAGCAGCTCTAGAGATACCCACCATAGTCAAACTCACAGACACAGAAAGTGAAATAGTGGCTCCAGGGGCTGGGGGAGGAGAGGATGGGGAATTATCGTTCAATGAGTAAAGAGTTTCAGTTTTGCAGGATAAAATGAGTTCTGTGGATAGATGCTGGTGATGCTGTGCAACAGCGTCAATGGTCTTAAGGTCACTGAATTACACACTTAGAATGGTTAAAATGGTTATTTTACAAGTATCCTATCACAATTTTAAAAAGAAAAAACAAGACTGCAGAATTTATCACTCAGCTCTGCACTATCACTTTTACGTATTTCTTGCAGGTTAGATTTTTCTTCCCACAGGCATCACATGATCTAGGTCTGGAATACACCTTGTTCTGGAAGGCAGTGGCGGCAGCCTGCATATCAGTTTATGCTTAGTCCATAGACAGAGATTGACAAGAGATGGAAAAGGTCAGAGTACAGAAAGGAAAACTTCCCACTTGTGTTCACTGGGGGAATCTATTAACGAGGTTCCATTGAAGATTGTCTCAATCTCCCAGAGACAAGACAAGCTTCCCCTAGGTCTTTGAGGCCTCACGACCCTAGGCTCAGATGTAACCTGGGAGATGTGTGCTCCTTCTCCATCCTCCTTGACCACCTTCCTGAGGGGACTCGGCCCAGGCTATAGGAGTTCCTTGGTTCTGTGAGATCTTCCTACCTGATTTATGTTTAACCTTTTTATATTTGTCATGACCCCATCTATAGAGGCAAGGTTACGTCCTGGTAACGAACAATCCCCAACCACAATGGTTTCAAAAATCAGAGGTTTATTTCTTGCTCACTCTTCACATCTGCCATAGGTTGGCTGGGGGTTCTCTGTGCTGCCATCCCTGTAGATCAGGATGATGCCACTTTCCAGAATGTTGTGGTGACCGTGGGAGCTGGCTCTTGGAGCCTATGCCTGGAAATGACTCAGGTTGTTTCTGTGTACATTTCACTGGTTAAAGTGTGTCACAGCCAAGCATGATTTAGAGAAGATAAGAAATGATAATCCTCGTGCTACCTATTATTGGTGAACAGTTATACAGCCCACCACTCTGTTGTACTCTCCCGCCACATTTCCTTACCCCCAAGGGGAATCAGTTTTGGAGCTGGAGAGAACGGTATTCCTGCTCCCAGCCCACCCCCCACCCCACACACTCTGTACCACTGAAAAAACCCTCAATGCCTCTGCCTACTGGAGGTAAGACCTCAAAGCCCAATTAAGATCATTTTTGGGGGGGGGGTCCATTTGCACACTCCAGGCTGGCTCCATCCAGATGGCTGTGAGGGTCCCACCCTATTCCTTCTGGGAGAGGACTTATGGCCATTGATGACGAGTACATGTGGGCTGCCCATCATGGCCCCGTGTGACTCACTGGCTTCCCAGAAGCTAATCAGTAACTGGTGATTAGTGATTCTCCAGCCCATTTTCCCCTCTACCCCTACTGGGAATCCCTAGCTGAATCAGGAGCTGCAATCCTGGAAGATTAGGAGAATCCCTATCCATTATTTGCATTTTTAAAGGCAACGGCACCGGTGAAATTTTCCCCCCTCATTTTTCTTTTAAAATAACGTAATGTAATCCTTAAGATTGAACCCTTAGCAACAGAATTACATGGGAGGGTGCAGCGGGTATGTATCCGTGCGTATGTATAATTCCTGTGTTTAGCTGGGTTTTACCTTATACTGATTTAACAAATTATTCACTTCCTATACAACTTCACTGCATTTTTAAAATAACCAGTTCACATTGTGCATTTAAAATACTAAATTGTCTCATAAAAATCCAACTTACACCCAACTTTTGGGGAGCATTGTTCCTTCATGAAGCAAAACCTCACTTTGTTGATGTTTCTCAGCAAATTCCTAGAATTACAGACAATATGGAAATGGAGGGTCTTGGATACAACAATCAGAATATTTGTGACTCACTCAAAGCTTGCTTCCTTTTAGGATAGGGGACTTCTGGCAGGGAGGAAACAGAGTCATTCATTTGTTCAACAAATGTTTTTTTGGCTGAGTGGCTTCTAAGAGCTGAGCAATCTGCTAAATACTCTAGAAAATGGAAGAAATGATTAGCACCCATTACTCTCTGCTAGGAGTTTACAGTGTGGATAAAGGGTCACATTTCATTTGCATGACATCCTCCCTAGAGAATTATCTCCCTGCCCAAAGAACCGGTGAGCAAAGTGAGACCTAGAGAGATCAGGGCTCTGGCCCCAGCCCACACAGCCCCTGGCTGAAACCTCCTTGTGTCCAGCTCCCTACTTACCCCACCGGACAGATCCCTCTAAAGATGGGAGCTGCAAATGCAGCCCTTCCCTTACAAATAATCCCTCCCCTTTTCTCCCGGGTACACATCCCCTTGAAAGTTATCCTTGGCAAAAATGACTCTCTCCACCAATCCTGTGGCCTCCCAGGACCCAACCCTGCCAAAGAACAGGCTGAGGCCCCAAATGAGACAAATCAGTTAGGCTTCCCAGCTCAGGTTTCTCCATTTGCTTAAATTAATCCTTTGTTATTGTTCGACATTACGTCTTATTAAATCAGGGTGGCCCTTCATTGGTGTGAGTGCTGGTAAGGGTTGGCAGAGCTGAGCATAATTCTGCTCTGGGTACAGAAGACAGCATCTTGGTATGCCTGGGTGTGGTGGCAGCGGCAGTAGCCTGGAGCCGTTTTTCAGGATGTGGGAGATCAGGTCCCTCACACAGTCAGGAGGTGATGGGGACTGTCCTGGCTGAGAAAGGCCGCTGGAAAAAGTTGGTCCCTCCTTTATAGTCAAAGCACGTTGCCCCAAAGGGAAGGCAATTCTGATGATAATGGGGAGATACTAATGAATTGAGAAATTTCTCCAGACCTGATCTGCCATTTGGTGTCAAGGCCTATTCTGTGGAAGTTTTAAGAAGGAGTTGGGAAGATAAGCCAGGATCCTCTGGAGGCTGATCTGAGGCCCCTAAAGCTTCTGCAAGAACCCTTGGGGAGCCCATCATCTTAGAAAGCCAGTGAGAGGGCACACACCCACACACAGGCAGGGGGCTAATGTCTTTTGAATCCCTGCAGAAAGCAGCCACCTTGAGCACTGATGTGCTGGGTAAGGCGAACTGGCTGATGTGGTGCTTAGGTAGGATTGCTGTTTTACTCCTTGAGGAATTATGGCTCTAAACATAAACATCCCTGCAGCTATAGTTTGGAGTTTAAAGAAGTGGTCTAACTAGTGCAGTCCCCAGCCCCTGGGCAGGTTGTTATTTAAGCCACATGGTTTTTCTTTTTCTTTCTTTTTTTTTTTTTTTTTGAGACGGAGTTTCCCTCTTGTTACCCAGGCTGGAGTGCAATGGCCCGATCTCGGCTCACTGCAACCTCCGCCTCCTGGGTTCAGGCAATTCTCCTGCCTCAGCCTCCTGAGTAGCTGGGATTACAGGCACGTGCCACCACGCCCAGCTAATGTTTTGTATTTTTAGTAGAGACAGGGTTTCACCATGTTGACCAGGATGGTCTCGATCTCTTGACCTCGCGATCCACCCGCCTCGGCCTCCCAAAGTGCTGGGATTACAGGCTTGAGCCACCGCACCCGGCCCCACATGGTTTTTCTAATGCTTCCATGCATTCCCTCCCATCAGGCCAGCGCTGTATCTGCTCACCTTCTTTGGAGTGTCTCCCACAGAAATGCTGCCTCCTCTTTCTGTACTTTCTTCATTCCTCACTTCCAGGCAGCACAAATGACTTGACTCTAGTTCAGAGTGTTGAAGGCATTCTCTCCCTCTTGCATTTCTCATTGCATTTTCAGACAGTAGCACAGTGCCCAGCACAAAGTGGCTTCTCAGAGGGTTTCAGAATGGAATGGAATGCTTCCTCCCTGCCCACCTGAGAGGCTCCATGGCCTCTGTCACTGGCTGCTTTCCAGCTCCCCCAGAAACCAGTTCCTAACCCACATTCTTTACTCCAAATCTCAACCTTCTTTTCCTTAGAAATAAATTACTAGTGATCAGGGATGGCTTCTTCTTTAGTCTTTGATTTCCATGAGGTTGGAATTACCTGTGCACTCCTGGTAGGTTACTCCACCATGCCTGATCCCCAACAGGGGTGAACTGCAGTAGTGACTGAGGGAACAGTTTGGGAATGAATCAGGGCTCAGTGGGGTGTGCCTCACAGCAGGCAGCTCGCACTCTAAGCTGCTCTGACAGGGGAAGGAGTAAACGATCTACTGACTGAGGGTGGGACTGTAGCTGGGGGGGCTCTGCTGAAGCTGGTCTTCTCAAGGGACCCCTTGGGAAGTCCCTGGTCCCCAGCAGCTCAGTCCATAACAGAGCTGACATCTTTCCCTCCATCTGCTGATTCTATATTTCATAACTTGGGGCCTGGCACACTGGTTCACACCTGTAACGCCAACATTTTTGAAGGTGGAGGCAAGAGGGTCATTTGAGGTTAGGAACTCAAGATCAGCCTGGGCAACATAGTGAGACCCTCGTCTCTACAAAAAAATTTTAAAATAACCAGTTATGTTTGGTGCACACCTGTAGCCCCAGCTACTCAGGAGGCTGAGGTGAGAGGATCACTTGACCCCAGGAGATACAGGGTACAGTGAGCTATGATCTTGCCACTGCACTCCAGCCTAGGCAACAGAGCGAGACTCTGTCTCCAAAAAAAGAAAAAACCAGAATTTGGATGGGGAAAACATGACTGTTATGTGTCAATCTCCACAAGCTCCAACAGGCCCAGAAAGAAACTGAAGAGGCTTTTTTTTTTTTTTTTTTTTTTTGGAGACAGAGTTTCGCTCTTGTTGCCCAGGCTGGAGTGTAGTGGCATGATCTCGGCTCACCGCAACCTCCACCCCCTGGGTTCAAGCAAGTCTCCTGCCTCAGCCTCCAGAGTAGCTGGGATTACAGGAGCTTGCCACCATGCGCAACTAATTTTTTGTATTTTTAGTAGAGACGGGGTTTCACCATGTTGGCCAGTCTTGTCTTGAATTCATGACCTCAGGTGATCCGGCCACCTTGGCCTCCAAAAGTACTGGGATTACAGGCTTGAGCCACCACACCTGGCCAAGAGGCACATGGGAAGCTGGGTGCCCAGGGCCTGGAGCCCCATTTTACAGAGTGGCTGTCTGGGTCTCTAAATCTGTTCTTGGTTGCTTGTTCTCCTTAGGGCCTCTTGACTTGTACAGAAGCTTAGCTGGGTCCTGGAAGCTGCAGTGTTGACTCAGACAGTGTCCTCAGTCCGGTGTAACTACCCAGGGTCAAAATGAGTCAGCAGGCACCCCAGGCCCTCACTCACTTTCCATAGTCTCCTGAAGGAAATCTCTGGGGAGACGGGGAGGTATCAAGGAGCCACAGGGTGCTGGGCTGAATTCTGGGTGAGGCAGGAAGGATGATGAGGTATCTCAGGAAGAAAGTCAGGACACCCCCAGCACCCATTCTTCCTTTGTAATTGGAGCCCCCACCCATCCAGCTCTCTGGAGATCGGCAGTACTGGCCAACACTTCCTGTTTGGAGCAAGCATTTGCTATAGCTGAACTCTGTGTCCAACCCCTGAAATGGGCACCCTGAAGCTAAAAAAACCTGTATCTTAGGGATTTTAGGTCAAGCTAAACTTTCAGTGTGTACCTCCTGAGCCAGTTGTGGAGGATTCTTAGCTTCCCATTTCCCTGAGGAGTTAACACTTGACAACTTTCATGGATTCATGGAGGAGTGATTGGAAAAACATTGCTCTAAAGAAATCTTGAAATTTCTGGGCCCAATGTGAGCCCCAAATTAAACAGTTCTAGGAGATCACCCTGTCTTTAACTGACTCAACTCTGTGACTCAGATGACCCGGAAGTAACTAGCACTGGGTGATTTTAAAGCTTGGTTAAACCCAGGCTGTCACTTCTGTAGCTAGTGGATTGACCATTTACCAATCTTTAAAGAACAGCTCTGTCAAGCAAACCTAACCAATCCTTCTCTGATGCGTCAGACATATTTCAGGATCTCTTGGGATTTCAGAGTCCTCTTGGGACTCATTGCACAGATCTGTTCATTAAGAGGGTAAGAGGCTTATGCGAGGAGCTAGGGCATTTAGTGTAGAGAAAGGATGACTCAGTCTATAAATACAGGAAGGGCCAGACAAATTTGGTCTGTCCTAGAGAGAAGAACCATGTCCAATCGATGGAGGGAGGGAGCTGCCTGCCTTGGGAAAGTTCAAAGAAAGACTGTGTATACATCGGCCAGGATGCACAGGGGGAGTGTGTATGTCTCCAGTGAGGGCTGGTTTCCAAGACACGCCTACCTGTTATGGACTGTGTTCCCCCAAAATGTATATGTGGAAGCCATAACCTTCAATGTGATGGTGTTAGGGAGCCGGGTCTTCGGGAGGTGATTAGGTTTTGATGAGGTCACGAGGGTAAAGTCTCCATGATGAGGTTAGTAGAGCTTCCCAGTCTCCAGAACTGTTAAGAAATAAATGTCTTTGGTTTAAACCACCCAGTCTAGGATATTTTGTTACAGCAATAGGACTGGCAAGGACACCACCCAAGCATCCTTAATTTCATGGAGGTTAAAGAGATGGGGCTGAGTCTACACCAACCTTATAAGATGCCATGAACATTATAAAAAGAAAGAAAATTTGCTCCTTTGTCTCCTCCCAAAAGCAGGCAAAAAATTCCTAGGGTTTGTACTTTCATTGAATTGTGGATAAACAGGGATCTGACGAATCTTCATGTGTTTTCCCGGGATCTGGAAGATGCTATTTAGTGATGGCCTGGGGGCAGAGGTATGCTGGGCTTTACTGTATCCTGTGAGTCCATGAGCATCTTCAAAATCCCCCACTCACCTGGAGAGTGTAGTGACAGGTATAGACCCAAATTGCCAGGAGCTGACATTGGTTGAAACTCTACTGCCAGAGACCACCTCTCAGGTTTTCTTCTTTTCTGTTCGTCCAACTTCTCTACCATCTAATTCATGTGACAACAATTGAGGTCTAGGTCAGAGGCAAAAAATAAAACATGCAGGAAGCCAAGGAAGAAAGGCAGGCCCTTTATGTGGGAACAGCAGGTGGCTCTCTGCATGGTGAGCCTTGAGAGACACTTACAAAGTGTCATCCTGCTCCCACTCTATCCATACTCCCTGACCCCTCATCCCGCAAAGCTCTGCCCACTACGCTGCCATGAGGCCTTGGTCTGCCAAATGGTTATACAGCAACACCAAGGCTGGATCCAGGGTATTCATTAATTCAGCAAAGCTCCAAGTAGTCATCATAGAAAAAAAAATATGAATCTTGTTTTTCCTTATCCTTCCTCTATTTTTAGCCTCGAAGTATTTAAAAGTTACAGAAAAGTGAAAAGAACAGTATAACCAGCACCCATATTTTCACCACCTAAAACAAGCTTTCTTTCTCCCATTTGCTTCTAATCACTTTATTTTGCAATAAATTTTTCAGATAGAGCCAAATGTCATTGCATTCATGCCCCAATCCTACTCTTACATACCTGTTCGTGTCTCTTCCTTTTTATATAAATAAATGTAATTATAAAATTATGAATGGGTACCAGGACACTGGGATATTTACACTACTTGGGGCCCCGTTTAGGGGGGCTTTGGGGTCTAGGAAAGACCTGTCGCTCAGCAGTGAGGTGACCCACCCCCTGGGCTCCTGCCCAGCAGCCAGTAGGGCCTTGTGACCTCAAGTTCTCTCTCCTTCTCCAGGCGAGACAAGGCAAGGCAGGCTCAGGCTGCTTCCTAGAAAACTCCGCCCAGGCTTCCCTGGCTTGCTGGGGGGAGGTGTTTCCGGGATGCAAGACCCTGGCAGCCTGGCAGGGTGGCCCCGCGGAGGAAGCGCTTTATTCTCCAAGTGGCACGTTCACCCCAAGCTGTGCCAAGTACCCTGCTGGGCGGCAGGGAGTGAGGGGAACCTGTGCCACTCTGGAGGACCCAACTAGGCCCTGGGGTTTGCAGGGGAACCTGAGGGCACTCACTTGTTGGCCTCCTAATGACGGTAGCATTTCTTACACACATACATATCTTATAGCTCTGTGCAGGGCACTGGAATTACAAAGACGGTTTCTTTCTTCATTCATTTGTTCCACAGATAGTCTTTGAGCCTCTGCATGTGCCAGGAACAGTTCTAGGCGTAGGGGAAACAGCTGGCGAACAAAATATATAAAGATCTTTGCTCCCCTGGAGTCACATTCCAGCAGAGACAGATGATGAGTAATAGACATAAGCCTATTCTACTGTAGACATTAAGTGCCATGGAAAGAAAAAAAGAAAGAAAGAGGACAGCAGGGCCGGGAAAATGAATTAAAGAGGGGGAAGTGGTGAGAGAGTTGCCAAATGAGGTCTCTGGGGGAAGAGCATTCTAGATAGAAGAAGCAGACCATGAAATCCCTGACATGGGAACCCGCCTGGCAGAATGTGATTTATGCACAGTTTTCTTCCTCGGACACTTGTGCCTCACCTGGACTCTCTAAGCTCCCCTCTCTAAAATTTCCCCAAGGCAGGACCAGCAGTGAGTGGCCACATCTGAGATCCAATGGCTACTATGATCTGCAGGATAAAATGTATACACCTTGAGGCACCCACAGGTATCCTCATAAACTGGACCTGATGTATTGCTCCAGTTCCATTTCCCACCCCTTCTTTCTCTCCTGCAGCTTGACCCATGACTTGCGGTTCTCTGGGTGAACCCTGATGCTTTAGGTGTTGGCTCAAGATATATCCTAGAATGCAATAAATACACTTCGCTCCTAGCTGCATTCACCCGACAAGCCCTTACACTTCCTTCAAGACTCTGTTCAATGTCACCTCCTCTGTGAAGCCTTTTTTTGTTTCCCTCTGAACATTCCAGCCCCATCCTCTGCTTGTATGACACTTGCACAGTCCTCAACTGGGAGGTGTCTGGCTACATTGCAGCTACGTGTTAACTTGTCTGTGGCCACACTGGGTGTGGCTCTGTCTCCCTCACCTCTGTGTTCTAAGCATCCAGCAAATGCCTGGTGCAAAGTAGGTCCTCAAGAAAGGTATGCCAAATGGCCGAGTGAGCAGTGCTTGGTTGCTTGGGGCCACTGAGAGGGCCCCGGAGGCCTGCACCGGGCAGCCCTGGCCCATCTTGAGCTATTTAACAGACTGTATTCACAGCTGTGAACTCCCGGGACACGGATTTCCTGTGGGTGAGGGACTGGCGGAGAGAAAGGGCCTCCTTTTAACCACAGAAAATGGCAGGCTTGGGGACATTGTTATCTAAGAGAATAGGAGGAGCCGCCCCTCTCCCTGACCCCACCCTTGCCCTGGGTGCCAGTCTGAACTGGTACACAACTCCTGGAAACCCTGGTCAGAAATGTGCTTCCTCTCCCTCCCCCAGGGACTCTGAGCACTCCTGGGGCAGCGGCGCCTCAGCCGCTGGGGCCAAGGTACACAAAGAGTGCACTGGGCTGGCGGGTTGGGCGCCTCTCAGCCCCCAAGACCTGCCCAGTCTTCTTTTGAGAGTCCTTTACCACTGGTCCTTTTCTTCCCATTCCCACCTCCACAGTCCTAACTCATGCCCCTGGCATCTCACCTGGATGGCATGAGTGTCTCTGACTCACCACCTTGTCTCCAACCCCTACCGGTTCCTACTGTCTCCTGCCAATGTTTAGAATCACCTTCAGATACCTCTTTTCAAAGTCTCCTCTTTGTTTGGAAATTTGCAGGTGCCTCTCATTGTCCAAAAGACAAAGTCTGGACACTTAAACCTGGCATTCTTAATCCTTTGCAAACTGATCCCAACTCCCTTGCATGTACTTTTCCCTATTCCTCTCCATCACCAACCTCCTTCCAACAGCCTACACGCTGTCCCTCAAATGTCCCAGCTCTATGCTTTACCTGTCTTGAAAGCTTTTCCCAGTCCTCTGTGCTGGTCCGGCTCTAACAATCCTTCTGCGCTCCCCGACAGTCCTGGCTCAACCCGGATCTGAGCTCTGTGTCTTTTGTGCCTATACAACAGTTATTTGATAACCAATTGGATGGTGAATATTGAAAACTTTTAAGGCCCCTTCAATCCTGCAGTTCTATTCTTATTCTACCATACGTTTTTACTGTTATTTTGCACACGTTTGTCTTAGTTCTCCATTTACAGAGTAAGAAACCTGAGGCCCAGACATGGCCTCATATCAGTCTGCATCTTCTGTGATACAGTAGTGCCCGGCACAGGGTAGGAGCCTCAGTATGGGTTTGCTAATGGAAGATTCCAGACGCCCATCCCCAGGTATGCCCATTCTCAGTAGTTCACTATTCAGTTCCCTTATGCAGGGGCTCTCACATGCATGATAAATATATACATATCAGCATGTGCATATTAATATGTTTATCCTCCAAAGGGAATCTGCATTGTGAAAGGTTCCTGGAAAGAACGTTCAGCTTTACTTGTGGGATGCCAGTTATCAGCGAGGGTGACATGCTTGGCATAGGAACATTTCTTGGAGCCATCTCCCTACCTTCTTTGCCTGGATGTTCTGCCGTTTCTAGATTGGGCGGAGAGAAAGAGGAGAAAAAAATCATTTATAAGGAAACTCCCTCTCACTTCTTCACTCTATGTAAACTTTACTTCCCTAGATGTCATCCTGAGAAGAAACCCCGAATGTGGGTTGTCAGGGTGGAGGGAAGGAGGTGTCGTCCCGGTTCCTCCACCACTAGTTAGCAAGGCTGCCTGAGCTCCAGCTGGCACCCTGCCCTGAAGGAAGGCACTAGCTCAGTCCCCCTGGGCCAACAGACCTGCTGGGAAGACAAATGTTACTCAAGTAAGGGAGAGTGAGACGGACTGTCAAAGGCACATAGGGTGCAGAGCAAGAAAGATGTGTATGGGAAAGAAAAGGGAGGAACAAACCTGCATTTATTTAACTTCTGTTATGTGCCAGGCACTGTGCTAGTCACATTCACCATCTAATGTTCTCAACAATCTTGATAATTATCCTTAGCTCCATTCTCCAACATAGAAGTTCATTTCGGCTCAGACCCTTTCTCCATTGTTCCTCTTTTTTGTTTCCGATAAGCTCATAAAGTAATTGATAGTCATTCTAGATATGGTATATAAAATAATATAAAAGTGTCTGGAAGAAAATAAAAATCATATATAATCCCATGACCAAGATAAATCATTGCTAGCATTTAAGTGTGAGTGTTCAGGTTTTAAAATTCATTTTAAGCATAGATTTAAAATATATATATATATATATAATTTTCTGTTCTTCTTTTAATAACTTTTTTAACAAAAATATTTCCATGTCATTAAAATTTCTAAAAAGCATCTTTAGTGCATTCACAGTGTCCCATTATGTGGAGGTACAACTAGTTTCTTAACTGTTCTCCAACTGCCAGGCGTCTGTCTCCTATCTTTTAAAATTATAAATAATGGTTTAACAACCATTGAGTCTTGGCTCTTTATACCAACATGTTTTGCTGAATTTTTTATTTTTTTGATACATTTGAAGAAGGGGTGTTACTGAGTCAGTGTAACTATGATTTTAAATAGTAGTTTACTTTCTCATTTTAAAGTAATGATTTTTTACTGTGAAAAGCTTAGAAAATATAAGAAAATATCATGTATGACCTTCCAAATTACTATTAACCTTTTGGGATATTTATTTCTCAGTCTGTTTTCTAATGGCATTCATAATATATAAGCATAAATAAATATAGCTGCATAAAACTGAGGTTTTAAATTACATACATTATTTCCTGCTTATCAGCAAACATTGTATTATAATCACTGTATCATCAATCTATAAAAATATTTTTATTAGCTGTATAATTCCACTTTAAAAATGTATTATAACCAATTTCAACATACTTTTACTCATGGCCATTTAGATTTTTTTCCAAAAATTTTTTGTTAATAACTCTGTGATGAACATCTAAATATCTGTGCATATTAATCTTTGAGCTCATCTCTGATTATATCCTTCAAACAGATTCCAAAAGTGAAGTTACTAGGTCAAAATGCATGCGCATTTTTAAAGCTCTTGGTACATATTGCCAAATTGTGTTCCAATAAGCATTCCTAACAACCACGTAGAGGTGGTTCATCTCATCACACGCTTGCCAATACTAGATGAAATAAATCTAGTAGAAAAATGTGCTTCATTTCTTTAATTTTCACTTTTATTAGTAAGGATGTTAAACATGTCTTAAAATGTTATAAGCTAAGTGTATTTCATCTTTTGGAATTATCTGTTCATGACTCTTACCCACTTATTGTTTTTGTCTTATATTTCCTTTTAAAATTAATTTTTTGTGACACAGTCTCACTGTGTTGCTAAGGCTGGAGTGCAGTGATATCTTGCAGTCTTGGCTCACTGCAGCCTTGACTTCCTGAGTTCAAACAATGCTCCCACCTCAGCCTCCTGAGTAGCTGGGACTACAGGTGCATACCACCACACCTGACTAATTTTGGGGGTTAGAGACAGGATTTCACTATGCTGCCCAGGCTGGTCTCAAACTCCTGGGCTCATGCAATCCACCAACCTCAACCTCCCAAAGTGCTGAGATTACAGGCATAAACCACCACACCTGGCTCTTAGCATACTTCTTATTGTTTTAGATGAACTCTTTATATTTTAAGGATATCAACTCAATGCCTGTTACATTCATTCTTGAAGAATTATCAAAACAAAAAGAAGAAGAAGAAGAAGAAAATAGCTCCATCTTTGTAGAAGAGAAAGCCAAGACTCAATGAGGGAAGCAAATTATCTAAGATCAGCCAACTGGCAAGTGGGCTAGCTGGGATTTGAACTTAGGTATGACTGGCTCCAGGGCTCATCAGAAAAATTAATAAGAGGAGGAGGAGGAATAATAACAGTAGCTGTGGAAGCCTTAGTGGCAGAATTTGAGTATGTTCTGTGGGATGACTAGAGGTCAGCTGTTGGAGGGGTTGGGGACACATATGGGGAAGGAGAAGGAACAAAGTGCAGTGGACTTGGGAGCCAGAAAGTGACCTGTTGGTGCCAGCTGTGCATCCTTCTGCTCAACCCCTCCAAGCGGAGGAACATGCACTTAGCACCCCTCATTCCTTCACCACCCTTCAGAGGATTGCCTCCAGCCGCTTACCCACATCTCCAAGTCTGCCATATGTACAGCAGTGCAACCTTTGACTTTCCCTCAACTGTATATTCCCAAGGCTTTGAGGGGGCCCCTTTTATCTCTTGCCCCATTAATTAGGGATGAGAGGGGCCTCAGAGGCAACATTCTCTGCAGAGTTTAGAATCTAGGACTTCTCTGATCAACTTTTCTTACCCAATCAAATTCCAACCCACAGTTCTATGATCCTTGCTAAATGGCAGGGAAGGAAAGGGGAAGAGGAGGGAGAAGAAGCCAAAAAGGAGACGATTGGATTGCTGATTTCCTTAGGATGGGTGCCCATGGTCTTCCATCTAATCTATAAGCTCCTTCGCTTCCCTGCAGCCTCTGCACCTCTGCCTTTCTCTTCCCCTAGCAGAGGGTCTGCACTGAGGAGGGGGCTTAGTAAATACCTGAGGATAACTGAAGGGGATCAGACTGCTGCTGCAAAGGGTTTGATGTTCTCCTCCCTGCCCCAGGAAGGAAAGGAGGTAAATCATCATTATCATCATTTTCTTCTTCTTCTTCATCATCATCACCATCATCATCATCCAGCAGTTTAATCTTGCATTGCAGTGTCAGAGAGGTCCCTTTGGGGAGTGAGGGGAGGGTTACATAGGAAGGAGGAAGAGGAGAGGCTCCTGGTTACTTGCCCTCTCTTTTCTTTCATGGCTCCATCTGGGCCTGTCCTTAGGGAGTTTGGAAATGCCTAAAAATTTATCCTGGCATTTAACTGAAATGGATGGGAACTTGCAGGTTTTGGAGGCTGTGTGGGAGCAGGGATGGAAGGGTAGAGAGACTGCAGTCCCTGGAGGCATTAAGAGAATCATGAAGTTCTGCAGCTTGAAGGGAAAGAAAACAGAAACCTGACCTATAGAAATGAATAAAGAGCATCAGAAATTGTTAAGTATAGCGTTAACTTTAAAAAAGCACTCTTTTCTATTCTTAATGTCTTTAGGATATAATTATCTAAAGCAATAACAAAAACAACAATAATAGTGGGGCTTATGACATACACAGTACTTAGGTATATGATAACGGTAGAACAAAGAACGGGGGTTATAAAAAGGAATGACGCTGGTTTAAGTTCTTTTATGTGATTTCAGTGTAGACTACGACAAATTTAAGGTGCATATTGTAATCCCTAAAATAAACAGAAAAATAAAGAGGTTTATCTAAAAAGCAAATGGAGGAGGCAAATGGAATACTAACTAACACTTGATTTATCCACAAGATGGCAAGAAAAAGGAAAAAAAGATCCAGTGGGACACATAGAAAATGAATGATGGCATGTACTGATTGTAATTTTATCCCCAAAAGGAAGAAATTACCTGATCTCTACGGTCTTTTCTAGCTTTCAGTGTCTCCAATTTTAGTCCATACCCGTGGATCAGTTTCCACTCAGGGAAACTGAGGTAGATCTAGTTAAGGTTCTGGATGGCAGTCTGGCCTGCTGGATCTTACATCTAGGATTGGCCCATCGAGTAGAGAGAACCATGCTTATGGATTTGGGTTTGCCACTGAGATTAGAGTGCCAAGTTAAGGTGGTTATTAGGGACAGATTAAAGTTAGAAGAAGGTGTTGTTTTCACAGTCAGGCCTAGAGTTAAGGCCGCATTTAGAGTCAAAGTCTGCTCTGGAGTTACTGCTGGGTTTGGCTTGATCAGATTATAGGGTGGGAGCGTGCCTAGGGCTCAGGAGCCTTAGATCAATGAGGATGGGGTGACCCGGCAGAGGGTCACTGTGCACTCTCTCACAGCAGCTATTCACTTACGTTCAGCACATCGCTTCCCGTCGTTAATAACCTCTTTTCCCTCACTCTCTCCCAGGACTTTTCTTTCTTTTATTAATACAGTGCAATATCCATTCATTCAAAAAACCTTTATTGATTACCCTCTACGTACCAGGTACTAATTTAGGTACTGGGGATGCAGCATCAACAAAACAAAGTCCCTGACCCGATGGAATGGATGATCTGCTGATGGGAGGCAGGAAACAAACATATAAACAGATAAATGACATGATTCTAGAGAGCAAAAATCCAGCAGTGGGACAGAGTGATCTGGAGGATGAGGACACCCTGGGGTCGAGAAGGAGGCAGGCTGTGGAGAGTCAGTGGGGGAGAAGCATGAAGGCGGCATGGCGTGAAAGATGAGGAGGAAAGCAGCTTAAAGGAGGTGAGCCACCTGGACTGTGCTCTCTCTCCTAGGAAGCTACAGAGGGTGTGAGCCAGGAGTGACGTGGTCTCATTTGAGGTTTAAAAGATGACTCTGGGCCAAGTGCGGTAGCTCATGCCTGTAATCCCAATACTTTGGGAGGCCGAGGCGGGTGGATCACCTGAGATCAGGAGTTCTAGACCAGCCTGGTCAACATGGTGAAACCCCATCTCTACTAAAAATACACACAAAAAAAGAATTAGCCAGACATGGTGGTGGGCGCCTGTAATCCCAGCTACTCGGGAGGCTGAGGCAGGAAAAACTCTTGAACCTGAGTGGTGGAGGTTGCAGTGAGCTGAGAACATGCCATTGCACTCCAGCCTGGGCAGCTGAGTGAAACTCTGTCTCAAAAAAAAAAAAAAAAAAAAAAAAAGATGACTGGCTGATGTATACAAAATTGCCTATGGCAATGAGAAGAGAAAACCAAACAAAAAGAACAATGGATTAAGAGACAAGAGCCCTGGATCCCTCAGTCTGCTGTGTGATCTTGGATATGCCACTTAGTCTCTAAATAAATGCCGACAGTAACATCTGTGTTGCTTCTGTCAGAGAAATAAGGTGGGAATCAGTGACAGACTGTTTAAAAGTCGCTTTTAAAGAACAAAGGGCTATACAACAGCCAAGTCTGCGGTGGTCTTCCCTGCTTCTTAGTATATGGACACGCTAAATGCAACTGATTATATGGGGTACGTATATTAATAATTTGAGTTAATTTCCTCCATGAACACTGGGGCTTCTGAGACATCACTTGCACAGCGGCTGGTTAGGTAATTTGGTTAATGAGGACAGACTCAGCTGTGTAACCCTAGAGCTAGCCAGATTATTCCTCTCCGTTCCCAGGCCAGGAATGCTCAGAAGCCCTGATCAACAGCTTTTAACCGGATGTCGCTGGTCACCACCAGCCCCACTGAGAGAGTGAAGATCATTTCCTGTGGCTTCACTGCTAAGGCAGCCTCTTGTGCAAGCAATTCTCACTCCTTAGCCTCTGGGAGTGAGACCAGCTTCAAGCCTGGTGGCTCCACATCTCCAAGGCAATTGGTGGGGTGGGTGGGTGGGACGATTCAGGGTCAACAGAAACCCCTGGAGAGGTGTCCACATGTTAGTTGTGTTGTTGTTGATGTTGCTGATGAAAGCTTTCCTGTCCTTAGTGAGAAATAGGAGAAATAAAACCTGTGGCACATCAGGAAAGGTTTTAGTGTTCCTCCAGCAATGTTATGTGTGTCGAGCCCTGGCCCGGCAGGCCAGATCTCAGTGATAGGGCATTTTGTCTAACCACACAAATGCACAATGCAGAAAACGACCAAATAACAACAACAAAATGCAAGAAGCCAGATACCATCTGCACATATACTTTGAGTGGTGCTGCAGGTGATTTGCGTATCTGAGCACTGTAGAGGCCTTGGAGATCACTTATTCCTTACAGCACCCTCTGAAGTGGGTCACTTCATCCCCATTTTACAGATAAGGAAATTGATATCAAGAAAAGTTAACAGATTTGTCCAAGGCTATATGATGAATTACAGAGCTGGGAGGCCACCCAAGTCAGTCTGATTCCAAGACACTGTGCTCTCCGGTCCTCAGGCTTGCTGTCCCAGTGCATTTACTGTACCCGTCCTTTCTCTTTCCATGAAGCCCAGAACTCCCAATACCCTCAAAACTCCTCAGGCCAGAGGTGATGGAGGACAAGCTAAGATCTCATAGGGCTGGCTTGTCATTCAAACCATCAGAAGACAAATGCTCAACCAGCCGGGCTGCATTAATTGAGGTCCATGAGGGGTCTGACAGGGTAAGCAGGAGGTATGCATCCCGATGAATAATTTGAGAGCAAGATGTAGCCATGTCTGCGGCCAGTGGAGGGGCAGTTCCGGCCACTGGGAAGGAGCTGACCAGGGGTTAAGGGCAAGGCAGAGTCAAGGGATACAGGCCATGTTTAGAGGAGGGCAATGCTATGGACTCAGCTGCCACCATGGGGAGGCCAGAAGTCTGACCACTTTCCTTCCTAGGGCCTGGGACTCAGGGTCCAGGATCCCTCTGAAGCCTAAGAGAGCCCAGGCCAGGGCCATTGGGAACACCAAGCACAGCCTGCACCCACATTTTAGGTTTGCCCAAGTCACCCAGGTGCTGACCCTGGCCCCTGTCCTCTCCTCCAGAGCCATCCCCCTCACTGCCAGCTCTTAGCTAACGTGTGGATGAGTGGCTGAGGCTGCTAGGGTCTGGATACAGGAATGGGGCTAGGAGCAGAGGTTTCTTTCTATGTGTGAGGAGGCCTCTGGAGAAAATCAGGGGAAGGAGGGGTTCACATGGAAACATTGTGTGGGGCCAGGGCCATGCAGCACCCTCTAATTTGTGGACTGGGCTGACAGCTCCTCTGGGGTGACAAAGTGACTGGGTGTGGGACAGGTGGGGAGGGAGGGCAGGAAAACCTGTCCTTCCTGTCAGGTGAGCCTCCCTGCCTGCCTGCCTTGCTCTCAACACTATTTTAAAAGTATAACCAGAGGCTTAACAGGCTCACACCCAACTGCTCAGGGGGAAGGGGAGGGAGTTCGCCCACAAAGTCCTACACTAGTGGGGTGGGAAGGGAGAAGGGCTGTCCCCTCGTTAGGCAGGCTAATGTAGCAGTGGCAAAGAGCAGGGAGACGGTCTTTCTCAACACTTAGAAATGCTTCTGAACTTCCAATAGAAACTGATTTTAATGATCTGAAATAGAAACTAAATTTTAAAATGTACTGAATTGATATTAACTTAGTGTGAAAAATTTAGTTTCTCCGGTTCCTTCTGAGGCTACGTTATCTTGCTAACACTTTCCCTTTAGAAATCCATTATGGTAAAAGAAACACCAAGATATTAACAATAGGATATTAATAACCACATTTGCATTGTACTTTATACAGTGATTCTGGGCTCAGTATTGCATTTGACTCTATCCCTAAGTGTGTGAGGTGAGGTAGAATTAGAATTCTCATCTTGCAGATGAGGAAGTGGGGACTCAGAGACGTCGTTCGGTTTGATGAAGACCTGAACCTGGGCTCCGAGTTCGGACTTCAAGCCACGCTCAGCTCTCGGCCCCAGTGGGCTCCACGGCACCATCTAATGCAGGGACTTCTAGGTCCACAGGAGAAAAAGGCAAGCTAAACCGCTTCCTATTCCTTGTCTAGCCCAGCTCGGAGCAGCTTAGCCCACACAGACCCAGTTCAGATGGGTTCAAACCCTTATATTTATATTGAGCTTTAGATTTTTCTTCCCTTATGTCTCATTTACTTCTCCACCATATGAGGAAAATAAGTTTCCTTTAATTTGGCAGAAAAATAAATTTAGGAACCAAAGGGAAATGGGACCTCATTGCTTGTCCTAACGCCTTCTCTCAGGCTCTCTCTGCCATACCTCTCTAGCATTCCTTACCCTCACACTACCCCAGAACCACCTCCAAGGCCCAGCACAGTGGGTTTCTTGGGTACTGGCCAGAATGACCCAAAGCCATTCACCTTTCCCTCAGCTCCTCACAAGCAGTCCAGCCAGGCCTGCAGAGAGGAGCCTCTGCTATCTCTCATCCAAAAACAGTAATGGAAATACCTTCTTATCTTTGTAATCACCATGGTTGTAGAAAGTCTCGTCACTGAAACCTTCAAACTCAGTAAAAACGTCTAGGAAAAAAAAAGGTATATTTAATGAGAAAGAAGAATGGTGAAATAGAAGAATTGGAGAGGAGAAAAAGAAGAGAAGAAATAGGTACAGAGAACAGGTAGAGGCAGTATGCAGGGTGAGAAATTAAGTGGAAACTTACAGGGCCCAAGGACTCCCCACTAGGTCCACTCCTCCCAACTCTAGAGGCCTCTCTCATGTTCCTTATGCCTAAGAATAACTCCTGAGTTGGGCCATGCAGGACAGTTTGATTTGCTTTTGACCCCATTTAATATGCTCAGGATGCTGTGGCCTCCACTGCCATCCATCTGTACTTCCAGGCCACAGATACGAATCAGTGTCCCCTCCAACTTCAGGGCTCCAATAATGGGCTCTTTGCTTGGAGGAGTATATTCTAGAAGATTCCAGATTCACAGGAATGTTGCTCTGATGCTAATGCCTACTGTGCAAAATTTCAGTTTTAAGGGAACATTAAGGTTTTATAAAAATTGGGCTGAACAAGAAAGATACATCTTCTTGGGAAGAACTTGAAGAAGGCACCTGGTAACCGGAGTGAACTGCTGCACAGGTCAAGGGCATCTGCACTCAGTTCCACAGATGCTCCTGGAGTTTGCAGAATACTCACTATTGTGTTTTGGTGTCACTACTGCTGTGATAGCCACTTAATTACTGGGAACAAACCCAAGGTAGGAGAGCTGGCATGTCATGGCTAAAAGATGAGGGTCACATCTTGTTCATCTCCAGCACAGGCATTACTGTCATCCTCAAAATGCCCTGTCAGGCACCAACGTAGATGTCTAAGTACTGCACAAAGTTAGTGGCAGCTGATAGTCTAGCATGGGCAATAATAACTAAATCTCTGCAAAAGGTCTTTTGAGTTGCTCCTGTATGACCTGACATTTGCTTTGAGGATTATAAGAGAAGACTGTGTCCCAATTCTTAACCCAGAATGTTCTTCCTTCCCTGTTCTAACTAGCAAACTCTTGGTCACCCTTCAAGATGCAGCCAAAAGGTCACCTTTTCTAGTAGCCTTCCCTAAGTTCTCCTCCCTCGCACCTCCATCCCCAAGCAGAGTCATTTTCCATTCTGAGCTTCTTAAAAACAGGGTTTTCTCTTTGGAGGTGTGGTATTTTGTTTAGAAGTCTGTCTCCAATGGTAGAGGGTGAGCTTTAGAAGGCAGAGCCATGTATCATCCATCTTTCTCAGCTGACTTTCGACTACATCCATGCATATAGACTGGACATTAAATAAATGCCAAAGAATAAAATTAACAGATGACATTAATTCAACAAAGATCAGAATACATGCAATCAAACGGGATGGTGCCTCAAGCGCAGTGGAATTTGAAGAAAAAAATGGAAAGCTGCATGGTGTGAAGTACCATTTTATTACTTATACAATGAGCTTCCTACTCTTAACAGGCAAAGCTAGCTTGGAATTGTGTATGGCTCTTTCCAGTACTCTTATAATTAGGCTCTTAATTATTCTTTAAAACCTTGTGCACATGAACTTCACTCTGTAATTCATTCACAGGCAATGCACTCTGGGCTCTCTGCCTTGAGGTCATCTACTTAGAGATATACCCTGGCATGTTTTTAGGCCAGAAGGCATCTCTTCACCATAAATTACTATCTGATCAGGAGATGCATTTTAATCTAGCCTAATATAGAAGTAACTAGGAGAGCTAATCTGCTATCATATAAAATTAACAATTAAGATAGGGCATGCCAGCAGGTGCGGTGGCTCATGCCTGTAATCCCAGCACTTTGGGAGGCTGAGGTGGGTGGATCACTTGAAGCCAAGATTTCAAGAGCAGCTTGGCCAACATGGTGAAACCTGGTCTCTGCTAAAAATACAAAAAGTAAGCTGGACATGGTGGTACATGCCTGTAATCCCTGCTCCATGGGAGGCTGAAGCACTGGAATTGCTTGAACCCAGGAGGCGGAGGTTGCAGTGAGCAGAGATTGCACCACTGCACTCTAGCCTGGGCAACAGAGTGAGACTCTGTCCCCAAACAAAAACAAAAAAGATAAGGCATGCCAAGACCCATTGCCAAAGGTTTTGAAATATCCGTGTCTCCTCTTCCTTCCACTGGGGTAGATCACTGAGCACATAGGGCCCAGACAGCCTTGAAACCCCAGGATTCATGCACCACAGACTACAACCCTCTGGAGGAGACCAAGAGAAAATCCTCAGAGTTTAAAATCTGAAGTATTTACAGTCACATTCTCAGCATTGCATCCCTGGTTTTCTTCAAAGGGCAAAGACAGAGGTATGCACTTAAGAGAAATGAAAAGTGTACAGTGAGGTTTATGTAGAACCCTATTTCTGAGCTTGGCACCAGGGAGGTATATGAGCATGTACATGAGAATGTACATGTATGTATGTGCAGGTGCATCTGGAGATGCCTCAGTGTGTGCTTTAGACATCACCCCCGTAACACCATGACTTCAGATGGACCCACATTCTGTTACCAGAATGATGCAGATATAGAAGGGCCTTACACAGTCACTGGGAATCATAAAGGGGCAAACATTTTCCTCATTCTTTGTATATTATTTATTGTCCATTTTATGCCAGATGCCCTGCTAGGCACTGAGGATGCCAACGCATTTTCCAGTCTAGCACCTCTACCCCATCCCCTTACTAGCCTTGCCTTGGCCCCTGTAGGGTAGGAGGGGGAAAAAAAATGAGGAGTAGGGGAGGCTTCCCTGCCTGCCTGCCTTTTTCCCTTCCCACCTTCCCTTGATCCTTCCTTTCCTTTCTCCCTCCTTCTTTCCCTCCCTCAATTCTCCTTCCCTCTTTCTTTTCTAGCATGGATGAAGTATCTCTTTGATTTTCCCTGGCCACAGCTGGTACTTCCCTCTTTGGTATCTTTGTCACCTTTCATGTAACCCTCTCAGTCCCCTGGGATGGCAGCCCTCATGTTTCCAGACGGGCCTCTCCTTCAGCTGGTCACTTATGATCCGCCTTCAGTCTCTATCTCCAGTTGCGCTTCCACCTTTTTCTGCCAAGGTCTTTTTGAAGAATCCCAGGTGGACAGAGTCCCCCTTAAAAATTGCTGGGCACAGTGGCTACTGTGCTTGAGTCCAGGAGTTCAAAGCTACAATATGCCATGATCACCCCTGTGAATAGCCACTGCACTCCAGCCTGGGCAACACAGCAAAACTCCCATCTCTAAAATTTTGTTTTTAATCCTAGGTGGTTATTCTTATTTATTTATTTATTTTTGGGATGGAGTCTCTGTCACCCAGGCTAAAGTGCAGTGGCACAATCTCGGCTCTCTGCAACCTCTGCCTCCCAGATTCAAGCAATTCTTCTGCTTTAGCCTCCCGAGTAGCTGAGATTACAGGCACCTGCCATCATGCCTAATTTTTGTATTTTTAATAGAAACAGGGTTTCACCACATTGACCAGGCTGGTCTTGAAATTCTGACCTCAAGTTATCCGCCTGCCTCAGCCTTCCCAAAGTGCTGAGATTACAGATGTGAGCCACCGTGCCTGGCCCTAGGTGGTTATTCTTCTTGCACGTTTCACATCTGGTACCTGCATGCTGTGTGCCATACTGGACCCTGTGATCACCGCCAAGATCTCCCCTCAGGAATGAAGGACACATTCCCCAAGAGGCTGCTGCCCAAGGTCACGGCCTTTCCCCAAGGTCAGCCACCACCAATGACTGATCTACGACAGGGGTAGAAAGGCTCCTTCATTTTGCCTTGGGACAGCTCTGAAGGGCCATCCCAGCTTCAAATCTGGGAAATGGGGGTCCACTTCTCTCTCTGATCCTGATTCTTCTCCTTTCCTCCACTGGGTGCTATCCCAAGAGCACTCTCTAATAAACCTTCCTCATGCTAATCTTCCCCCTCAGAGTCATCTTCCAGGAAACTCAACCTGCCACATGCTCCCTTGTATGATATAGGGAAGAGGGACTGAGTTCCAAATGGAAACGTCCTCTACAATAGGCCACTTCAGCCAGCTGCTCACCAGTGGGCAGTCTCTTGTGTTCTGCAAGCTCCAGGGAGAGCTATCAAGCTCCGTGCATGCTCTACGGTAAGGCCTAGTCATTGGACTTAAAAGAGAGGAGCAAGGTGTTCTCTCTCCACGGTATGGGGAGGAGAACTGATCACAATGTTGACAACTCAATCCTAGAACTCCAACTTCGAGTCCTCTTCTGTATCAACCCATGTACTCCCTCGAGGTGGACGGCGGCTAGAAAAGGCATGCAAAATGATTTTCAAGAAGCTCTTTCTTGTGTTCTGCATTTTGGAAGTGGGAGTTGTTGGCATTGATTGTCTTATAAATTCAGTTGAAACTGAAGTAGGAAAGTCCCATTTTAACACTTTGCTATAGGCCAAAGCAATACCACAGGATAGGGAGGGTGTCTCTGACTACCCCTGTGCTCTGCGCCTTAGTCGGCTGGGCGCCAGAGCAAATCGGATGCTTGGGACACAATGTCATCATTTTTAGTGATGCAGTACCTTCGTTTCTGCTCATGCCTTCTTCTAAGGTGGGGTTGGCAACCTTCTTATCGGCCATTCCTCCCACATGGGTGTTATTTTATCACCTCAGAGGTGACACTCATTAGCCTGGCAGCTGGGCCAGTCCAGGCCAGTATTCTCTGGGTCCTAGCAGTGGACACAGCTGGGACTCCAGGTTTTCTGGTTGTTCACCACCACTGAATTCTTACCACTCCTATCATTTAGGCTATAAGATTTTGCTCTCAATTTTCACATTAAAATTTTTAAGAGCATATCAATTGTATATATTTACCAATTTAAAAATTGTCTGTGAGGAGAAAAAGAATTACCATGTCAAAAGATACTTGTTGATTTTGGAGGCCTTAAAAAGTGTGTATTCAAAATCTGGGAAATGCAGTGTGTACCCAACTGAACTACGTCCTCTTGGAAGGAAGGAAGGAAACCACCAGTGCTCTCTTCCACCAGACTGATGTCTTACACTTTCTCTGAGGCAGCAGAGTACTTTGGCCCTGGACCAATGACTCCTTCACCATTGGTTGAATGACAGTTGCAAACACACAAGACCCTTCATAAGCAAAACTTCACCCCTAAGCAAGCCTAGCAATGGAAGATGTTAGCCTCCAAGTCATCAGTATACAGATGTGAGGAATGGAGAATCTGGGGTTCTTTAAAACTGCATCCTTCTTACCAGTAAGCAGTTAGGAATTCAAGTAGGAAAAAAAGTTTGACCCTTGCCTCAAAAAAAAAAAAAAATTCACAGGACTCTTTTTGAAAGATGACAAATTCTAGATTTGTGGGGTCAAAAGTCACAACATTTAAAAGATAGAGCACATGTCTGTGTGGACTATCTCATGACACTGGCCTGAAGCCAAACATAGGGGGCATAGTTTTCTGGACCTGGAGTTCAGGGACAGGGAGTGTGAGGATAGATTTTGTAGAGTCACAAAAGGTGCTGGTTTCATTTGGATGGAATAACACGCAAGTGTGAGGGAAGGAGTGACTCAGGCAAGGCTTTCCATAGAGGAGGCGCCTCTGCCAGCTTGTCCTTTCTCCCATTTCTGCTCCCCACCTCCCCTGCTCTCTCCACCCCAAAACCAACTAATAGCCAGACAAGGGTCAGATGGGTATTATGTGAGATCACACATGTAGCAGGACAGGGACCAGCGTACTTGCACAACTCTTATAGGCCTCTTTTGCCTCACCCTGATTGCAACTCCCATATGTGACAATGCATTGGAAGTTATAAGGTACTAATGAGATAGCCCATCTTTCTAAGAGCTCTTCCTGTTAGATCCCACCCATTCCAACCTAATTTCCAACCACATCCTAGAACATACTGTTACTTCGATGGGACTACTGAGGCCATCATTCTTCCACCAGTCCACTGCATCCAGGTGCCTGCTTTCTGCCAGGTTTGTAAGTTAACACCTTATCTCTATCCCATTCTCCTGAGGGCACACCCTACAAAGAGAGGAAGCAAGAGAACCAGTCTTGTCCATTGCCAGAACAAGTAGGTGTTTCCTTAGTGCCACAGCTTTTGTCCCCAAACCATCCAAACCAGAGTTGGGAGGCAGGTAGGGAGATTTGCTGGGAGGTGGGCAGTTCGCTCCCATTTTAAGTAGCTTGTGAGCGTGGCTTAGCAGTGTCCTCTGCTGCCCTCTGTGGCCACAACATCAGTGTCTCTAAAGATACCCCTCTAAAGCCGGCTACCCAGCTCCCTATCCCCTGCTCCCTCCCTGAGCATCACCTTTCAAAGCTTTTCTCCTTTAGTTCTCCAAGGGCTCTAAAAGTAAAATTGGATGTACCCTAGCCACAGCCTGCATTTTGTTTGCACTCTCAGCTCCTCCCTGCAAAAGTTGTTGAGCTGAATCCTGGAAGAAATCTTAAGTCATTAGGCCACCTCGCGCTTCTCTAAGCAAGTCTGGATCCAATCCTTTTGAGAATTACATAGACCTTTGGTGAATCTCAGACACTGCCCAAATCCCAAACTTGGCCAGGCATGGTGCCTCATGCCTATAATCCCAGTACTTTGGGAAGCCATGGTAGGTGGATCACATGAGGCCAGGAGTTTGAGACCAGCTGGCCAACACGGCAAAACTCCAACTCTACTAAAAGTACAAAAATCAGGCCGGGTGTGGTGGCTCACGCCTGTAATCCAAGCACTTTGGAGGCCAAGGCGGGCGGATCACCTGAGGTCGGGAGTTCAAGACCAACCTGACCAACATGGTGAAACCCTGTCTTTAAAAAAATAAATAAAATACAAAAATTAGCTGGGCGTGGTGGTGCACATCTATAGTCCTAGCCACTTGGGAGGCTGAGGTACGAAAATAGTTTGAACTCGGGAGGTGGAGGTTGCAGTGAGCCAAGATTGTGCCACTGCGCTCCAGCCTGGGTGACAGAGTGAGGCTCTTAAAAAAAAAAAAAAAATCCCAGACTCAGTGCCAGCTGTTTGTCTTAGCTTGGGGACCTTTCATTTATAGGGTGCAGGCTGGCCAAGAGGAAAGAGCTATATAATATAGTTGATGTGCTCTCTTTTTAAATTTTCAATCTTTAAGTTCAAGGGTACTTATGCAGGATGTGCAGGTTTGTTAACATAGGTAAATGTGTGCCATGGCAGTTTGCTGCACAGATCATGTCATGGCCCAAGTGTTAAGTCCAGCATCCATTAGCTATTCCTTCTGATGCTCTCCCTCTCCCACCCCCAACCCTCCGACAGGCCCCAGGGTGTGTTGTTCCCTGCAATGTGTCCATGTCTTCTTAGGTTGATGTGGTCTTGAGTGATGCTGCCTTGCCTTTCCTCCTTCAAAAAAAGAACTAAGACTGGGCGTGGTGGCTCATGCCTATAATCCTTGCATTTTGGGAGGCCAAGGTGGATCACGAGGTTAGGGGTTCAAGACCAGCCTGGCCAACATGGTGAAACCCCGTCTCTACTGAAAAATACAAAAATTAGCTAGGTGCAGTGGCAGCTACTTGGGAGGCTGAGGCAGGAGAATCACTTGAACCCAGGAGGCGGAGGTCGCAGTGAGCAGAGGTTGTGCCACTACACTCCAGCCTGGTGCCTGGTGACGGAGTGAGACTCTCTCTCAAAAAAAAAAAAAAAAAAAAAAAATCTAAAAATCTATGTTCTTTATGGGTTAGAGGTGCTGCTTTGATCTGACGAGCATAGTCCAGGACTCAGGTTGTTGTAGTGAACTACTGTAGGCACCTGGAAGTCACCAAGGTGCCCTTTTCCTTCACCCTAGTCCCAAGTGAGGGAAATAAGCTCTCTAGAGAGAGATAAGTTCCCTAGAGAGAGATTTTTAGTCTTTGAATTCGGTGACTATCAACCTGTATAAGTGCTCCGCGGCTCCGAGATCCGAGGAAATGAGAAAATACGTCTACTTCCTGGCTGGGCACGGTGGCTCACGCCTGTAATCCCAACACTTTGGGAGGCCGAGGCGGGCAGATCACTTGAGGTCAGGAGTTCGAGACCAGCCTGGGTATCATAGTGAAACCCCCGTCTCTACTAAAAATACAAAAATTAGCCAGAGGTGGTGGTGGGCGCCTATAATTCCAGCTAGTCCGGAGGCTGAGGCACGAAAATCGCGTAAACTCGGGAAGTGGAGGTTGCAGTGAGCCGAGTTCGGGCCCCTACACTCCAGCCTGGGCGACAGAGCAAGACTCTGTCTCAAAAGAAAGAAAGAAAATATGTCTACTTCCCAATTCTTCGTCGGTTTTTCCCCTTTCACCACTCTGCCTTCTCCATGCTCCTGAAAAGTATCTCCCCAACGCTTCCTGTTTCCACGGGTGAAAATACGTGTTCATTTTTATTATGGCGCTGAAACCTACCCTTCTCCCCAAATCGTTTATGTACATTGTTCTAGTGTAAAATGTGGTGAGAGGCTAAAGGGAGAGATATAGATCAGTTCTCTTGCCCTCGCTTTCTCTTCAAGTTACTCCTGTGAAACTCATGGGTCCTTCCACAGCCTTCAAACACTAATGGCGTCCCCTGTCCCCTCCCCAGACGTTCCTGCCCCATCGCCGGTAGGAGGTGGGAGACAGCTCAGCGCGGGGCAAGGGAGCACCGGGGCCCGGAGATCGAAGGTGGCGTCAAAAGCGCTGCTGGAAAATCCTTAAGCTCTAACCGTTGCCTGAGTAAGCCCTTAAATCTACCAATTCCCAACACCTGTAGCCTTTGCGTTTCCCAGGACTTCAATCGATCCTGGTGACGGAGAGGACAGGGTTGAGATGCAGCGACTTGAGGGCACCAGGCCAACTCTGTCACTCCAAGATCACACTAGGGAACCAGACTGACTTCTCCAATTCTGAACTCGCCGGGGCCCGAGCCGGAGCGGCGGGGTATCGAGAATAGGGGCAGAAAGTTGGGCGGCTCACAGGCTCTCCTCTCCCGCATCCCCGCCAAAACCAAACCGCAAGGCACAAGCCAGCAAGCAGCCAACACGCTGGGAGAGGGAAGGAAGAGTAGGCGCAGCCCTATACCAATTTCCTTGCGCTGTTTCTCCCAAAGTAAAGTCAGCTGCGTCCCGCCGAAAAGGGCTCATAGCCCACGCCCGAAACGCGGTCGCTGGGGCCGCGGGATCATCCCCACCTGGCCCGAGGGCCACGCCACGGGGCCAGGAACGCTGGAGCGCAGCAGCGTGGAGGGGCTCCGCGCCGACGGTGTGCTGCCCGCGGTCTTGCCCTCTTCCCAAGGGCACGGCGCGGGTAGGAGGACACCGACACTGTGGCGCAACTATCGCTCCCCGCCGCCCCTCGGTCCCGCGCAGGCTGCGTCTCCCTGGCACGGAGTCCCACCCCGCTACCCACCGCCCAGACAACCTCATAAACAAGTCCCAGAAGTGCGGAGGCAGGAGGCGGGGCGGGCGGGCGGCCGCGGAGCTCAGCGCGGGGGCAGGGGGCGGGCCGGGGTCAGGGCAGAGGCTGCGGCCGCGCCTCCCCATTGGCCGGGACGCCATGGGCTGCCCGGGCGCACGGCGCGGGCGGGGCCTGCCGGCGCTCGCCCGCCTCCACCCCCGCGCCCGCCCAGTGCCCGCCCCAGGCCCGCCCCGCACCAGCCGACGGAGATTTTAAAGTGGGCTGGCGGCCGCGAGAGCTTTACACTCGCGAGCGGTCCGTCACACAGCTCGGGTGCCCGCTGCGCTCCCGCCCCAGCGCTCCTGTGGCGGCCGTACAATCCTCGGCAGTGTCCTGAGACTGTATGGTCAGCTCAGCCCGGCCTCCGACTCCTTCCTACTCCCAGCATTCGAGCCACTTTTTTTTTTTTTCTTGAAAACTCGGAAAAGTGACTCCTTTTTGAAGGAAAAAGGAACTTGGGTTTCCTTCTCGCCGTCCTCTTTTCGGGACTGACAGCCTCCACCCACTCTTTCCCCGGACCCCGCCTCCGCGCGCAGGTTCCTCCCCGTCACCTTTCTCCACCCCCGCCCCCGCACCTAGCTCGCCGCGCGCCACATTCCACCTGACTGCGCCGGGTGCAAGGGACCTGTGCACACCTCGGACCTTCACCACCCGCCCCGGCCGCGGGAGCGGACGAGGGCCACAGCTCCCACCCACCAGGGAGCCCAGGTGCTCGGCGTCTGAACCTCCCAAGGGCCCACAGCGACAATGACAGCTGACAAGGAGAAGAAAAGGTAAGCGGGCGTCCGGGCCGACTAGGGGGCCGGTCGAGGCCAAGGCCGGGCTGCGCGGGGCAGGCGCGACCGAAGCGGTTGGGAGAGGGGTGCGGAGAGGTCTTCCGAGCTCGAGTCTCAGTTTGGAAAGCTGCGAGGGGGAGAGGGGGAGAGCAGGTGCCAGGTTTGGGGACTAGGAACTGCGGCTTCGCGGTGGAGAGTTCTGTGGCTGGGGGGGGGGGTTTGGGGATCCGCGCGCAGTGTGGCCAGGAGGCCGAAGGAGATGGCCTGGAGGTCGGAGGTGCTTCCCACGGTTCCTCTGAAAATCTCCCAGCCGCCCCGCACCAGCCTACCGCGGCTACCGGCCCTTGGAAACGTTTGTGGGTGGTTGTCCTCCACTTTCTCTGATCTCTCCTGCTAGGGCAGCATCCACGTCCTTTTTTCCTCTGGATTCCCGGGGCACTTCCAAATGCGCTCCTACGCCCGCACCGCGCCTCATATTGGCAAGCGGGGCGGGAGGCGGAGAGCGGCTCAGGGACAAGATCGCGCAGAGGAGCCGGGACCCTTCAGAGGGCCCCACTCCCGGGCTCCAGACCCCACCGAAGGTTGGAGAACCCACTTCCCTCGTGCCGCACCTTGACTCCAGGGAGAGTCGGTAGTGAGTGACCTGGATTGCCCTGTGGGGGCAGGTGGCTCGGTATGTAGGGAGCGGACGGCAACACTGGGCGTCCCTGGCAGGTCCGGGTGTCTTGTCTCCTAAGAGGACAGAGAAGGGCAGCCACGATGCCCTCGCGAACCTCTCGGCACTGGGTGAGAGGCAACTCCAGCCAACTCTCGCTGCCCTCCCGCCCTCTCTCGGCCGCTCCCAGTCCGGCCGGGCTCCGCGCTACCCGAGCGAGGATGGGCTCCACTGCGCGATCGCGCAGAAGCTGGTAGAGCCTCACCTTCTGCAGATGTGTGCGGCTCGCCGCCTGTCCCCTCACTCCTCCTGTCTTCACCCCTGCGGCCCCAGTGGCCTGGAGCTTCCAGCCCTGTTCTCGGCCGCGGCTTGGCGAGGCTAGGCTGCGGGGGAGCTGGAATCCAGCGCTCGGCCAGCTAAGCCTGAGCCGCGGCCAGCGGCGGGCGGCAGTGAAGAGGTGCGAGGATGAGGAGGACCGAGTCGCAAAGGGAGCGAGGTGACTGGCCTGGAGGGCACACTGCCGGAGTTAATTTGCTCTTGTTCCAACTTCCACTACGGGACTGGAGCCAGAAACCGTGTATCCTCCGGTCTTAAGTGGCGGTTCCCACTTCGGGGCTCCGATAAGGATTATGATAAACGGGAGCGAAACGCGCCTGTCCTGGCTCGGCGCCCGGGGCCCTTCACTGCGGGATGGCTAGGGGAGGGGATTGGGCGCTACTCCCCTTTCCTGGCCGCATTCCCCCCTTTCGCGTCACCTTTGCGCCACCAGACCCAAGACAAGTGAAGGAGCCCTGAGCCGCAGCCGCCTCATCGCCGGGGCCCTCGGAGCGGTCCTGGGGTTTTCCATCTTTTTTGAGGGCAGCAGAGCAAGAAAAAGACTCTTAGGTTTCCAATGTATTTTGTAAAAACTAATCATAATGCCAGTAACCACTGAACCATCGAAAAACAAAGCTATAGACAGCCCCTCTGCAGGCGCTCTTGGGTCCGGAGCCGGCGAGGGAACTTGTGTATTTTACAACTGCGATGCCTATCGGGAATGTGGCAATCACCGAGGTGGGGCTGGACAGTAATCTTGACAAATGTGTGAAGTGTCAGCTCCTTCTGCGCGCCTTAGCCCGGTTCTGCGCAGTTTTGTATCGCATATGCCGAGAAACTTGGGAGCAGGGGGAAAATGATTTCGACACACCCGGCTACAGTACCTGCTTCCTTAGCGGGCTGGCGGAGAGAGACAAGGAGCAGGAATGGGAGCGGGAAGAACGTTGCGTAATTAAGACTCCCAATTATTGGCGAGAGCGGCCGCTTTAAGAATTACTGTGGGGACTGCCTGCGAAACGCCTTGAAGGCCGCTGTGTGAGCTGCCGCGCTGGGCTGGTAGCCACGCCAGGGTGTCCGCCCTCTTCGACCTGCCTGGGTTTTTGTGCTGCAGAATGGCAGGGCAAACAGCGTGTCCTTCACCATCCAGAGTCCCTTAAGGGGTTGTCCAATTCCTGTTGGACTAATCGTTTTGAGATTCGTTTACTTTTCGTGCCTGGGTTTGCTTTCTGGCTGCAGGCTTCTTTTAGGGACCAACATGTAATTAAAATATGTGAACCAATGCATTGAAAGTTGGTGTTGTCACGTAAGTGGCTGTTGTAGCTTTCCTGAGTGCCTCACAAGGGCGGTGAGGAGGCTCTCTGCTGATGATTCTGCCCACCAGTTCTTAAATTTTGTGTTTCTTTGGTTTAGCAGAGCAATTTCTTCCCCCAAATGCAATATGGGCAGAACATTTGGAATATTCCTTTTAACAATGGTCCCTCAAGAAGTGGGCAGATTATTTTGTTCCAAAACGATCATGTGTCGATAAATATGTTAATGTTTAATAATAGTTTGCTTTCTAAACGTTGGTTGGCTGGCTGACCTCGATAGTGCCAGTTTCGGTGGTAGTGGGCATTTGCGATGACATCATAGATGTCAGAAACTGAAGCCTGGTGGGGGCACTGCACTTTCACTCCCCTTTTTGTGCACCTATTTATCAGGAATGAAGTGGCCTAATTAACCAGCCAGGCTTCCTGATTCTAGGGAGAGCTAGAAAGTGTCTGGATGACTCACCTCCTCAGTCCTTTCACTCAGAAAAAATAATTGTGGAAATTCTGGGGTGCATGGGGTTTGGGGAGTGGTTCAGGCAAAATGTAAATGAGATCATTGGATAATCAGGGATCAAAGTCCAGTCCCAAAGCCAGACTTAGGTCCAGGCACCTTCCAGGAGTGCTTATGCAGTATTGTTCAGTACAGGGCTAGCATGGAAGGGGAACTGGAGACACCCGGATCAGAAGTTTTCAAGCTATCTCCCCATTCCCCGACAGCTGGACCTACTTGTTCCTCTGCTAAAATCAAATCAAACTCCATAATTATTCCAACTCTGAAGGGAAAAAATATTGCTGGATAGTTTCTCACAATTCAAACATATATTTTAAATAAGTATTCCCTCAACACTTGATACCTGTTTCCATTATATTACCAGCAATGCAGGATGATACAAAATTTATGTAACGCATTGTTGGCTTGAGTATTTAAGTTTTAATTCATACAGCTTTCATGAAGTTCAAAAGAATGCCATCTTTTTTCAGTGGTGCTTATAGGGAGCTTAGAATTATTTTATAATGGAAAATTATAAGATCTGACTAGATGGAAACCATCTAGTCAGACTTTTCTCTTTCTGGATAAGGAAACTGATGCCCAGAGGGGTTAAAAGACTTTTCCAGTCACAAGGAAAATTAGTGCTGATAAGAGTCAGGGATGGGTGCAGTGGCTCAGCTCAGCACTTTGGGAGGTGGAGGTGGGTAGATCACCCTGAGATCAGGAGTTTGAGACCAACCTGGTCAACATGGTGAAGCCCCGTCTTTATTAAAAAAACAAAAAATTAACTGTGCATGGTGGCAGGTGCCTTGTAGTCCCAGCTACTCGGGAGGCTGAGGCAGGAGAATCGCTTGAACCCAGGAGGCCGAGGCTGCAGTGAGCTGAGATCAGGCCACTGCATTCCAGCCTGGGCAACAGAGTAAAACTCCATCTCAAAAAAAAAAAAAAGTCAGACTGTAGCTTATTACTTTCAATTAAGTACGTATTTTTTGGCCGGGTGCAGTGGCTTACACCTGTAATCCCAGCACTTGGGGAGGCCAAGGCAGGTGGATCACCTGAATTCAGGAGTTCAAGACCAGCCTGACCAACATGGTGAAACCCAGTCTCTTTTATTTATTTTATTTTTTTAAAGAGTATGTATTTTTCTATTGTTCACAGGAGCGTACTCCAGCCTTGAAATATCTCTAGGTAGTGAGGATGATTTCCAAAGGAGTAGAGTGCCCTCTCCATCACTACTCTCAAACCACTGAACCTTATAGAAAGGAGATTTGCTTTTCTAGATAATTATCAACGCCTTCACGCTGCAGTAGAAGTGATTCTGTTAGCTTTTTTGCAAAAAAAAAAAAAAGAAAAAAAAGCAGAGTTGAATTGATGCTGTTCCCAGGGTCTGTAAACTTTGAGAAGTATGAATTCATTGTTTTAGTTAGAAAAAAATTTACTTATATTGATAGACCTCATTAAACAAAACCAATGCAAGGACCGCTCCCCAGTGGAACCGACAGCTTTGTGAGATAGAGAACATTCAAGCAGCTGCTAGATTGATTTTTGTAACGGGTGAGTTGGCATTTTCACTAGGAGTGAAAACCATGAGACTAAAACAGTTTAATTTACTTAGAATATCTGTTTCTCTGTCTGCATGTGTGTATGTGTGGGAGGGGAGGGGGTGATTCTCAACTTTCTAGGAATTTATTGAGTAAAGTGTTTAGAAATGGAAGGAACCAATTAGATAATTTTAGGGTTAATTAGATAATTCAGGATTTTAGGCCCATACATTTGAGAATACTTGCTGTCATTAATTGTCTCAAGATTTAGGTGTTTCCACTTTTCAGGAAATCTACCTAGCAGTTTGTTGAGATTTTGTTTTCCCTGGTTCTGCCCTATGCCAACCTGCTAGTTTCCCTTTTCGTATTAGCCTGATGAGTCTTTCCTTTTGCTTTCATCACTGGTAGTTCCTAACAGGTCTAGTTCTTACCAGTACTGCCAAGTTAGCAATATTAGCCCCCAGGGCCCCAGTACTCTATGCTGCCACCTCCCTGCCCCCCAGCACCATGTTGCCTGTTCTCATGATGGTATTTGTTCTCATGATGGTATCTGATATTCACCCTAAGAAATAATTCATAAGATGACAAACTTATATTGAACACCTACTCTTAATCTGGCTAAAATGTTGAAGAGAATACTAAGAAATAGGGAATGTGGTCCTTGTCATCAAGTTGCTTAGTCTGATTAGGAAAGAAAAGAGGAGACACAAGGAAGCTTAAGTGAAAATATAAGGAGCTGGCAGCCTACATGTGACTTTTCTGTAGACTGTAATACTTTGAAGCAAAAGATAAGCTCTGAGTGGTATTTCAGGTAATAACCGCCCCCCAACACACACATACACACACACAATTATTCAAGAGTATTATGTATATTACGGGTGGAGAAATTTGTTCCTAGTGTCCCTGGAACCACACAGGGGTAGGTGCTGATCACCAGCTTAAAGACTGGCTCAGAAGGAAGGTCAAATGGGAGAAAGCAGTGTTTGGGGGATAATGAGAGGAAGGAAAACACGTAGGGCTCCCTATGGTGTATTCCTTATCATGTATTTCAACACCATACACAGAAAGGCCCCTGAAATGGAATGTTTGCTGTTCTTTACACAGTTGCTTTGGGTGGGGACATAGAGGGAGGGATCTGATGGGGCTCCGCAGATGACAGGGGTAGTAATTTCTGTTCCCCTGAGAATACCAGTGGAGACAGCTATGACTCCATGAAGTCCAAGAAGGGAGAGGGAGCTTCTTCATCAGGCTTTGTGAATGGGTCTCAGAGGCTGGCGTGTAAATCTCTGAAGCTGTGTGCAAGGCATTATGTATAGAAGCAACTTGTTCTGAAGGAATTCTGTTCAGCTCTCAATAGCTTTTCAAAAGTTCTCGAGTATGGAAAAGATAAGCCTTTGGTCTTAGATGTCTGGTTTGGTGACTGCCTTATGTTTCAGAATCTTTCTGTTCAGATCCCAGACAGTTCTTGTGTTTCACTGCCATTGCCTCTCCCTGTGGTAGAGAACAGGGAGCAGGATGGTGTGTGCATCTAGTGAAGGTTCTGTGGCACAGCTTAACCTGCCCTGTCCCTGGCTAGCATGTCTGTCCACCTACATGTCTGCCAGTCTTGGAAGGACAAGGAGCTGAGTGCCCTGCACAGGGTTAATACAGGTATGATTGATTTTGTTAACGTTTCTGAAAAATGACTGTGAAAACAAATTTATCCTCAAATATTCCATCCTCAAACAGTTATTTGGAGGACCTTCATGTTCTAGGAACGTATGTGTTCTTAATAGAAATCATATTTGCATCAGGACAAAACAAAAAGCTGACAGTCTTATGTGTGCCAGTGCTGTCCTCAGAACTTTACATGGATTAACTTTTTAATCCTGTGAGATAAGCCCTGTTATTATCCCCACTTCACTGGTGGGAAAGCTGAAGTCTAGAAAGGTTAACTGCTCAAGGTCATATAGGTTGTATGGGCAAAGCTGGATTTGATCTGAGGAAAAGAGGTCCCCACATTCTGTCCTCTTAATGGGTGTTCCATGCGTGTTTACCTTATTGAAGATAGCTATAAAGTATTTAATACCACATCTGACTCACAGTAAGTGCTCTATAAATGATAACTGCTTTTGTTGTTTTCCTTATAATTATTGTAATTACTTTTTTTGTGGTTCATCAGTTGTATCAAACCTCACAAGCAGATAGGGACTGAAGACCTGAAAGGCCAACATGGAACTCCTGGAATTTCTTATTTTTCATGGGTTTTCCTCGACTCTGACAGGAGGGGTTTCTCTCCTGCCCCAAGAAGTTCAAAGCTTTCCACCTCCCACCCTTCATTGGTGGCAAGACTTCAATAACTACTTCAGCCTTCGGACTCCATTGTACAGGAGAACCTGTTAGAAGCTTTTCCTCTGTGGCTTCTGAAGAACCATCAAGATGCACAGGACTTCCTGTGGCTCTTTTGATCTTTTGAAATTGCAAGCACAGGAAGGAAAGAATGGATAGGGGGATAAAGAATAGCTATGATTTTTGTGATAATAGTATGGTGCATTTCTATTAGAGCCCTTTCTGTGATGAGTCCTGAACCTTCACAGCCATCACACTATTGGCCTCTGCACTGTGAACCTAGAGGGTTCCTTGAGCTTTTCCAGGGCTGTAAAACAGAACTGCACAGACACATATCTTAAAGAGAGAGAAGCAAGCCATGTTGGCAGCTTTGTGTCACAGTCCATATGGTGGTCATCCATGGGTACGTGCCCCTAGCAGCATCTGTGATTTTCCAGTAGCTATTGGGTGTAATTTGGTGCCCATTGTCTGGTCCCACTGTTGGAAGCCACAGAACTGATCTGATGAAAGCAGAAAGTCTATAATAGTGGCGGGACCGTTTGTGAGATCCCTGGAACTGAAGAGTCAGATGCAGGATGGACAAAAATGTTATGTACTTCTAAGTGACCTTGTTTTCGTGAATTTCTTAAGAAATACCTGTTCGCTTGACTGCCTTAGGCTGTTTGCAGGGGCCACTTGTATGTCAGCAAGACTCTTACTATATGACGTCACTGCCAGAAGTTCCACATGTTCCCAGGAGGCACATTTCCCATTCCCTCCCCCACCCCAAACTCGGAGAGATTCTTCAGTTTTAAAGTCATAAGTAATTTCCATGCCAGATAATGATCCTGTGAACAGATCCTTTTCTCATGTGGAAAAATATTTCAGAAAGGGTGTCTTATCAATGAGAAAAATGACCCCATTAAAACATATGTCTATTTGCCATGTACTCATCTGACATTTTCTCAATTCTACAAAGCCATGGAAGTGGATTGGTAGATTCTTATTACACTCCTAGTGAGTTCTTGAACTGCCCCCGCCCCCCACACCCCCAGCCACGGACCTATTCAATTAAAAAAAACTAAGGGGCCGGGCGCGGTGGCTCACACCTGTAATCCCAGCACTTTGGGAGGCTGAGGGGGGCTGATCACCTGAGGTCAGGAGTTTGAGGCCAGCCTGACTAATATGGTGAAACCTTATCTTTAATAATAATAAAAAAAAAACCACTAAGAGATAAGTGGTAGCAATCATAACAAATTGGTGATTTTATCTGGTTAGGCTGCATAATTAAACACATGTGTAGGAAAGTGGATCCATTATGTTGTACTCATGATTGTGGTGCTGAAGGTAACCCCCGTTGCCCTGTAGGCTGCCCCCAGAAGCAGAGGGTACAGCCAATAGTATTCTTAGAAGTTAATCAACTCTTTAATAGCTTTAGTTGAGTCTTTTGTCTGAGGTGCCCTGATGTTGGCCTATGACTATGGGGAGTCAGTGGTTTGTTATGAATAAGAGGATACATGAGCTGAATCTGAGAAAGTTCAGAAGCATTTTCTAAGTTGTTTAAAATACATCCGTTGAAGTACATGATTATTTTTTGGTAATCATTTAAATCATTGTGCTGTGTGTCTAGCCAGATAGTATTTATCTGTCTCTCGATGTTGTATTAGTGTAGTATTAAAAAATACACATATTTTACTCTTGATAAAAACTTTGCATACTGTCACCACTTTGTATAAGATTTGTCCTTACTGCCTCTGGGTAGTGGGCAGGGAGCAAGCAAGAAGAGCAGCACACTTTCCTTCCTTTATATTTGGGAAATGGGGGTGCTGAGAGAAACAAGCCACACTGTCTGAAGTAAAACCTAGAAGTAGACCCAAGTGTCCATGGTGAGAGAAGGCCCATGTGTACCACCTTGGGCTCCTGTTACAAGGTAATGAGCCATGAGCAAAAAGGGTGACTCAAAATTCAGTGCCAGCCATTCTCATTACTAATGAGTAATTACAGCAAATATTTACAGGCCTCCTTCCTACCTTTACGACTTCCTGTTACTGAAGCACTTTGGAGTATTGAGAAAGATTGTCCTGGAAAAATACGTCACACACAGTTGCAGGAAAGAGTGCCTTTAAGCACACAGAAAAAATCAGTTACTTGGCTTTGTTTATGAATTCCACACAGAAACAACAGAAAATTGTGTATTTTGAGGGACTGCTTGAGAATCCTTTCTTCTGCATTTCAAGACAAGATTTAAAAAACCACGTATATCAAATATATGGGGAAATGAGACTGTTTTTAGAGAGTGTTCTAGAAATAATAGAACTGTGCAAGTTAGTATAGCAAAACTTTTGGTCAAAGCACGGATAATTTGATAAACTCTCTTTTATGAACATTACAATATTTTTCTAAATGAAAACGATCATGCTTAATAGAATCAATCAGGATGGGAGGTAGAAGCATATCATTCACTTCACAAAGATTGGAGTAAATCCTCCTAATGCTCCTTTCCTGTATATTTAGTTAAAAAAGCACTCCAGTGATATTGCTTTCTCAGTAAGTTTCTGTAAACCACTGTACCCTTGTATTTCTCTCCTGTGTTTCCAAGAGTTCTCAGATGCTATTTTCGAATGGTAGCGTTCACTCCAGTGCTGGCTGAGGTCGACAAAGCTAATTTTGGTGCCCAGGGTGAAGGAAGGGAGAAGTCCTCTGCAGAGCCAAAAGGACTCTCTGGTGCCTGGGTTTGGAGCAGTGTGGTGTTGCTGGACACACCACATTTCACCTTTAGAACCTTTATTTGTGTGCTTGCACAACAAATGTTTACCCAGATATTAAGATAAGGAAAGTATGAAGGTCACATTTCACTGGTGACAAGAGAGCCTCTATAAATGTAACCATATCATTGTGCAGCAGGAATCTGTCTTTTATTCTGTACCCGAGACTTAGGAGGAATTATTGGTGGGTGGGGCATGGGAGTTGAGGCTTTTCTTGATTTTTTTGGCTTTCTTGCCATCACTCTGTTTGTCTTGCCTCAGCTGATGTGCCCCTCCCATTTGGTGAGGGCCTTTGTCATGGCCAAGACATCTAGGGAAGTGCTAGCCTGTGTGGCTGGGCATTGTGTGGTCCCCTGACTCTCTGGAGTCTTCCAGAGTCCCATGGAAATTAGCACCCCTATGCATTTCCCTGCTGTCTTGACTGACTGGAAGGTACCCTGGCTGCTGAGATTGCTTTCCTGGCCCCTCAGAAGTGGTCCGCATTGTGCCGATCCTGCTGCTGTTTTGGGCTCCTCAGCAGGACTGCCCTGTCCTCGGAGCACAGAGAATCTTCAGAGCAGGATAGGGGTTTCTTTTATGGATTTGGGTGTTTTTCTTAGGGATCTCCAAAGATCAGCTAGAAACTTAGAGCTTCAGTGGAAACATGGGTCCTTGGCCTACTTTTCTTCCCAAGGGCAGCCACCATGGCAGTGGGAGTTCACCTTGCTGACTACAAGGGACCCCACCCCACCCCATTCACCATCATCCACTGTGCCTCCCAAGTTCCTAATACACAAGCCACCTCCCAAAGGGCAGTGCTGCAGTACTTATTCCCACCTCTAGTCCCTCACACCAGCTCCTCCATTTGGATGCTTTTCCCCTCTCTTCCTATTCAAATAGCTCCCACTTTTCTATTGTGAGCCCAGGCTTCCTGTCTTACACAAAATCACTAAGGAAGTATAGAAGTTTCCACACTGGCACCCCTACTCCCGGAATTACTAGCTTTTGGTTGTTTGCCAAAGAGCGTGCTTGTATTTCCTCGTTATCTAATGACACTTTATTTGTTTTTGCCTTTCTAACAATATAGCATGTTGCTGAAGGGCAAGGATGTCTGATTTTCTGATGTGCCCTATTATACCTTGCTTTTTTTTTTTTTTGGCTCTGAAATCGTGCTTAATTTTTTTTTTTTTAAATCATAGAATTGCTATGTTCATGTCCCTTGGGTTACTCGGAAAGCCTGCCTCTTGTGCTCTGCTTTCTTTCTTCATTCATGTAGATTTGACCCCTTATTTCCCTTTAAAAAGAAAGAAGAAGGAAAAGAAAAAAATTGTGGGACCACAGTCAGGTCTCATTGATATATGACTTTATATCATATACAAACATCAGGCTAGTATTATATCAGTGCTTCACTTCAAGAATCCCTTGTACACTAAGGCAAGTACAGCCAAACAAAATACTCAGCTTAATCTCAAAGTTAAAAGCAAGATGGGGAAGTTGTGCAAGAGGGCACTAGCTCTCAGTCCAGAGATCATCTTCTCTGGGAAGCCTTCCCTGATTAACTGCACATTGGTTATCCTTGTGTTTATATATGGTCTTCAGTCTGTATTCTGTATTTTGTTATTTGTGTTGATGCTTTTACGACTTGCTTTTGAAGGTTGGGGGTGGTATATGTCCTTGATCACCACTTAAGTGGTAAGCCTTCAAGAGCAAGGACCCAGTCATTTTTTCCTATTCTTTTTTCCCCATAGAAGTCAGAATAGAGGTCTGCTTAGGTGCTCAGTAATTATTTGTAGACTGAGTAATTTTATCTATGTCAGGAACTTTGGAAGCTTGGTGTAGAGAACAGGAAGCACAGGCAGACACTTTGCTCACATCAACCTAACTTATCCTCATTGGTTATCCACCATGCACATAGCAAGGTTTGTGGAGATCATCACTGTGTGTAGATGTTTATAGGTTCCCTCCCAAATTCAGGTGCCATGCTGTACAGTGAGGCTACAAAGAGGCATTAGATGGACCCTGCATTCAGGATCTCCTAAAATGATTTGTTTAAGCAATATAAGACGGTTTATGTTAATGGATGTCTAAGCCCTGTCTTTACAATGTTGCCGTCTTATTAGGAAGTCAAAACCAACTCAGATAAAACATTGAGCAAACAGTGTAAGATTGATAGTAATTAAGTGAGAGTGAGTAAGGGTAAATAGATCTCGTGTGTTGGGAATAGTTAGAAAGGGAAGTGATTAGCGTAGATTAGAGGGAGGTTTACTGGAGGAGCATGAAGATCTAGGTCTGTCTTGTAGATTAGGTAGAATTTGGATAGGCAGATGAGTATGGGGCATTCCATTTGAGGTGAATTGCATAAGTAAAATGAGGAGGCAGGAATAAACAGTGTGCAGGCCAGGACTGGTGAGCCACTTCCTTCCAGAGCTGGATCTGGAGCTCTGTTAGCAGAAAGGAGATGAGGACAAGGCCTGGGCTGGTGTTGGGAAGTTTAGGGGCAGGCCTTCCTGAGTCATGTTGAGATGGAATCTTTGGGTTGCCTTGGGGCCATGGGAGCAGCATATGCCTCTTCTGGCACATGAGAAGCTGCTCAGGGCATCTCCATTAGCCCTCCAACCAGGAGCCTGGCTCTAATGTGAGCACCAAGAGGGTGGATGGAGGAGGTCATGGTTTATTTTCCATAATATTGACCTCAAAGCCTCCCCTGCTAGCCCTTAGTAAATCAGTCATGTGTGAATGTGCCCAAATCACTCTGATATATGTTTCTTTTTAGCCTTTACCACCTCTCAGGGTAATACATGCCATGTCTGAGTCTCCCAGTCAGCAGAGTGGGGGCTGGAAGATGACAGCTTGCTATATCCTAAAATAGCATCACATTCTCATGTTCTCTTTCTGATGGTAATGCCTTTGTCCCCTTCATTATTTGATAAGGCTCTCATTCTGTCCCTTCCTGCCCTTTCTCATTCTGGATTCTAGGTTTTTGAGTCTAACCATCATGGAACAGATTGAACAGTCCCTTCAACATCCCGCTATTTTTAGGGAATGGAACAGCCAAATCCAAGTCAGACCATCCCTTTTGTCAGTTTCTACCAATAACTCTCCATTGCACACCCTGTACAGAGCACAGTGACCAAGCTATTTTGACCTTCTCCCCTAGTGTTTGGCCACCATATTCCCTAAAGCCCTAACTCTGAAGTTCTTGGGATGATACTGACAGAAGAGGGAGAAAAGGATCTGTCTTTCTGAAGTCACCTGGGTAGAGCATCGGGATTTTTCCTCAGGCAGGTGTAACCTTTCTTCTGAAGCAATTTAGAAGCACTTAAAGTCAAAGCTGAACACCTGTGGGCCAGGCTTTGGCCAGAGATCCCAAATCACTGGAGAAGATTCCATTCCAGGGACCAGTAGAGGCCAGCGGGTCTCATCCAAGTCACTTTAGCTCACTCTGTCCCCTGGTACTTTAAGGGAGGCTATAACTCCTGAGTACTTTTGGCTTAGAATTTAACCTCACAATGGTGACTGCATGATGGCCTCTTATTTCTTTTCTGTTCCTCTAGTGATCAATAAATGCTTGTATAACTGGGAAACTGCTACCTGGCCCAGGCAGGATTGGTTGGTTTAATGACTCACTCCACAGTCATTCTCTGCTCATTGCCTACTCTGCATGCTGCTGAGCCTCAGGCCCGAGACCAGGGAAGGGCCCTCTGGAGTCAGGTGGAAAGGAGCCTGGACTGTCAGAACCAGGAAGGGAATGCAGGTGCCAGAAAGCTCTGGAGCACAGTGCAGCCCAAACTAAGGAATTAGTCTCAAGGATCTCCTAAGAACTCCCCTAGGCCAGAAAGTATTGTTTACCCAAATCTTGTCATGGCTAGAAATTTGAGTCTAGCATCTACCTTCTCACAGCTCCAGGTGGACCTCCAGAAGGAAAGGGAAGATGTCCTACCAAGCTAACCTGTGACTAGGTATCTGTTAGGGTGTGAAGCCTATGAACCTATCCATGTTTATCCCTTTGTGTTCATTTCCTTTTCTCTTCGTTTTTAAAGGAAAACGTCCTTTTGAAAAGTTCCAACTTTGCCTTTGCTGAACTCCTGGCAAGTGCTTTTCCCCACCTTGGCTAGTGAGATGTTGAGACATGGGCACACCACCTGAGGGTGGTGTGGTCAGTATGGCTGCCCGCCCGCCCAAGGCCTTGGGGAAGCCTGGTGAGCAGAAAACCCAGGCAGAAAGGAGTCTGGGTGACTGTGAGCGATGATTCCTTTGTTCCTGGGCCATCTCTTTTGAGCACGTTTGAAACCATTTGCTATACCGAAATCAACATAAGCCTGGTGATTCCAGACCACCTGTAGCTCCTTGTATGGCTCCAAATATTACTAGGGCAATGACGACAACTTAATTCTTCTTGAGTTAGATCTTCAGGGCCAAGGCAGAGTACATGTTTATTTTGGAAAGAGACAAACTTTCACCCACTTGAATTTCTTTGCCTCCAAAATTAGCGTTAGGATGACCACAAGGGTTCTGTGTTTCTTGGCTTTTATCTTGCCAAACAGATTGTAATTGGTCCCGAGTCACCTCCTCTTTTTTTGTGTCCCTGGCAAAGCCTACCTTCATATGGGGTTCAGAGGAGCTCTTAGGTCTCTAGGAGTTTGAAAGACTATTCTAGATCTTTTTCTGCTGTGTGTGACCTAGAACAGGTAATTTAACCTTTCCCTTTCTAAATGGGGTTAGACATATTTGCTGCTAGAGTACTATTATGAGTTTGAAATGAGCTAGAGTTTCATAAAACCATGCATTTTAAAGTATATTTTAAAAATCACTTTTGCAACTATTATCTCAGTAGATAGACCTTTGAAAAGTATAAAGGGCAGACATTCAAGGCATCATTATTAACAAGCACAGCAATATAATCATTAGGCACATTAATTGCCTGTTGATGTGATTTGGCTGCAGTTGGCAGGGAGACTTAGGATAAGCTAGGAGACTTGCTCTCAGGCCTTTAAATTTCTCACTTGGCTGGGATTTTCAGAATTATTAGTTTTTGCTAATAATGGTTTTTGGGTATGAGTTCTATTTTTGGCCATACTCTGAGATGTCAGGAAATCTGATTACACTGTGACCAAGGACACTTCCAGGATTCCGGATAAAGGGTCTGACCAGTTATATGCCTATCTGGCCTGTTTTTCCCTCCCATGTGGAGATGGAGATGGCTCGTGCCATATGTGATCCTGCTGAGAATAGGAATATCCCTTCAACTCAGCGCACCCAAATTTCTAAACCTAAAGAGCTACACCCGTATCATATCTGCTCCGGTCCTACTTGTTGCTTTGCATCTTATGAGCAAGACCTATTTGCGGGCTCCCAAAGAGAGCAGATGACTTGCCCAAGGTCTTTAAGAGGTCAGACACCTATAAGCAGATTGAGAAACAGAGTGAATGCTGACACCTAAAAGATACCTTGACCTTCTGGTGTTACCAGGAGTGGGAAAAAGGAAGGCTTTGGGTGCAAATGCCCAGCTCTGCTGCATACTGACCATGAGATGCGACAGGCCACTCAGCTCTGGCTTCTGATCCTTCATCTGTAACATCTCTGATGTCCCTAATGCCTAAGCTGACTCATCCCTCAGCCCCACCCGTGAGGCTGGCCTACTGACTTCGGCCTTCAGGTCTCAGGTTAAATATCACCTCCTTAGGGAAGCCTTTTCTCACCTCCTTTAGTTAACCTCCGTCCTGTTTTATTTTAATAGTACTTCCAACATGTTGTTATTTATTTATTTGAGATGGTGTCTTGCTGTCACCAGACTGGAGTGCAATGGTGGGATCTCAGCTCTCTGCAGCCTCTGCCTCCCAGGTTCAAGCAATTTTCCCACCTCAGCTTCCTGAGTAGCCAGGATTACAGGCACACACCATCATGCCAGGCTAATATTTGTACTTTTAGTAGAAATAGGGTTTTACCATGTTGGCCAGGCTCCACTTGTCTCAGCCTTCCAAAGTGCTGGGATTACAGGTGTGAGCCACTGTGCCTGGCCCCACATGTCGTAATTTATTTGTTTGCTTATTATCTGTCACCTTTGCTGCCCCCCAGTTTGTAAGCGTCATGAAGGCAGGCACCATGCATTACATGCTTACCACCATATCCTCAGGGTTTAGGGAAGCGCCTAAACATAGGAGGTGCTTCTTAAGTGTTAAGTGAAATAATCTGGGGGTGTGGAGTCTTTGTCTTCAATATTATTATATTTGTTCAGTGCTTAATGTTTTTCAAAGTTCTTGATGTAGATTGAAGCTTTTGTCATTTTTGTCATATAGAAACAACTGAGGCACAAAAATGGGATCACAAAACCAGAGAGTGGCAGTGCCTGCGTGAACAGCTCCCAGACCCAGACTCTTTCCACAGACCCATGCTGTCTCTCTTGGCACTTTATTTTTCTGTCATGGTGATGTTATTGTTTGTCTTATTTGGCAATGTTTACCCTGGAGGAGTAGAGGCCATTGTGTGTTGGTGGCGTCTGGAAATACACAACACAGTCCCAGGAGAATGCCACTGTCGGTTCTTACCACAATTAGTAATTGTCAGGCTGGGGGCAGTGATTGGGTGGGTGTCACTCGCTACATGGCTGGCTCTGTGTGTTGAAACACCACTGCCTGCTCCTCCACAGATGCCAAACGGATTGGGGGTCCTAGGACCACAGCCCCGTTTCTACCCAGCCTTGGCTATCCCTCCACTCAGATCTAGGTCCTTTCTGTTCGGGGAAAACGTCCTGTTGGTGTGTCTATTCTTGTGGCCTGCTAGACAGCAAAGGCAAGTGCTAACCAGCTTCATGAGCTCTCTGGGCCTCAGTTTCCCCATCTTCAAGATGGACTTGAAGATGGGAACCAGTCAAAATTGGCTCAGAGATCCCTAATAGGGCTCCAGCTCCATTTTGAAGTAAATTTCAAGTGGAGTTTGGTCCTGACTCCTGTTTTCACATGCTCCCTTAGAGGGAAGGAAGGTGGACTATTAAAGATGCTTGGTGGGGGGTTGGAGAAAGGAACTCCCCGTTCTCCAGGAGGAGGTTCTGTTGGAGTAGAGGGGCAGAGACTTGGAAGTCACTGTTGACCATGGCCCAGCCCACTTCCATGACAGCAGCAGGACCACCACCCTCAAGAAGGAGGTGGGCTGGGGTGTGAGAAGGTGGGCTGCCCAGTGGTTTCTACAGAAAGGGATAGTTGTGCTTACAGGAGGGGTAGTGTCTCCATCTCCTGATGCCAGGGAGAAGGAGGCAGGCTGCTGGGGTGAGGGAGAGCACCCTCAACTGGGTCACACTGCACTCCCTCTGTGCCTCAGTTTCCAGTTGTTAGATGGCTGCTGTGATATCTGCCCTGCCAGTTGGATTGGGGCTTCAAAAATATCAACTACTGCACAAAAAGAGGTTATGGCCACTGTGACTCATATACATGTACATGAACATATCTGAAGTTTTAAGGGCTGATACTGATGCGAGACAGCCCATGCAGGCAATGCAGAGGGACTGTGTCCCTCGGTTTGAGACAGTGAGATAGGACTGAGCTGGAAAGCTAGTGGCCATGAGAGGAGCAGGTTTGAAAATCACTGAATGAAGTCATGTTGTACAGAGGGGGCGGGGGTGCGTACTGTACTGTGGGATGGAGGTGAGTCACGGTGCATAAGTGTTGGGGAGTCACCTTGAACTTGGGCCAGAAGAGTAGAAATATTGAGACCTGGGTTTATCTGCCTCACATCAGGTACATCAAGTTCTGGATGGCTGCCCACTGGCCAGAGACATGAGGTGGACAGCTCCCTTTTGCTGCCCTGGGAAGGCTTTCGCTGGCTTTGGCCCCACTGAGCAAAGTCTGCTTGTTCACTGGAGTTCACACAGACTCCTTGCCAGGCCTGCCCAGAATCCTGTCTCCTCTGACTTCCTGTGCTCTTGCATAATATTTCCTTGCTCCTTGAATGGCTGGCCCCAGTGCAGGAGCAGCTCACTCACACTGCTGGACGGAGGGCAGGATGTAGAGGGAGAACACGGACCTGCAAACATCACCCAGGGGTGCTCTGGGCTCTGAGGGTGGAGGGCAAGAGGGGCAGAGTCCCCTCAAATTCTTTGGAAGATTATAGCACAAGGGGAGTTAGGGAGGCCCTGGGACCACGTGCACACACATCCATCTCCATGAATTGTGTAAATTTATTTTTAAAGTTGCTAAGTTGTTTTCTGCTGATTATAAAAAACATACATCTTCCCCATAAAAAGTCATAGTAAAAGAAGGCATGGAGATAAAAATAAAAATCACCAAAATGTCACCACCAGAGATAACCACTGTTAACTCTTTGGTGAACATACTTCTATATCATGAATATTGGTATATAATTACAGAATACAGTCATACTTCTAAGACATTGTAGGTTCATTCTAGGTCACTATAATAAAGTGAATATCACAATAAAATGAGTCGCATGATTTTTTGCTTCCTAGTGCACATGAAAGTTGTTTACACTATACTTTAGCATTATGTCTAAAAAACAATGTACATACTTTTGGTTTTTTGGGTTTTTTTGGCAACAATTTCACTTTGTCTCATAGGCTGGAGTGCAGTGGCGTAGTCTCGGCTCACTGCAACCTCTGCCTCCTGGGTTCAAGTGATTCTGGTGTCTCAGCCTCCCAAGTAGCTGGGATTACAGGCATGTGCTACCATACCTGGCTAATTTTTGTATTTTTAGTAGAGATGGGGGTTTTCCATATTGGCCAGGCTGGTCTTGAACTCCTGACCTCAAGTGATCCGCCCGCCTCAGCCTCCCAAAGTGTTGGGATTACAGGCGTGAGCCACTGCACCTGGCCAACAATGTCCTAATTTCAAAATATTTTATTGTTAAAAGAAATGCTAACAATCCTCTAAGCCTTCAGTGAGTCATGATCTTCTTACTGGTAGAAGTTCTTGCTTCCATGTCGGTGGCTACAGAACTGATTACTGTGGTGGTTGCTGAAGGTTGGGGTGGCTATGGCAATTCCTTAAAATAAGACAAGAATGAAGTCTTTCACATCAATGGAGTCTTATTTTCAAGACTCTGCAGCATGTGATGCTGTCTGATAGCATTTTACCCACAGAAGAACTTCTTTCAAAATTGATGTCAGTCCTCTCAAAACTTGCCACTGCTTTATCAACTTAGTTGATATAATATTCTAAATCCTTTATCGTCATTTCCATGATGTTCACACCGTCTTTACCAGTAGCAAATTCCATCTTGAGAAGCTGCTTTTCTTTGCTCATCTGTAAGAAGGTATGACTCATCTGTTTAAGTTTTATTGTGAGGTTGCAACAGTTCAGCCACATCTTCAGGCTCTGCTTCTAGGTCTCTTGCTATTTCTACCACATCTGCAGCTACTTCCCCCACTAAAGTCTTGAACCCCTCAAAGTCATCCATGAGGTTTGAAGTTAACTTCTTCCAAACTCCTGTTAATGCTCCTATTTTGACATCCTCCCACAAATCACAAATGCTGTTAATGGTATCTAGAATGATCACTTCTTTCCAGATGGTTTTCAATTTACTTTGCCCAGATTCATCTAGGAATCACTATCTATGGCAGCTATGGCCTTACAAAATATAAATAAGACTTGGAAGTCAGAATTACTCCTTGATCCATGGGCTTCAGAATGGATCTTGTGTTACCAGGCATGAAAACAACATTAATTTTATACATCTCCATCAGAGCTCTTCAGTAACTAGGTGCACTGGCAGGGAGCACATAGACATGTATGCTGTCATCCAGGTTTTGTTGTTCCATTGATAGAGCAAGAATAAAGTAGATTTGGCATAATTTTTAAGAACCCTAGGATTTACAGAATGGTAGATGATCACTGGCTTCAGCTTGAAGTCACCAGCTGTGTTAGTCCCTAACAAGAGAGTCAGCATGTCCTTTGAAACTAGGCATTGATTTCTCCCCTCTAGTAGTAGAAGTCCTAGATGACATCTTCATCCAGCATAAGGCTCTTTCACCTACACGAAAATCTGTTGTTTAGTATAGCTACCTCCATCAGTGATCGTCGCTAGATCTTCTAAATAACTGGCTGCTACTTATATATCAGCACTTGCTCTTTCACCTTGCATTTTTATGTTATAGAGATGTCTTCTTTCCTTAAATGTAACGAACCAACCTCTGCTACCTTCATACTTTTCTTATGCAGCTTCCTTACCTTGCTCAGCCTTCATAGAATTAAAGAGAGGTGGGGCCTTGCTCTGGATTATACTTTGGCTTAAGGGAATATTATGCCTGATTGATCTTCTCACTAAGCTTAATCATTTATTCACTCTTGATTTAAAGTTGAGAGATGTGTGACTCTTCCTTTCATTTGAACACATAGAGGCCTTTGTAGGATTATTAAAATTGGTCTAATTTCAATATTGTTGTGTCTCAGGGAATAGGAAGGATGGGGAGGATGGACACACACACACACACACACACACACACACGGAATGGCCAATCACTGGAGCAGTCAGAACACATGCAACATTTATTGAGTGAGATCACTGTCTTATATGGGTGCAGTTTATAGTGCCTAAAAACAATTACAATGGTAACATCAAAAATCACTCATCGCAGATCACCATAATAATAGATATAATAATATAATAATAATGAAAGTTTGAAATACTGCAAGAATGACCAAAATATGACACAGAGATATGAAGTGAGCACATGCTGTTGGAAAAATGGCACAGATAAACTTGCCTGACAAACCTTCAATTTGTAAAAAGTGCAATACCTGCAAAGTGCAATAAAGTAGGGCATAATAAAATGAAGCCTGCCTATGTTTCTTAACCATTAAACATGTAAAACTGTGCTACCATTTTTATTAAGTTCCCATCTTCTTTTTGTGTTGCTGAGAAAGTATAAGTGTTACGCCCTAACCCCTTCTTTCCCATAAACTCTGCGGTTTTTATTTTTGCATAGTATAGTGATTTTTAGGAGCACATATGCCATGTTTTAGCAGAACTAATTGTAAATTCACATGACATGTCTCCCCTAAATTCACCATTAATTATTAGAGTTATTAATATTATTGTGAGGCACAATAAAATGAGGTATGCCTACATTATCATGTTACATACTATTGTGAAATGCATTTTCTATATACCAATATATCAGAACTATCTTGTTACTAAGTTACAAATATTTAATAAATAGTTGTATTAAGTTCCACTTGTAGAGGTGTCATAGTGAAACCTTTATTCATTGACATATCCAGGCTCAGAAATCAAGCGATAACCAGCCCAAGATTATTTTCAAACCTGAAAAGCAGCATCTTTTCTATATTTCTGACCAATGTGTTAGCTATGGTGTCCCAGAAATAGCTACAAAATAAAAGGTTAAGTGCCATGTACGCCTTTCTCTAGGCTTAGAATAATTCACTTGATTACATAGGAAGAGGCTGCAATGATGACAGCTTCCAGGGCTGGGCCAGATCTTAACTCTGGATAAAATGATCCTCCAGTGTGGCCCATATGTATGCTTTGAGCAAGGAGCTACTAGCTGGGAAAACAAGTTTTTCTTCCATGGTGTTTCTGTGGCCAAGATTTCAAATAAGCTCCATTTTTCATTGTCCTCCTGAAATTTTATGACACAATCTGTATCTTTAAAAAGGCACTCTTTCTTCTTTATACAGTTGTTTTCATGACATTGAAAATTTTAAAGAAAGTGTCATTCAGATTTGCTGACAGCTGGAAGATTATTTTAAAAACCCAACAGTTTAGCTGAAAAAGATGCTACCAATGTTTCTATCTCATCCTTGGAAGTTGTATACTTTTAAGGGCTGTGATTAGCTTTTTCTCCTCCATTGCTGATCATGGTTGGAACTGTGGCATAGATTTACAGTAAGCTTTGATATAATGGTGATTCCTCTTCATTTTGGTGTCTGCATTATTTGCTTATTTTCTTTGATTCATTTTTAAACTGAATTGAATGTTTGATTTAATCAGAAGTTTTAGTATGATCTCTTGTGATTGGGAATTGCTTGTAAAATTTACTGTTTACTCAAGACAAATTGTTTCCTAAGGCTCTCTTTTTCAGGTTTTTTTTTTGTCTACGTGGGAAAGCATGATAATGCCAGTCAGTTTAAACATATTTAAAAGTTTCCAGGCATCATTTAAAACAAAAATTTATAACAAAATTTGGCGACAGGAGAGTGTGAGGATTTTGCCTCATTTTGTTTATAGTTGTCTGTTTTTCAGACAAATGAGCCATTACAACAATTTGCATAATTATAGTCTCTCCTTCATTTTATTCACCCTGGACTTCTTTTTCTAGAATTACTGGCCAGACTCTTTATTACATCAGATTCCTTAAGTCTGTATTCCCTAGAAGTGAGGATGGGAGTGGGAGTAAGAGTAAGAGTTAAAGAGAGGAACTAATTGTTGCCTTTTTTTCAAAGTTTTCTGGGTGTGGAAATTTGTTGATTTTGTAATTGCTCCCTTAGTTGGTCATTACCAGATTCTGGTGGGGTCCTTGCCCTGTGTGCACATTTGGGGAGTGCAGAGGGACAGTAAGACTGAATTGATTCTGAGAATTGTTGAACAGGACTTTGTTGAAATGGCTACTTCTGTACAATGCACATGGAGTAGCTGTTGGCATAGCAACTCCTACGTGGAAAAGTGCACGCCGCTTGCAGATGACTTTTGCAGTACTCAGTGTTAATTTGATAAATGGCTTTTCTAATAGTAGTTTGTGGGCTAATGGAAAGATCGAAGCAAACCTTCATTAACGGAAAGGAGGATAGGGATTTTGAAGCCACTGGGTGAATACACTCTACAGCTACAGCTAAATCTCCATTTTCAGCTGTGTTTCTTTGTCACAGCAGATATGCTTGGGGTGTGGCATATGAAAGTAAATCAGGAAAACTGTATGCCCATGCTATTATCATTTTAGATTTCAAGCATGGAGAGGTTGTGGAGTCCTTTCCAGTCAAGATACTTAGCTTGTGTGAGTTTACTGTAAGAGTACTGTAGAAGCTTTGCCTTGTGTTGTCGTTTTCCTTTGCTGGTAGTGGTGGGTGGTGGGGATAAGTGGTTAACCTTTTTTTTTTTTTTTTTTTAATTGTGGTAAAATATACGTAACAAAAAATTTTACCGTTTTAACTATTGTTAAGTATGCAATTGGATGGAATCAAGTACATGCACACTGTTGGGCTACAGTCACCACTGCCCATCTCAAGAACTTTCTCATCATCCCAAACTGAAACTCTGTACTCATTACATAATAACTCTTTATTCTTCTCCACATGCTCCAGCCCCCAATGAGCACTATTCTACTTTCTCTATGAATATGATTCTTCCAAGTAGATTGCATATATAGACATACAAAATATTTGTACTTTTGTGTCTGGCTTATTTCACTTAGCATAATGTTTTCAAGGTTCATCCAAGTGATAACATGCATTTAAAATTTTGTTTCTAAGGCCGAATAACGTTCTATTGTGTGTAGACATTATATTTTGTTTATCCGGTCTTCTGACAAGGGACATTTGGGTTGCCTCCACCTTTGGGTGTTGTGAATCATGGTGAACATGGTGTACAATTTGAGTCCCTGCTTTCAATTTTTTGGGGTATAGACCTAGAAGTGGAATTTCTGGATCATATGATAATTCTGTGTTTATTTTTTTCAGACACTGCTGTACTATCTTCTAGCAGCCATACCATTTTACATTTTCATGAGCAATGCATAAGAGTTCCGGTTTCTTCACTTTCCTGCTAACACTTGTTATTTTCTTTTTTTTTTTGGTTTCAGCAATCCTAGTGGGTGTGAAGTGGTATCTCATTGTAGCTCTAATTTGCATTTCCTAATGATTATTGATTTGTCTTTATAAACATATTGCCTGTGTGCTCCTCCCCCACCCCCCACAATGGCCTGTGTGGGAATGGAAATCATTCCTGTGAGGCAAACAAAGAATGTCAACATAATGATATTTAGGAGTGAAAGGTGTCAGGGAAAGAAAGATGGAGGCACCATATGGTTATATATATAATACCTGGTGTATAGGATATAGTACAGGCACCTCAGTAGACCTACTTTCAGTTCGTCGTGAGGAGTATTGGAAACTATTTTAAATAGAGGCCTTTGGGACTTAAGTAACTGAAACTCTAAATGAGGTTTAACTAAGGCAAGCTTGCTGTGGGCTGGATATATCCTGTATTATCCTTCCTGATTTGGGGTGATGTATAGGTACCCTTACCTGAAATTCTTCCCTAAGAATAATTATTGTTGTCACCTGTTGCAGAAGCCTGGGCCCACTTTCTTCCCTCTTGTTGGGGGAGGAAATCTCCCAGACATCTTACCAAGCATTTGTTTAAGTCTTTGAACCACCCTGCTAGCTAATTTCTCCACCTGAAACAATATACAAACCCCTCCTCTTCCCCACCCACTAGGTTCTTATGGTGGCAGCTTGTATTTTTACAAGAAAAAGAAGTTAGAATTTATTGAGCACCTGCTATAAGCCTGGCACTTTGCTAGTCACTGTGTAGCAGATGACTACATTAGTCATGACTGATAAAACATGACTTCCATCCTTGTAAGTACTGCAAGACTTATTTGTGACTCTTTACAACAGGGGTTCCAAACCTTACTGTGCATCAGAACTGCCTGGGGCTTATTAAAACTCAGATTGCTGGACCTCATCCCCAGAATTTCTTACTTAGCCCACAGGTCTGAGGTGGGACCTGAGAGTTTGCATTTCTAACAAATTCCTAGGTAATAACCGATTGTTGCTGGTCCCTGGACCACACTTTGAGAACCAGTGCTTTCCATCAAGCCTGTGAAATAGACATTATTCCCATTTACAGATGAGGACCTGAGATGTACAGAGGCCAAATGACTTGCCTCAGGTCTTGTAAACAGAGCCAGAGCCCAGATTTGAAGCTGAGAGGCCTCACTCCAAAGATTCTGCTGTTTCTATTATATCAGGGATGGTGAATGCATAGATAGCACTTGTACTTCCCTCACCTAGTCCACCCCCAAAACAGGCAATATTAATCAATCACAGCATCTCTGAGCCCGGAGGTGTCCTCGGAATCTTTCATATACTGCTCTTGGAGCTGAAGTTTGTTATTTCTGTACTAACCTGTATGGCCTTTCTGAAATGGAAACATTACCAAGGAATCAATCTGTTAACAGCCAAAAACCTTGCATGAGCTCGTCTCGTCTGCCTAGGAGGGAAGTGACTGGTAGACTGGGGGCTTTGTGAAGCACAGCACTCCCAAATTGTATGGGGACCTCAGTGGTAGTAAGTAGAGTCTACACTCAGCACAAAGGCAACATAGGGCCCTTACCCTTGAAAAGTTTAAAAGCTAGATGAGGTTAATGAGGAGATATTTTTTAAGCAGCTATATTTTGTCCAATTTGTATGTGCTACATTTTATTCTAAAAATAGTTATTCCAATATTTGGCACTAAGTTTGGTGATGAATATAAAATAGTGCTCAATAAACAGTTGTTAAGAAAGGTGAAATAAAGTAGATATCAGAGGCAACTGTGTCCACACCTGATAAGGTCTTTTAAAAAATGAACAGGAGGAATAAACAAGATTGAACAGGGAATAACACCTTGAATTTACAGCGCCTCAAGTCCCAAAGTCATCCACAGATTGATGTCTTGCTCTTGTTCTTATGGCATAAGACACTGGTAAAAAACTGACCAAACTCATTAAGAGAGTAATTTTTTGTCCTCTGAAAATTGTGAACTGTATCAGATATTGCCACTATTATGCCCCCAGTTCATTTGCTTATCTGTTGTCTACAGGGAAGCCAAAACAGAATTTTGCAAAGATATACATGAGTGATCAAAGGAAACTGACTGTATTGGGTGTGATTCTCCTGTCTTCTGAAATAACCCACCATATCTTTCGCGTGTTTCTGCCAGCCCATACAATGTCTGGTTTCACCACCAACAACAAATATTTAGTCTATGGCTACTGTGTATATAGGGAGACTTCTTGTCTCATTTGCTGTTTGTAAGCAGCTTAAAAGCAAGGGCAGGATGAATTATGTTTTCATATGTCTCAGGCACCCCACAGTTCTTAGCAAGGCCCATGGACAGTAGATGCCAATGAATATTGATCATCTGAAATTCCAAATCTTGCTTTGCATAGGTGCATGTTGCAGGAAGGGAAAAGTAACCCTGAGAACAGAGTAGTTTAAGGCCATCTCTGGCCAAACCAAGACACAGTTAGAGGGGGCATTCATGTCCCCATTTGGCTGTGATATGCTATATAGACTGGGGCAAAACTATGGCAGCCTAGCCAGGATGAAAACGGTCATCCTCAGGCTGCCCCTAGATGCCAAACATTTTCCACAATAAGTTTTAAAGGTACATATTAAGAGCAGTTATGTAAGTGGGAAATTAACTGCACCTTATAAAATGCTTAACAGGAGAGACAGAGTCCTCCATTTGGAGCTGTTTTATTAAATGCCGTGAATAGAGAAATTCAAAACTGGTTGGTGTTTCTGCTCTGCACTGAAAACAGCTGGGTTGAAGCCCGTCTCACAGCCTTCCTTCGTCTCACCCAGCTTGGGCACAGGCTTTTGCTATACTGTTGGATTGGGCAGTTCCCCATTGATAGAGATGTTGTTTAATATTTAAGTATGTTCTGTAGCTCTTAACAGCAAAAGAGAAGAAAAAAGGTCCAGTTTATCTTTAGGGTGAGCTGACCTTTCCAGATGGAGCAGGGAAATCTCCTAAGGACAGGACCCTGGGAGGAATCCATTTCCCACTTGAAAAGCACAGTAAGGAAGGTTCCCTGGGGCCTGTTTGATCCAGTCCTCTCTAGTGAGCAGTGTTCTGTATGTTCTAGGTTACAGTCTTAGAAAATACAGGATTTTAAAACCAGTATTGTATTACATTAGAATATTAATGCCCTTGGGGATTTTTTAGTTACTTTTGGGGAGAGAACCGTTTTGTCCTATCCTTTGGAGTTGGGAGCAAGAGCATACAAAAGAGCATGAAGAAAAATTCTGCCAGTGTGGGTGTTTGCTTGAGGCTGAGGGACTAGGAGAGGCACCAAAGGGTGTGCTGCATTCATGGTGAAAGCCCCAATAGCCTCAGTGTAAGAATATCCTGTAGGCAGGTGAAGGATGACCTCCAGACGTGACTCACTTTGATGATGACCTCCTAGTAGTTCAGCTGAGAATCTAGGCGGGACAAGATCTGTGCAGGGTAATTGTAATGGTAGCTAGTCAACCTTCCTATTGCTTAGCAGGAGAATTCTGGCTTTTGTGCTGGTGGTGTCAGGCAGGTGTTGGGAGAAGGAGTTCCATAACCACTTTCTCTGTTCCTGGCAGCTGTTACAGGAAAGCTGCATTGGGACATACATGCCCACTTCCAGGGTGTTCTGTACTCATCTATAGCTGCTGCATGGATAAATTTGGTGAAAAACTTGAAATCTTATTACCATGATTATCATTAGAAGTCATGTTAGGGCTTTTTGTTTTTAAAACGGGGATACAAAGAAGAAACAGAAGGCTGCTATGTACAAGGTTAGTGCAAGCCCCTTACCTTCACCCCATTTAAATCCTGAAGAGAGAAAATAGCTAAGCTGTAGTGATAACTTCCTGCAGAGAAAACCATAATTATGGGGCCCAGTTATTCTTCATAAGGGGCAGCCTTGGAATAGCATGGGTGCTATTTTGAATATTTGAGAAAAGAGTGACATTCAACATGAAATGGAAATGATTCTGTGCTGCTGGGATTGGGTCAGTTCCTTGTAGGCATCAGTTGCCCCTGGGGATAGCCTAGTGTCCCCTCCTGGGTGAATTTGGGAAACCCTTGAATCTTGTAGTTGTTGCTGACTCTCCCACCAGCAGGGGACCAAATTATGCTCTTGGGAGAAGCAGGAGGAGTGGGGAATCTTCTTTTCTCTTTAAGCTTCCAATCTCAACTGCCTGATAACTAGGGAATTGAACTATCAAGATTTCCTGGAGTGGTTTAAGTATGGGGGGCAGGATGAAGTCTTCTGTACAGAGCGAAAGAAAAGGGGGGTAAAAACCATGATGAATAGGTGCAGAGAGGAGTGGCTAGATCACTTCCCAGGGGGATGAGCCTCTCACATGACTTTAAGGTTATGCAAGAATTGGGCAACATTTGGCCAGGGTGGAGAGGCCTTGGCAAAGGCATTTGTACTTCCAATAGATTCCTATCTCCTCCATGGGGGAAAAACAAGTATTTAAAGTTCTACACAGTGTTTTAGGAGGAAGAAATGGATTACCTTACTAGCCTAGCATACTTCATTTGTACATATTTGGAATTCTATTCACTAAGCACCCACTGTAGGAAAGGCACTGGGCTGAAGATCCCAGAAAATTAAAGGAGACACCTTTGTTCCTGCTCATAGGAAGTATAGTCTAGTGCGGGCCAGGTAGGGGTAGGATGAGCATACAGGTGATAACACTCAAGACAAGAGATAGTAAATACCCCGATATGGAAATGGGGGAAATGGTTGTAGGGATTCTGGAGAGAAGTGAGAAGGAGGCGGTAAGCCTGCAGGCCCTGGAGCCAGATTGCCTGGGTTCCAGTCCTAGATTTACCCCTTAGGAGCTGTGGTATCTTGGAGAAGTTACTTAAACACATTGTACCTCTGACTCCTCAACTGCAAACTGTGAGTCACTGTTGTATCTATGCCAGTAGGTAATGGCTTACTGCCTATAAACACTGGTCTTGGCTTCAGGACCAGGAGGGGCTGTGCTGACCTTGAGCTAGTGACCCAAAACCTCCAGGTCTCAGTTTCCTCATCTGTACAATGAAGGGATTAGACTGGATAAATGCTAACATTTTCTTTATTCTAAAGTGCCATGATTTCATGGTTGAATATATACTCAATTCCTGTGTGTGCCCAGTACTATGTTGGCATAATGAAAAAGAGAAAAAGTAGAATATGTGGTCCCTGCCCTTGGGGAGCTATAATCTAAGTGAGGAGAGGACATTAATATACAGGAGAGTGCTAGAGAATTAGAGAATATTAGAAATTAAAAACTAGGTGGTATGGGCAGTGAGAAGATAGGAATAGAGATTTTAGAATGGACCAGAGGAGTCAGGAGATTTGATAGTAACCTATCTAATGTTTAGAACCACAGCGACTTTAGAGACAGGAGCTCAGATTTGTTTACAAAGTCCATGAATTCCAAAGCTTGGAAGACTGCCATTAATATTTAAGTTAAAGTTGAACTGCAGAAAAACTAAGGCTACCTATTTGGAATGTAAGGTGGGACACAGTTTTTAAAACTCCTTGTCTAAAACCAATAGTATAGATGGAAGCTATAAAGGGGCTCAAAACAGCTTCCCATATATCCTTGGATGATAATTCCATTAGAATATAGTCCCTGGCACAGAGTAGGCACACACAAAAATTCATCTGTTGAGTGACTTGTGGAAAACACAGTATTCTGCCCTGTTCAGCTCTGAACAGCTGTGGGCACCATGGTGGTGTTCTTAGCCCCACCTCCAGAGGGCAGTGCACAGAGGAGGCCCTGCAGAGCCCTACATCCACATCTCTGGGAAGAGCTTAGTATTGCCTCCTGTCTCCTGAGCCAGCCCTCTGTCAAAGGTGAATTCACTGCTCCCAAATGTTAACCCACCTGGGGAGGGGGGCTACACGTACTCCCTCCCCAGCATTGTCTGAACTTTGGTTTTGAGAAAACTTGGCATCAGCCTCAAATTTCTCTTCCAGTCTTTTTTTTTTTTTTTTTTT